>NC_134107.1:29544536-29852869 GCF_040939455.1 Microcebus murinus
TGAACTTACCCAAACAAAATGCAACTTTCAGAGACAACAGTGGTAACCCCATAGAAGCAAGTTGCCATGAGCTAGTCTTTTCTCAAAGTGCCTTTTTTTTTTTTTTTTTTTTTTTTTTTGAGACAGAGTCTCACTTTGTTGCCCAGGCTAGAGTGAGTGCCGTGGCATCAGCCTAGCTCACAGCAACCTCAAACTCCTGGGCTGGAGTGATCCTTCTGCCTCAGCCTCCCAGGTAGCTGGGACTACAGGCATGCGCCACCATGCCCGGCTAATTTTTTATATATATATTAGTTGGCCAATTAATTTCTTTCTATTTATAGTAGAGACGGGGTCTCGCTCTTGCTCAGGCTGGTTTTGAACTCCTGACCTTGAGCAATCCGCCCGCCTCGGCCTCCCAAGAGCTAGGATTACAGGCGTGAGCCACAGCGCCCGGCCTCAAAGTGCTTTTTAACACAGAAGGTCATATGTCTGCAAAAAAGATTTTTAAAAAACTGTGAGGTTTACCACTGCTACTTGAAAACAATAAATAATAACACATTTTTAAAGGTTGTGCAGGGTCTATCAAAGCCCACTTATACAAATTTTTATAGTTCTGCTAAGAACCTACTGTTCTGCAGAAAAGATGAGATATTATCAAAATAATTCACCGTATCTAAGGAAATGAGACCATAAACCTTTGTACTTCACAGAGTGGGTGTCATTTTATATTTGTGTAAATGGTCAAGTCTCCCAAATATCAAATTATACTCTAACTGCACGGATTTAATATGACTGCACAGATATGACAGAAGAGACCTCGTATGAACTGATTTCTTCTTCCTTGACTGAACTACAATGATTTTACATCCTCTAATTTTTTTTATGTCTTTTAAATAGTATCAAAAAGAAAGAATGAAATCCAGTGACAGAAATTCAGATTATCTGAGTTGAGAGAAACCGGAAAGTTATCTAGTCCAATCATAGAGAATAAATGAATGAATCTGGGAAAGAAAGTTCAGGTGGGATTTCTGTCGACTAATGACTCTATTGATTAGCAGTAACATGTGATTTTCATATCATACATAGTAATGAGATGCTCATGATTATGAACTTTAAGGTCTACCTGAAGTCAGCAGGAAATTAAGCACAAAGTAGCAATCTCACCCTGAATGGGTATTTCCCTGTCTCCAACTACATCCAGTTCCCCAATAATGTACAAAACACCTTGAGGCTGAGCACATGCATATTATGTTAGAGACCCACCAATACAGACAAGAAAACAAAGAAATAGATAAAAGGAATAAGGAAAAAAGCAGAAATAAAAACAAAACATATCTTACAAAACAGAAAAAAAACTAAACTCCTTTAGTGTTTTTTATCAGGATAAGATAAAAAAACATATAATTCTAGCATCAAAGAATTCACTGCACTTCAAGTTGTAAGCTTTTATCAAGAGTCTTTTCTAACACTTTAAAGGCACAGAACTCTTCATTATCACCAAAAAAGTTGATGGTATAAGCAACTAGATTTCTATACAGGTACAACTCTCTGCAGTGAATATTAAAGGAAGTATTTGAGGGGAGGTAGGAAAAACGTTGGGATTATCGTTGACTACAAAGCTTTAGGAGTGAGATGTGTTGTCTTCCATGCAGCAATCTTAGAAATTAAGTATTATCTTAACAGTTATACATTTTTCTATGACAAAATCTCACCTTCAGGAAAAGATAGAAAGAACACATTCATACTAAAAACTACATATAATTTTAAATACATGGGTTCAGTTACATACTTACCATAAACATAGATATCACAAAGGTTATCTTAACAAAATAGATTTAGTTCCTTCCCTAAAAAGGTTTATAATTTACATGTTCTATACAGGACTCCATTTTTGTAACAGGAATAACTTCAATTTTTACATATAACCATAGTTAGGTGAGATGTTAACATTGCAAAAGGCTGGATCAAGGATGCAGAGGACCTCCCTGTATATTTCTTTGCAACCCCCTGTGAATTTAGCCTGTGAATCTATAATTATTTCAAATGAGAATGTTTAAAAAGGAGGAAAGGATCAGATAAGAAGGATAAGCCAATTAAGGCAAAAAAGATTTAGGAAAAGGAAAGTTTTACCACTAAAAGTGTACCCAGAATGCTGGGACACAGGTGTGTTGTCTCTCCTCTGCAGAAGGCTTTGGGAGATGGGAATACTAATCTATAAAATTACATGCTTATGCAGAAACTTTTCTCTTGAAAAATTTGCTTCCCTTTCCTGTGCATTCATCCAAGCTAACGTAATGAGGTTTCTGGAGGTTATCATTCATTAAAACTTTCTGTTCATCAGCAGATTGTATAAAATCAATTTTATTTCCCAAAATATACTCTTCCTCTCAGCTGTCTAAGTCAATCCAGAAATGTCTGCATTGACTCACTGAGGCAGGCCAACCAAGTATTAGACTGTTTTCAATTACACAGTTATTAATTCCATTAAACAAAGAAAAATGCAAAAATTTAAGAATTTGGACTTTCTCTCCCTACTCCCTATCACTTTTTAAGAACAGATTAACTGTGTACATGGACTATGCAGGATATACTTATAATACAAATATTAGGAAACTATTGTTTTCAAAATCAGTAATACTGCCTTTTAACTATCATATTTGGTTCTTTATTTGCTTTATTTGCTTTTTTGAAGAATTTAGAGTTGTGTGTAATCTCAAGTAAACAACCAACCTTCACTCGCTAACAAAACTCCTAGTGTGCTTCCAAATAGAAGCATGCTAACTGACCTCTAGACTAGTATATTTATCAAGAAAAATGTACCATACACATATTTCAACACTGTACAAAACTGATCTCTTAGCCTCAGAAATATTATCAACTGTATCAGTGAAGTGTGGATGATAATGGTGAGTATTTCAATGAACATTTTTTTCAAGATTGCTAATAAAGCTGTGAATCCATAAGGCAGTAGGTTTTCTGAGTTAACTTTATAGCTCTATAATCATACAATAATACTTCAATCATAAAAGATTTATTAGCTCAAATGTAATCCCACCTTCACATGGGATACAATGTCTCATTAATGCTTATTTTACTTGTGCTACATAACAACTGTGACACAAAGGTAACAACTCTTAACTAAAGATATCCCCTTCTCTCTAACTTCCTGAGCCTGTCAGCCACCTGCACAGTGCACAGCACTCTTACATTACCAAAAGCCTACTTTGAAACAAAACCCACACAGCTGGTTAGGAGCAGGTGTAGACCAACTGAACTAAATCAATTCTGTCTGTAGGAATTCATTTCTAAGTGTTTCAAAATGCCAGATCTAGCAAATAAAACCAACCTTTTCATTTGGTATTCTCTTAAAAGATAAGATTTTTAGAGATGTTTTCCAGCTATTTTTAATTCTAAATTCCTATGACTGTGGAATAATAAATGGGCTTTAAGAGGTAATACAGAGCTTCCCCAGCTTCCAATTTCTCAACACTTTATTTGCAATTCTGCCTCAACGTACAGAACATAACATACACCTGCACAGACATAAAATTTCTTTTTGCCAACATGATTTCCATACTCAAAGGCAGAAATTAAGAATCACAAACTCTCTTCCTTCTCTAAAAATAAAAATTTTAAGTTAATTTTTTCCTGCATAACATTATAAAACTCCTCTGCAAATTTTCCCCGTTTTGTTTTAAAGCAAACAGTCCACCTTAAATCAGAGATCATGAAGCTTTTATAGAAAGATACTAGTCATTCTGGTCCAGTGACTATATTTAATTAATTGCTTTAAATAAAAAATGTCAAGTCACTTGTCATGTTCTTCTCTTGACAATCCATCATACTAACTGTAGATTGCTTCCTTCTATATATTTCCTTTTCCTTCCTCTTTTCTCTTCTGTGCCAGTTTCAGTTGTGGCTCCTATTGTAGAACTCATTCAACAAGCCAAACATCTCCCTTTCCAATTCTATTTATATGATTTCCTTAAAAATCAGCCGTTTTTAGGAGTAATAATTGTCTATGCTTATCCTAATGCTATGAAAAGTTGCCGCTGACCTTATTTCAAACACTTGTCACTCATTAAGTGACAATGCAGTTTAAGTTGTTTCATTTATAAAACGGGGATAGAAATGCTCAAGAAGTACACTACGTTTCTTGAAATGCACTATTATGAGTTCACAAAGCAGGGTTTCTCCTCTGCCGCCCCACAACCCACCACGTACACAGACTCCTGAAGCTGTGTGACTTTTCTGGCCGTAAGTAGTTTGAATGTAAAAATAAAGGGATTGGGCTTAAAGTTGTCTTCAATCTCTTTTTTTCCAATTATGTTTCCTTTTTTGTCCAGTATATTCTGTTACTAAGTATTTTATCTCTCCTGTGAAATAAAGGATATTCTGCTCTGAAATTATACTGACTTGTATACTTTGATTGCCCAATGGGTTTTTTTTTATTTAGGAAGGAATAAATCAATATATTCTAATAGGAGTTTGATTTTGATTCTGCCTCAAGGCTTAAGAATGGGCTGAATAACCTATAACTGTGATTTCTTGATGAACTTTTAAGAACTTTAAAGAAAAGTTGAAGGTGGGATGAATGTAAGGCATGTTCATCCACAATCCTACCATCATGTATGTTCTTTAAGGGCAAGACCTATGTCTGATTTTTTTCTTTTTCCCCTAACTCTCCACATGATTTTGTACACAGTGAATGCCCAACAAATAGGGTTTATTATTTTGTATTTAGTTTCTATGCTGAGGACTTTGGGAAATCAGGGACCCTAGCTAAGATTACTGCAAACCTAATGCTCTCCTAATGGTGTGGCAAGAACTCAGAGTCTTAAAACCTGTTTCCAAATGTGTTACTAATTTCCAGCCTCCTCAGAAGACAACTAACCCATTCAGCAACTAATTGTTATGCTGCAAATTGCCTGCTTTTTGATGTTAGTAAAATTCAAAGGCTAAAACACTTGCCTAAACCTACCCATGGTTTCTATTTTGAATTTCTTATTTTGTATTTATACTGAAGATATCCAATATATCAACTTTATGAAAGTGTCATTATTGTTGCTGTAATTTCAAGGGTCATAATCATTATATAACACCATAAATAGATTAGAGAACTAAACAATACCCTTTTGTAGGCAAACAAAAAATTGTCATAGAAGGAATAAGACGAGATGATGATGCTTTTTAAAAATTGACCAACATTTCAAATGATGAGAAACACCAAGTGATTAAGCTACATATCTGTTTAAAAAAGAAAAAATCAACCCTGAAAATATATTCTATAATTTTGCAAAAAGAAAAAGTCACTTATACAAATATAGCATCACCACCATTAAGCAGGATTAATTGTGTAAATCTATATACCAGACACTTTATATCAATAATCTTTACAATAAGGTGGGCATGATTCTCATTTTAAAGATAAGAAAATTGAAGCTCAGAAACGTCACTCAGCTAGTGACAGAATTGAGACCCAAACCCAGATTTGTCTACCTCTCGTCACTACAGTCTATCATCTACACCACATGGAAACTGATTAAATGATCAAACATAGTGGGAGATTGGGTAAATTGTGTTACATTTACTTGATGTCATTTTATACAACTATTAAAAAATAAAAAGGTAGTTTTCATTTTATTTTATACTTCTTTGGCTGAGTACTATATGTACACTATCTCATTTAATCTTTTCCCCAAAATGTTTTGAGGTAAATATTTCTATTACCCCCATTTCAGAGATGGAGAAACAGAGGCTTAAGGGTTAAGATGACTTCACCTGGCAATGGCAGAGCTGGCCGAGAAAACCACACCAGCTTGACCCCAACGCCCATTTTCTTAATCATTACACTGTGCAATACTACACACAAAAGAGCAATTCAAAGTTAAAATGACTAACATTGGTATTAGTAGTCTTTGCTTTAGGAAAAATGATTACCCATTTGATTCACAACAGTATTCCTCTAAACCATAGTAATTATAGTCATTTTTTCTGTGTTTTTCTAAAATGTTTTTAATTTTAAAAAATCAAGTTTCAACCAAATATTTTTTTGTCTTTGCAAATGAATTGTTTCCACTGTTGCTAGTAATGAAATAGTTAAATCTTGAGGACATACCCTGGTGGATATCTCTCTCAACTATCTAAAGAGAAAAAAAAAAAAAAAAAAAGGTCACAGTCAGTTACTCCCGTTAGATCAGTGTTCATGAGAACATCTGTAGGCACACATACACACTCCCTTTGCTGCCAGCCTCCTGCTTGCCACAGTCACAGTGGGCAGTCAGTGAATCTTCCCCAAGTGCTGACATTTAATACCCGGTTTAGCAGCAAAGAATCAGAGAGGGGTAGGCAGCCCCTCTGGCCTTCAGGTAGGTCCAATACCTTCATTTCTACCAAAGCTAAAAGATGGGAGCCTGTGTTTGTAAACTTTAAGGGAATGATGCCATACTTTGGCAATCTGTTAGTTACAGGTGGATTGGGTGTCTAGATGGGGAAAAGATGATGTAGAATTTGGAAAATGTGGGGCTTTTTGTTCTCAGGCTGCTGCAAGGATTTAATTCCCAGACCTTCAAAGCATTATCATTTATCTCATTGTACATAAATCCTTCTCTGGCATAAGTATAGGAAGGAAGACCTAATCTTGGTTTTACTGCCAGCAAAAATTAAATAATGTATGCCTCAAACCTGATTAACTGTGCAAGATAATGTTAATTCATGCACTAAATATCTGCAATTACATGAGGTTACCTGCTATTCTGGAGCAATCAAGAAAACATGGGCAGCACTGATCAGCAAGATTTAATGCTTCAGAGTACAGTACCTTTCTTTGGAAGAAAGTAAAAGACAGTTCAGACACAGGAAACTACAAACCCAGACCTCATACCATTAGTCCTCTTTTCATACTCAACTGTGCCCTAGCTTCACAGTGAATAAATGAAAATCTCCCTGCTGAGAAATGTTAGCATGGGGTTGGGAAAATTGTATAAGTTTATTGGTCCTATATTTCTGTCGTTTAAAAAGAATCTTTAATGTGTTGACTTTGAAACTTCCCTCTGTTGCAGAACAGTATCTTATTTTTAAAAATCTGCCTGTTTTTATCTAGCCTATTTAAAGAAAAACACTTCAGTAGGTTATTTTAGATCTAGTATAATCTTTTAAAAACTCATTTTAAAAACTAAGATGGGCCTAATATAGTCACATTAAAACCATGGGAGAGATGCAATAGACTACTCCAGTGAAAACATATTCAAATCAGTAATGCAAAATTTCAAAAAATATGGCAAAATAATGTGAAAACACTTTCAATGTTCCTGTTTATTCTGTAAAAAATATATATATACATATATATATCATCTGCTTAAAATGGGTAATCTAAAAATTAAATACACAAACTCTTGAACTGTGTTCAAGAGGAGGTAACTCATCTGAGCAATAGTAAACTTTACCACTGTTTTTAGGGCCCAGATATTATGAAGTGAACAAAGAACAGAGCATCAAAGGGAGAACAGGTCAAAAACCCTATTCCCTAGGTCTTTAGGGACCTAGACTAAGCTACAAAAATGGGCAATCTTCTTTCTGTCCAAGAAAAATGTTTCTGTTTAATCTACTCTAACCATGTTTTCACTTACAAGAAGCCAAAAACCCTATAAACAATCTTAAAATTAAGCCAATGGTGAACACATTATTTTAAAAGCTTGCTGTTTAAAAGCAAGTGTTCTTGGAGAACCCCTTCAGATATGAAATGCATTAGCCCTGTATAGCTTGCTTTATATCCCAATAAGACTTGATGGGTGTTTGACACAAGCAAGCTTCGGTTTTGGTGTGCCCTCCACCGAAAATGGGACAACTCTCTCAGAATAATCACTCATCCTGATGAGCTTAATCACTTTTGGTTTTCATTTACTGAATTGAGGGTCAACAGTATTTTCTTTTATTCCTATGAATAGCGTTTTCTTAGTTACTCAAGTGCCTTCTCTTATGTAGACTGGGATAGGCCATGAATAAATAAAACACTTGCCCAGGTTATTTCATAAGCAGGTTGTTTGCTGAATCTACAAACAACCATGGTCTGAGGAAGAGAGAGGCTTGCTTTTACAACTTTGGTAATAATCCTTCCCAGGCACCATTTCCTCATTTTGTTTAATAACCCAGAAGATGATTGCTAAAAGATCACACCTTGAGGAATCTCCCAAGTAAAACTGAAAATCATAAGTACCAGAGATTATTTAGCTATTAATTACACCTGATCTACAGAAGTGCTTCAGGGGAAAACAAAACAAAACACCTCATTGGAGTGACCAAATGGTCCAAGGAACATTTGCAGGAAGGATAAAAATAAATCATAGCATCAACTAACATGTATTGAGTATTTATGTGCCAGGCACCGTGCT
Organism: Microcebus murinus; assembly: GCF_040939455.1. NCBI lineage: Eukaryota > Metazoa > Chordata > Mammalia > Primates > Cheirogaleidae > Microcebus > Microcebus murinus. The sequence goes on from NC_134107.1 coordinate 29,552,906, forward strand.
GTGACTTACATGTGCTATCCCATTTATTTCTCAAAACAAACCAATGAATAGGTACTAATTTACCCCCATTTTGCAGATAAAAAATAATAGAGAGAAAAATAATTTTCTCAAGGTGGTTCCACAGCAACTAAGTGTGATAGCCCATATTTGGACTCAGAAAATCCAACTTCACAGCCTGCATAATTATGTAGGGTTAGAGAAAGGGCAACAAGAAAAATGGATTATGTTAATTAAATTGAAATCACCACCAGCACCCTCATCTTATATATTTGTCCACTTATTTGTTCAAAAGTTTATTCATCTATACCCATTGACCTGATTTCCAGATCCTAAAGCCCCTTCTAATCCCCTCCAACACTTTAAATACCAGCCACCATTACTGGCAAGTTATTGTGCACTAACAGCCTTACTTTTGGTAAGTTCAAGAATAATTATAATAATAACAACTATCGCTTACTGTGTGAGAAGCCCTGTTCTAAGCGCTTTACATGTATTAAATTACTAATCAAGCCAGGCACGGTGGATCATGCCTATAATCCCAGCACTCTGGAAGGCCAAAGCATAAGAATCACTTGAGCCCAGAAGTTGGAGGGTGTGGTGAGCTATGTTGAGCCACTGCACTCCAGCCTGGGCAAAAGAGCAAGGCACTGTCTCTTAAAAAAAAAAAAAATACTAATCATAACTGACATCAATATGAGATAGGTAAAATTATCTTAATTTTCAGATGAGGAAACTGAGGCACAGAGCGGTTAAATAACTTCCCTAAAGTCATGTAGTTAGTGACACAGGATTTGAATCTTGTCAGTCAGTATTCAGAGCCCATACTCTTAGCCACTGTTTTATATTACTTTTGAAGTATATTAACTATTTACTCTTAACAGTCAAGGAATTTGTACTGCTTTGTTACCTTTAACATTTGGTGCCTAGGACTTACACTGAAACAGGGAGTGTATTTCACATCTCTCTAAAGTAGGTAATAATAAAATAAAAATTTATCAAGCTTACTTCACCTGGTAAATACCCTTTTTGTTATAATACAAATATGAAATCCTGACTAATTCTAACACTTCTTTGCTTAGTGCCTGCTTACTAGAGAATTATCAAAGAAGTACCTCAAAGTTCTTGGGCTGGAAAGAGATCTGAAACAACTGCCACTAACTCTATTTTCCTAGAGTAGGGGAGATGTATTCAGGAAGGTTCTCTGCTTCCCTAAAAGAACTCTAAAATCAGAAATAAATGCAGTAAAGAAAACAAAGGACCTTTAAGTGGCACTTACAAAAGTCTAGTAACTGTACTTCCATTTACTAAATGTGGGAATAGTAAAAATCGCTTTCAGGCCATTTCTCTCCTGCACTCTAGGTATTCAGGGACTCATCTTTTGGTTCTGCAAGACAGTCACAGCTTTTGTAACCTCGCAACCCCCTTCCACTCCCTGCCCCAGCAACCCAGGGAGCCTCAGCGGTTCAATTCTGAGTCGCGCTCCAAAGCGTCCAGGCAGGAGTCCGTAACGACACCTCTGCCGGGGCGTCCCTTCAGACTGCGGTTTCCAGGCAACCGCTCACGGGCAGAAGCAGTTCCTACCGGGTCACCTGTTTCAGAGTCCCCAGGAGAGGCTGCAGCAGCACCCGGGCCAGGGTTTGCCCGACACCGCGCTCCTGGTGCGGTAGCCTTCCCTTCCCATAACCCGGATGTGAATGCAGCCACTCTCGCCTCCCGTTCCCCAGTTTTTCGCCTTGGTTCCCATCTAGTCACGTCGCACCTTTGGCGTCTTTATTCACATACATGCTAGGAGTCTCCTCTCTCAAAGCAACAAAGACAAATTATCTGTAGCTACACATCCCCGTAGAGAACGGATTCCTGGGAAATGTAGTTCTTTGGGCTGATGTGTGGTGTAACTCTTTGAGGAAAAGGACTACAATTCCCTGAAATCTAAGGGAGGATAGTCCATCTCTAAAACATGTCCCAGCTGCTTGGATAGGCATTAGGCAGGAAGGTTCTGTGGATTTTGCTGGCCGAATTCCCTGGATTTTATTTATTCGGTCCCACAGTAAGCTTGTGGGAGGACTTCTTCTCTAAACGTGCTTTTTATATGTGAGGACTGTAAATACAGTGATTTATATGAAGAGATACTCTAAGTCATTTTATTTTGTAATTCTTTCAGATAAAAGATCTACCCACTATCAGAAAATATGTCACTGCAGATGGTAACAGTCAGTAACAACATGGCCTTAATTCAACCAGGCTTCTCACTGATGAATTTCGATGGGCAAGTTTTCTTCTTTGGTCAAAAAGGCTGGCCCAAGAGATCCTGCCCCACTGGAGTTTTCCATTTTGATATAAAGCATAACAATCTCAAACTGAAGCCTGCAGTTTTCTCTAAGGATTCCTGCTACCTTCCTCCTCTTCGCTACCCAGCCACGTGCATGGTCAAAGGTAGCTTAGAGTCTGAAAAACATCAATATATCATCCACGGAGGGAAAACACCAAACAATGAACTTTCAGATAAGATTTATGTCATGTCTGTTGTTTGCAAGAACAACAAAAAAGTTACTTTTCGCTGCATGGAGAAAGACTTGGTAGGAGATGTTCCTGAAGCCAGATATGGTCATTCTATTGATGTGGTGTATAGTCGAGGGAAAAGTATGGGTGTTCTCTTTGGAGGACGGTCGTACATGCCTTCTACCCAAAGAATCACAGAAAAATGGAATAGTGTAGCTGACTGCCTGCCACATGTTTTCCTCGTGGATTTTGAATTTGGGTGTGCTACATCATATATTCTTCCAGAACTTCAGGATGGGCTGTCTTTTCATGTCTCTATTGCCAGAAATGATACCATCTATATTTTAGGAGGACATTCACTTGCCAATAACATCCGCCCTGCCAACCTGTACAGAATAAGGGTTGATCTTCCCTTGGGTAGCCCAGCTATTAATTGCACAGTCTTAACAGGAGGAATCTCTGTCTCCAGTGCAATCCGGACTCAAATTAACAATGATGAATTTGTTATTGTTGGTGGCTATCAGCTTGAAAATCAGAAAAGAATGATTTGCAACATTGTCTCTTTAGCAGACAACAAAATAGAAATTCGTGAGATGGAGACCCCAGATTGGTCCCCAGACATTAAACACAGCAAGATATGGTTTGGAAGCAACATGGGAAATGGAACTATTTTTCTTGGCATACCAGGAGATAATAAACAAGCTGTTTCAGAAGCATTCTATTTCTATACGTTGAAATGTGCTGAAGATGATGTGAATGAAGATCAGAAAGCATTCACAAATAGTCAGACATCAACAGACGATCCAGGGGACTCTACTCCCTTTGAAGACTCAGAAGAATTTTGCTTCAGTGCAGAAGCATATAGTTTTGATGGTGATGATGAATTTGACACCTATAATGAAGATGATGAGGAAGATGAGTCTGAGACAGGCTATTGGATTACATGCTGCCCTACCTGTGATGTGGATATCAACACTTGGGTACCATTCTATTCAACTGAGCTCAACAAACCTGCCATGATCTACTGTTCCCATGGAGATGGGCACTGGGTCCATGCCCAGTGCATGGATCTGGCAGAACGCACGCTCGTCCATCTGTCAGCAGGAAGCAACAAGTATTACTGCAATGAGCATGTGGGGATTGCAAGAGCACTACATACCCCTAAAAGAGTCCTACCCTTAAAAAAGCCTCCAATGAAATCCCTCCGTAAAAAAGGTTCTGGGAAAGTCTTGACTCCTGCCAAGAAATCCTTTCTTAGAAGGTTGTTTGATTAGTTTTGCAAAAGCCTTTCAAATTCAAGTGCATATGAATTTTTTAATCTACTTTAAAGAATCATAATGATAAAAAATTATATACTTATTTTTGTTTATTAAAATGCCTATGTTTTCTTTTAATTAAGTGCCATGTGGAAATGCTTATAATGTAGTGCTAAATTCAGTCATTCTAGAACCTATATATTTTGAAAATATTTTACTCAAATAATCTACTCATTTATTCTTATATGAAGATTTCTGATCTTATTTTTTTTTTTTTTTTTTGAGACAGAGTCTCGCTTTCTTGCCTAGGCTAGAGTGAGTGCCGTGGCGTCAGCCTAGCTCACAGCAACCTCAAACTCCTGGGCTCAAGCCATCCTCCTGCCTCAGCCTCCCGAGTAGCTGGGATTACAGGCATGAGCCACCATGCCCGGCTGATTTTTTATATATATATATATTAGTTGGCCAATTAATTTCTTTCTATTTTTATGGTAGAGACGGGGTCTCGCTCAGGCTGGTTTTGAACTCCTGACCTTGAGCAATCCGCCCGCCTCAGCCTCCCAGAGTGCTAGGATTACAGGCGTGAGCCACCGCGCCCGGCATCTGATCTTATTTTTTTCATTCAAGAAATCTTAAACATAAGTAGTAATAATAATCAAAGTCTGTTCACATTCCTTATGTGATTTTTGGTAACTACCTATAGAGTAGTTAAGACGAATTTAACCAATAAAGAAACTAAAACCCAAAGTAATTAAATTATTTTGTGCAATATAACAATTTGATGGTTAGCCAAAACTTAAAACCAAGATTAACTACATCCCATACTAGTCCTCTTCATACACCTCAAAGCAGGCCCTTGGATTATGCCCATGAACAGAACAAATTAGTTCCTTACAGCTTATATATATATGTATATATATAATCTCCATTGACATGAACAAAGAAACAGTCTACATCAAGTTTGGTACATTTTATTGAATTATCTGCATGCACTTTCTTCAAGGATCCCCCCTTCCTATTATATGATGCATGAATGAGGTGCCAAAATCAGTCACTTGAACCAATTATTTCAGGGAGTGTTCATGGAAAACTGAAGCCCACTGCTACTTAGCACTCTGGAAAAAGGAGATAAGTGAGAATACAATAAGAAAGGACCACCAAATAAATCTCATGGAGAAAAATAATATTGATTATTTCCCAAAATAATAAAATTTTAAAGAATTTCATGAAGTTAATAAGCAGGAGATTTTAAATGACAAAAAAGAAATTTGTGTGTGTGTGTGTCTAGTTAACATGTGGAGTTTGCTGCCAGCAAATTTATAAAATCAGTGAACTTGCCAAAGTTCAATTAGACACTTGCTAGAATGAAACTAGTTAAAAGGACTGTTAATTTTGAAGATTCAAGACATCATTTGATACTTAGATGACCTTAGAAACAAATGTCTTCCCCCCTGGAGTATATTTCTGGTAAATAATTATACTTTATCTTAAGAGCTTCAGCCACAGACTCTTATTCATCAGTGTTCACTGGGAGTTCATAGTATGTAAGGTACTACTATCAAATTTAGGGGAAACATGAACCATATAGGAGATGAAAAAGTGCTGGAGCATAAGTTCTTCTGCTAATAATTTCATGTCCCAAATACTGATGTTAACTTAGATAAGCTAAATCATGTTTATTCTGTTTCAATGTCACTTGATGAATATTCCTTTTGAACAATTGCTGTGTCATTGATTTGATTTTTTGTTGTTTATATCACCTATATTAAAATAATAAAATATAAAAGCCTTCTGTTTATAGTGATGTACTCAAATTATTGACATTTATAGTTACCCAAATAAAGATAAAATTAAGCATTTATTTTTCTCAGGATGACTCCACTTTGATTTCCTTTTTATTTGTTAGTAGAAAATATGTTTAGTTGGAGCAAAAATATCCTTTACAGAGTTCAGAAAAGATATTCCCCCCAATGAGTAGTTATATTCCCTTTTCTTGATTTGTCTATAGTGATTCAGTGGCTAAAGAACTATTACCCCATATATATTTTTTAGTTGATGAGATCTCACTGAGTTCCATGGTCAAACCCAGATCTCAAATAGCTGCTTTCGTTGTGTTTGTGTGTGTGTGTGTGTGTGTGTGTGTGTTTCAAGAGCTAGCAGTTTAGTTATACTAATCATATATTTGAGTAAAAATAGGTCTTTTTTAAGTCATCTCACCAAAGAGTCCATCAGATGTGACTTTAAGATAATGATGCTGTGTAAGGTTATGCAAACGTTCCAATGAGCCACATTAAAATAGTAAACACTTATTTCAACAATATTGCCTTTCCCCAAAACATTTCAGGGGCTCACATTTCAATTGCCTTCAGATCCATGGTTCATTCCTCTAAGGTGTTCAAAAGTTGTCCCTCTTCCTCCATTAAAAACGGATTTAATTTCAGGAAACAGACAAATGTCACTCAAAGCCTAGCAGAATGTAACTTTCAGTATTACGTTATCACTTTAGGTCAAAAATAATGTGAATACCAGCTAATCAAATGGATTTTCTGAGATGGCTTATAAATAGTGTTTAAACGTAAGTCCTGAAATTGTTTGCACAAGAGTACAAGAATAATATCAATAAGTAAGTATATGGCTTCCCAAAGTAATCATTTAAGTAACTATACTCATCTACAAGTGTCAGTGAGTTCAGTGTGTTAGAGGAGGGAAAACAATGAAAAAGGAATAGTCCAAAGGTCGTAGCATGAGATGAAACTTTTAACATTTGAGGAAGTGGAAGAAGGTCAGTCTGGTGAAAACATGGTGAACAAGCAAGATGTGGAGTGGTAGGAGCCTGGAGAGGCAGGCCAGGGACCCATTTTTTTATCAGTACAATAAAATCACATTCTGCTCCATCCATATCAGAGAGAAGTCATAAGGGTCAAACATATTATTATAAACTGAAAAATACTATCTGAACATATACTGTTGTTATTTGAGTGTTCCAAAAATAACTTTATTATTCTTCATCACTGTAAAATAAATCCAGATGCTCTGGGTAGAAATTGTTTAAGAAGAGAGTGTTATTTGTCAGAGAATTTACAATAATAACCAATTACAAATTCCTAGTGACAAATACATAATCTAGAACAGACATCATGGAGAACTATATAAAAATATTTTAGGCAGGCTGCAAGGAGGAAGGCCAGTGGTCTTGAGTTATTGTTAGAAAGATGCTCAAGAACACATTCTAGTTTAGAAGATACAATTGATGATATGTTATTTCATTCTGTTTTGATAGTTAAATTGTGAAATCAGACCTGTCACAGTACTGATGATCAATTGGAAATTAATTTTTCTTTGCTAGGCCAGAGATTGATAAAACAAAGTACAATACATGAAGTTTGGTGAAAAGATAAACCACTTCTTTAGCATAGTAGAATGGTCCACTTTGACCTGTTCCCTCCCAGTTTACCTCTCAGTATCACCACTCTCTTCACTCTTTGTATTCAATTTCCACAAATGCCAAACTGATAACACTTCTAGTGAATACCCCTTGTTATTTCAGACCACAGGGCCTTTGAGAAACATTTTCCTTCCACAGGGAATGCCTTGCCTCTTGCACTTTGCAGTTCCTGCTAATATCCTCGTTCATCCCACTCATCTCTATTAACTCTTTACATCCCAGTTCAGATATCCCCTCTCCCAGGAAGCCTTCTCTGAATCCCACTACCTCCTAGTGGGCTATAGTGCTTACAAATCTCAGCTTACATACTCAGAAGTACAAGAAATAAAGCTGTCTGTATTTTTCTCCAACTCAACTTACATTATATTATTCATCTCTTTTACTGTGTGCTAGAAATATAATTTCAATAAATTTAGGATTTGAGTTATATTCTCCCAACATTTCATTTGAGTTCCAGGGAGAAATATAATGCTGAGTTGTAAGGAGTGGGAGTGAGGAGGGGTGAAGTGTCTAGTCCTTAGGGTCATCATCCCTCCTCATTAGCTTCAGCTACTCAGGCATCCTCAAACTACGGCCCTGCGGGCCACATGCAAGCCGCCTAGCACATTTGTCCACCCCTCCAGGTGTTTTTGCCGCAGGTGCCTGTCCTGCTTAGCAGCCGACTCATCCCGAGCCCACAGTATGCACTCTCCAACCGTCTGAGGGACAGTGTACTGGCCCCCTTTTTAAAAAGTTTGAGGACCCCTGATCCACATTTCCATCTGGCCTGCCATCATCAGTCTTTGAAGGCGACCCCTGAATTGCACCTCAGTCTTAACCACAAGGCTTCATTGGGTCTAACTCTCTCTCAGCTGCTTTCACGTCCCTGGTAGGTTTACATGAAGAAGAGATCATTCTGCCCCATCCTCTCCCAGCCTGGCCATGCTTCCATCTGTGGGACCATCTAGGACTTGTCTATTTCTGTACCTTTCTTGGGCACATCCTGCTATTCTTGCAGCTTGCTGGCCCACAGAATCTCTTCCAGACTGTCACTGGCTAAACACACCTCACTACCATTTCACCTCTGGATGTTACTGGCTCCCTGCATTCTACAAGGGAAATAAGATGCACATCCTCTCTGTCACTGATTCCCCCAAACTTATCTAGGGTTTCTTCTGTTCTCCCACAACTCCACAGCTCAGCCCAAAGTATAGGGTTACAAAGACCCCTTTTCCTCTGGGACCCACAGTGTCTGCCCGTCTTTGTCTCTAACTCCCTGTCAAAAATCTTTATCTAGTCATGGAAGCAGTTTCTGGTCATGATGCTTACTAAATAAATATTTATTGCATGAATGAATGAACAATAAATGGCTGAGGGAATAATACACTAGGTCTTACTCATCAGACATTTTTTGGAATGTGATGCTAATGTTTTCAGTTTTTTCCATTTCCCTATGAAGCATAGACTTTTGATACTTAAAGCCAGGATAAACGGAAGAATGAAGAGGAAGACTAATCAAGCACACTGTCTCATGGTGTTATACTACACAGAGTCCATCATACCCTCCTAGGTGCTGCTGCAGCACCTTGTAATGATTTCTATTGTTACACCTAAACCAATAAAAACACTAGTTGTTAAGTATGCTAGGTTTCTGACTCTTCCAACCAACTATGAGTTCCATGAGTACTAGGACAATGGAATTTTTACAATTTCTATGTACCAACATAGAAAATTATGTTGGCATTATGTACTTAACATAATACCTGGCATATTGTAGGCATTCAAAGTGTCGTTAAACTGAACTGAATTAAATTCTTTGGTGAGTTGCATCTGCCTTCCACTGTGTGTAACCAAAGTGACCTATACTTTATCTAGCCTAACACTAATTACACTTTGTTACATTTGTTATAATTACTTATTAGTTTTATTTTCCTCCTCTTGTCTCTTAACCCCATCATGGCAGAAACTTTGTTTATGAATTATTGAGTCTTCACTTTCGAGTGTCTAGTGCTCAAATATATATATATATATATATATATATATATATATATATAGAGAGAGAGAGAGAGAGAGAGAGAGAGAGAGAAGTAGAGTGAATAAATTTAAGCAACTAAAGAAGCAAGGGATATAAGCATAAATGAAACCAAAACAACCTCTGGCTGACTGCATGGGTGAGAATAGGAAAATAAGTATTAGTCAAGGCAATTAAAACTAGCTACTGTAACAAAAACTCTCAAACACTTCTGTGAATTGTCACAATTAAAGTTTATTTATTGTTCATGCAAAGTGGAATGCAGGTGTTCTTATCAGGCTGTTCACTGGAGTGACTCTCCTCCAAGATGTATCTCAGGGATCCAATCTTATTCTATTTGGCAACTTTACCATCTTTATGGCCATAATGTGTCCTCAAGACTTCAGATACAAGGAAAGGAAAGAGAGAACATGGGGAAGGCACACTCACTTGTAAATATTTCAGTTTGCAGGTTTACATCATTTCCTCTGACATTCAATTAGAAAAAACTAGTTACATGGTCCTGCCAAGATGAAAGGGGGCTGGGAAATGTAGTTTATCTGTGTGTCCAGAAAGGAGATATAGATTTGGCATACATCCAGCCAGCATCTGATACAGTCCATATTTAGACATCCCAGATGAAATGGCGCCTGTACCTTGAAGTGGTAATGAAGGGTACTAGCATAGTTCTGTTAAACTAGACACAAAACGACATGCTCTGTCCATTCAAGGCCACTGCCCATTTTACCTTTGCCTTGACTATTTAAACAATCTCCTACCTGGTCTCCCTGCTCTACATACTGTCCCCTTCCAATCCTCTGACTGCTCTGAGACCACAGCAAACATTTGAAAATGAAAATCTGATGTTCCGTTGATGAAATTTCTTCAGTGCTTCTCTGTTTCCCAAGGAGAAAACATTCCAAATGCCCCAGTATGGCATGACATGATTCTCTAGCCCCACCCTTCCCTTCCCCACACACCACCTCTGTCCTTGATTCTCCATGAATACTAGACATCCTCCACCTGAAAAATCTTTCTCCCTGGTGAATAACTACCATCTTTCAATGTTTAATTCATTCTTTATGTTCTCTGAGAAAGCCTTCAGTCTAAATAGAGGGAAACACTCACCTCTCTGCCCAAACCATCTCTCTTTATAGGACCTGGCAACTTATAGGATGCTTATTTATATGACTGCTTTCTCTATTTGATAGTGGGATCCTTAAAAGAAAGAACTGTTTCTTCATCTTTGTGTCCTTAAGAGAAAGCATAGCTTTTGGGACATTATAGTTGCTCAATAAATGTTCATTGAATTGAATTAAGTACACTATATATGGACTGAAATGTATTCACTTTTGTAATTATTGTTTTACTGTCTTTCTGGTTCTTTAATAAATGGAGGAGGAGCTGTGAAAATAAATTCTTTGTGTTCCAAATACCTCACAGAACCTGGAAAACAAAAGTACAGCAAATGCACAGAAGAAGATGAGATCTTAGGTTATATTTATTCTCTTTTCTGGTGAATAGAGTTCACACAGGATTAGAATAAATGTCATGGTAAATTCAGAATAGACAGCCATTGTAATATACAGTGACAAGAATTCCAAATTATTTATATGCCACCAAACTCTACTCTAGCATAGAATATTGCTTTTTGACTTGGAATTTACCCTAGATGATAGCACATTTCCCGAACCTAATTCTGTCAAGAAACATCCAACATTGCACACTTATTTCTAAGAGAACTAATTCTTCATCCTCTCTCCAGATATCAATACAATAGACGTATATTCACTGAAATCATAATTTGTGAGAATAAGAAGTTATCATTAATAGCCCTTTTAAAAGGCAAGTTAAAGATTCCCTGAATCTATAGCTCAATTTCTCTGTTCAGAGTATCTATCAGTAAATATTTATTACAAACCCAAGATCCACATTAAATATTATGGTACTTGAAAAAGAAATATAAAACATAAGCCTGTCTTTAGGGAACTTATAGTCTCACTATAGAAGGTGGCAGCAATCCCACAATTTCCCCAGTTAACAGTTAAAGATCAATCTTATGAGTTCTCTCACTAACAGGCAGCCTGCAGTTCTGTTTTGCACAACCTCTGAAAAGAGCTAAATAGAAAAGAGATGTAAATCTCTCTCTTTCCAAATTGCTTTTTGAGTCTCTGCTTTTTTTACAGTCTAAGGGGCCCCTGAGCAAACAGCAGGGTGCAAGCTCCAGGCCTCAGCCCTATCTCTAGGACAGAGCCACATCTTCTGCGATAGTCCAATAATCCCTTCTCCAAGGAAAAGCCGGGAAACCAACTCTTGGATTTTGACATCCTGCTGCCACCTTTTTTAATTAACTAATAGCCATCACCATTTCTTTTTCTTGTTGTCCCCTTAAAATCAGCAAGCCACTTGGTCTCAGTGCTGGCACCCCCTTCTCTTTCTTTGGGATGCCACGCCATCTCCCTGTTCTCCCTCTCATTCCTCTCTCATTCTCTCTTTCCTTCTAAGAAGATAAAACAAACGTTTTACTTTTATATGTCCTAATCTCTGCCTGAGAAATCTTTCTCCACTCACGCCATGAGCACCTATCAGTCTTTCCACTCTAACCGGGCAAGGAAGGAGAGTTATGGAAAATAAAACAATAGACTGAAAGCAGTTGGTGACAAATTTGAAATTGTGTAGTCCAGGCTACCCAGGCAAATAACAGTTCACTTTTTTTTAACCTGGGGCATATTGGTAAAGTTAAGAAATTGGGCTAAAATATCTCTTTTTTTTTTATCCCTGCTGAGGAGATGTTACAGCCAAGATAACTGGGAAGGTAGAATAGACCATTGAAGGTGCTATGCAAAATGTAGTGTGGTAGCCCAGAAGGAGAGGGTTGTGTGTGTGTGTGTGTGTGTCAGTGCGTGTGCAAAAGGTGGCTCAATCATCCATTTTGAACCATGAGAAAAGATGAGCTTCTTAAAGAAAAAGATGAAAAAATGGCTATGTGAGACTAGGTATTCATTTAGACCTTGATCATACTTCAGTACGAATATAATTTGCAAGTCTTGGCCTCCAAGTAAGTCAGCGTGCATTTTGTGAAGGCAGAAATATGTTGTCATCATCAAAAGTGGGGAAAAAATATTATAGCAAGGCCAGGAGAGGGGAACAAAAGGAAATTTCCATGAGAAAGAAGGAAAAAGGCCAAGGGGAAAAAAATGCTGGCTTCATAAGAAGAAAAGCTTATCAAGAACTACAGAACCTTCCTTCACCTCCTTCTGCCTGGAGTTGGACAGAGTCATCTGAGGGAGCGAGATGTATAAATTAGTAGGCAGTGTATCATTGGAGGAAAAAAAATGCTTGGAATTGCTACCCTATTATTTAAATCATATGCATAACCCTTCTCAAACTTGGACAAATTCCTTGACACTTCATCCTGTCCGAAAGCTTTTCACTCGTGCCCCACTCCTCATGTGGGGTGGATTGCATCATTTGCCTGCTTCAAACTCCCAGTGGTTTCCCTTTGCACTGAGGGTGGGATTCAAAGTCCTTACCAAGTCCTCTGGGTCTTGCATGATAAAGCTTCTGCCTGATTCTCCAGCGCAGCACCTCCTCAATCTGCCCCTTCCTTCCGTGGCTAACCGCCACTGATTGCTCTTGCCGCCCCAGAGTCTTCCCACAGGCTCAGGGGGCTCCAGGTCTGTCACCCCAAGTAACTCCCCTGACCTCACCCACTCATTCTATCATTCTCCACTTAAATGCTCCCCTCTTTGTAGATGTTTTCTTTGGGTCCCCAGGTTAAATTCTACTGTCCTGTCATACTTCATCCTGCACTCATTGTGCTCTTATCGCATTCAGTGTTTTGTGTTTTTTTTTCATGATACCTACTAGAGTGTGTCACCAAGCACTTGGTGTTATTGTTGAGTGGCTGTCCACCTCCCCCTGGCTTTTTGTGAACAGAAGCTGTGTTGTTCACCACTCTATCACCAATACCAAGCGTACATTGCCTGCTCACAGAAGGCAACCTATGAATATTTATTTAAAATGTAGGCTGAAGTCATTAGAAAGGATGTTGGGAAGGATGCAGACCCTAGCTGGGCCTTAAAAGGTAAGAAGAAGCTACACTCTCAGAGGCAGAGGTAGTATTCAAATAGTCAAAGACCCAGATCCAGAAGGCCCCCAGCTGTGCTGGGAGTTAACCTGTTACTTGCTAGATTCTGGAGTGATCCAGGGTTTTTGGAGGATGGAGTAGGGTTGCCAGGGAAGTGTAAGGGCACTTGGCCCTGGGGCACAGGCTACTTACCTATAAATACAGGTATATTCTGATATATTTTTTAAATGGTATAGCTCTAGAGAGACAGCCAGATGGAATCTCAGTCCTGAATAAAAGGGAGCCAGGAAGACTGCAGCGAGGGTGGGGATAAGATACTTGAAAATGTGTGGATGTGGCTTTGCCATTTTCTGGCAGAGATCAGCTTCCATAACCTCATGTGTAACATGGAGATGATAGCAGCATCCACTTCTAAAGGATCAAATTAGAAAAGATATGCAAAGTGGTTACCACAAAAAAAGTTTGGTAAATGGCTATTATTACTATTATAAAAAGCACTAGGGGCAAAAGAACTTGGGCTTTAGCTAGTTCTGCCATTGTCTGAATGGCCTTGGGCAGGTCAACAACTTCTAACCAAAATTTTGAGGATGGAAGTATGTGAATTTTCTGGAAAGTAGGTCTATATTTTCATCAGCATCACAAAGCGGTTAAAAAGCAAACCAAGGCCGGGTGTGGTGGCTCACACCTGTAATACCAGCACTCTGGGAGGCCGAGACGGGCGGATTGCTCGAGGTCAGGAGTTCAAAACCAGCCTGAGCAAGAGTGAGACCCGTCTCTACTATAAATAGAAAGAAATTAATTGGCCAACTGATATATATAGAAAAAATTAGCCTGGCATGGTGGTGCATGCCTATAGTCTCAGCTACTCGGGAGGCTAAGGCAGGAGGATTGCTTAAGCCTAGGAGTTTGAGGTTGCTGTGAGCTAGGCTGATGCCACAGCACTTACTTTAGCCTGGGCAACAAAGTGAGACTCTGTCTCAAAAAAAAATATAATTAAAAAAAAAAAATGCAAACCAAAATGTTTACTATTTACTTTCCATATATGGAACCAAATTGTCTCATCCTATATTAGGATAAATTATACTCATTATCACTATTCTCTTGCCCTTTATTCCAAATATCATCAAAGTTATTTTTATTTCTCTCAAAAAAAGGTGTTAATTTTTAAATGCTATCCTCAATATTATTATTTGAATAAAAATCACAATAGCCATTATTTTCAAATCTTAAACTTTTATTTCAAATACTTAAACATGAAATTGCTAACAATAACCATAATATTAATGGAAACATTAAAATATAAAAATAATGATTGAAACTCATATTTCATTTTCTCTGAAAGTGTTTGACATGAAAATACAGGGCTCCGACCACCATCAAATAAATCCATTGCATCCTGGTACATGAACTTTCTCCAAAACAAACAAACAAACAAAAAAACAGCTCTTGGAAGCTGTTACACAAAATGCAAGATTATTTGTAAGAAAATAAAGTGAAGTGCAGTTCTACAAAAAGAAAAATCTTACCAAACATGAATTCTGAGGTATATTTATGTAGTTACAGTAGTTAATGGGGAGAAAGTAAAATGGGTACAAAGTATCTACTCTTACTTAAAATCTCTTAACATCAGAAGAATAGACCATTTGTCATACAATCACCAAAGACACCTTATCTGCAATCAAAAACCACTTGCATCCAAATGATGACTTGTTCCTCCCAGCCACCACTGGTGCTTACAAATCCTGCCTCCTAGCTGTGTGGAATTTGAATTCTGTTTGATATAATGTGAGACCCACACTTTCAACCAAAGCAATTTTTATCTTCATCTATCTTGTGAAAACAAATTGAGGCAAAACTAAATTTTAGCTCACCTGGAAGGAACAGACATATTTTCCTCCTGCTCTTGGTTCTCAGTGCATGTTTATTAATCCCAAGGCTCTTTTTGACCTCACCGACCAATCATCAATTTTCATCAGCCATTATCACTGCTCCCTGCAATGCACCTCAGTGGCTTAGCAAGAAAACTCGCAGGATCAGTTTCACAGAAGAAAAATGAATTGCACTTCTAACGTCCCAGTCTATACTTCAAAAAAAAAAAAAAAATACTTCATTCTGTGTGGTGAATTTCCCTGGAGTATGTGACTGCATTTGCAATGGGCATTGTCAAAAATAAAACTCAAGTATAAAACCAGGGTCTGGGATATTGCAATCTCAACAATGAGGGCAAAAAAGAACCATAGGCAACATTTCTACATATTGAAATTCCTGCAGCCAGATGTTCCTGGGGTTTATCAAAATGTGATCTGATTAAGGGATTATTGGGAAGGTTGTGCTATAAATCATGCTCTTAGTCACATGAATTCAAAATAGTTCCTACAATGCTAGAATAGGGGAATTTAATATTGAAAAGTATTTACAGTGCCACCAATCGAGTAACAGAGTGGAAATGGGAAAAAAAATCTACAAACCAGCACCAGCATGCTTCAGGGAATAGGATGATTATGTGAATTTATCTGTTTATTAGTGCAGGGACATGCTGTAAGGATTAAGTGAGATGAAAGGAAGAGGTGGCTTAGAAGCCCATTAGTTCCCAAAACACAAAACTAACAATTTTCAAAAAAAGTAATATTAAAATATGTATATGTTTTTGACAACTAAATTATAAATAGCTTTGATATCTTGCATATAAAAAGCAAAGAAAACTGCCGTACATTTTAATGGAAAATACTGAGTTCAATCCCTGCAAAAGCACCAAATGCATACCACTTAGGATAATGCCACTGATGCACGTTTGACAACTAAATTACAAAGCTCTTTGATATACTGTGCATGAAGAGTGGCAATTATAGCCAATAAAATCAAAGAAAGAAAAAAAACTAATTAACACTAACATATCATTATGACTCACTAGCATATAAAATCCCATGCCTGTACTACATTGCCAGCAACTGGCAAATCCCAAATTTCTAAGGATGCAGACAATAGTTTCCAAATAACTGGAGCCACCAGGGGTCTTGGGGACTCCATGGAGCTTTAGCATTACTTTCTTCTATCAAAAGGTCCAAAGCAAATGACTTTAAAACGTACCCACCCCTGCCACCTTCAAATGTAATGCTAAAGTTATGAGCTATAGTGATTCGTTCTTAATCCTAAACAAATTCTGATACTGCCTTATAAACAAAAATAGTGATCAATTTTTATGGTAGAAAGAACATGGAATTTGTAGACAAAAGGCATGGGTTCAAATTTCAAATCAGGTATTTGTCATCCCTGTAACTACTGGCAAAATATTTAAACCTCCATCAAAGGGGAATAATAACAACTCCTACCCAACAGAGTTGTTGTGGGGCAAAATGAGTGTGAAAACATTCCAAAACTGACACAAAAAACAGTAAAAAAAAAAAAAAAAAAAAGAAAACACGGAAAAAATGTTAACTGTTCCACTTACAAGAGCAGTTTCCATCTAAACTTAGCAGGTAGGAACAGTTACAAGGTCATCCTGCTACAAAATTCTGAATATGCTGGAAATAAACTAATCATAATAGAAAAAAGAACACATTGCAGAGGGGAGGACTCTATAAAACCTGGATTTAGTAAAATTGACCCAGGTTTTATTTGGATAAAATCTGGTAGAAATTTTCATCAAGACACAAAATCTATTTTTAGACATTGAGCAAACCCAAATTTTTAAAAATCCTCTATGGCTTTGAGATTGTATGGGAAAGTATTTGAAAACTCTAAATTACTTGAAATTTAAAAAATAAAAATAAAGAATCATACTCGGCTACTGATAGCTAAATAAATACATATTATCAGAAGATTTAATAACTTATTGTAGCTAACAGGTGTAGTCTTCTAACTTCATTAATGAAAGATCTATGACAGCAGATGACCTCCTAAACTTGGAAGGTTATAATAGATACACCATTTAAACCTAAAAAAGGACTGATTTTCCAAAAAATTCCCGTGATGTAGGGTATTTCTGCACAAATGTACCAAATGAGAAAATGCATTAAGAGCACTTTGTAAAGGTCATCATGCCATACAAATGTAAGATATTATTGGAAAATTCAAGAAAGCTCTTTTGAACCTTGTAGAATGAATCAAGATATGTGAAATTTATAAAAATAAAGAATTACATACATGAAAATGAAATAGAAAACACGTGTTATATCTCAAAACAAAATATAATAAACCAAGGGGAAAAATGAAAACCACAAGACAAATTTCTTTCTTTCCTGGCTTCACTGGCTGTTCTTTGACAACCCTGGCTTTCATTTTCACGACACTCAGTCATGCACACACATAGATCTTTGTTCGCGTCTGGTCCCCTGCAGTTACTCCTGTTCTGAGTTATTGAGCTTTCAAACAACTGATTTTTTCCTGTTGCTTTTCTGAACTCACTAAACAACTCAAGCAACCACCTCATCGGTAATCCATTCCTGCCATGAGAGCATCTGTAGCCTCTCACTCCAACCGACCACCTCTTGGGTGGTGAAGCCCCACACACAGTAGTGAAGGGTGCTAGCAGAAGCCTTCAATAAAACCCAGAAGAAAACTCGTTTGCAAAAACCAACTCATAAGTGGCTTCCCTACTTAAAATTCCATTGAATCTTGGCTTTCCAGAGAGTCCTCTATGCCTAATGAGTCCCCTACACTTGCCTGCGAGCTCACGGTAAACCCAGAGTTTTTTAATGCATTATGAGCATTCATAAACTTCTGGAGGTATTTGGAAGTATACAACCAGTGGTGTTTCAGGACATCTTCCATTTCATAGCACTTGGACTGCCTGGCATTCATTTTCCGGAAGCGCCTGAACAGTTTGTTACCAGACTCATTTCCCTCACTCGCCCATGCCCCAATAGAGCCATCCCTCTCGATAATTTCAGGGACATGTGCCAGAGTTTTATGAAAATAATTGGTGATTTTGCCCTCGTATCTATACTTGAACTTGGTAGAGAGGAGCTCAGCAAAACGCTGAGAGTTGAAACTATACTGGCAGAGGGACTCTGGGCACTCTTTAGCAGGGCATGATGATCTCCATACGGGTTTCATCTTCAGGTAAAGGTCCATGAGCTCCCTCAGAGCTTCATGCCTCTCCTCAGAAGCAATTAATTCGCAGACTGCATCAACAGTCTCTTTGGTCATGAGCTTCCTGGCAAAGTTGCCGTTCATCCTCATGATTGGTTTCAGGTTCATCTTCTTCCGGAGATGCTTGTCCAGCGTGGCCTGCCATCTTTTCCTCTCCTCTTTGGAAGCATTGGGATTCTTATACGCCTCCCCTATCTCTAGCTGGAAAATCTTGTAGAACTCAGCCGCATTGCCAATGTCACAGTGCAGTGCGTCTATGGAAGGGACCGTCTCAATGAAAGGTTTGGCCGAGACCCCTTTCACCCTGTCCCGCAGTTCTTCCACAGACTCATGGTACGGGTTGGAACGCCAGACCTCATAGCGTTCCAGGTTCTCGGCGTGGCTTCTGGTTATGGAGTGCAAGACAAGGTTTTGAGAGGCTTCCAGACGGGTGGCATCACAAAGAGTACAAATGTAGACCGAGCCAGAAGCCTCGAGGCCTTCCACCTCCCGGACAAGTTTTTCATCATATCCGGTGCCCCTGAAGACGAACTTGAAAGTCCTGAGGATGCCTCCCATCTCAAGCATCAGTTCACTGTCCTTCATGGCCTCCCTCTCAGCAATGAGAGGGCTCAGGATGGCAGTCAGGGTCTCGTGGTCAGACTCGTCTGCTAGCATAAGACACAGTGGCTTGCAGCACAGCTCAGAGTTAGGTTTGGCTTCCTCAAACACCTTCACGTTCTGTGAGCCATGTGCCATAGTAATTTTCATGACCGTGAATGAAAAGCGAACCGCCTTTTCTGGGACTACTGGCCCACTGCCATGCTTCTCACTCACATCTCCCATCCCATCACAAGACTCCTTCACCACTACAGTGAAGGGGCCACTCAGGTAGTCATCCAGGTCTTGGGATTTCATGCCCTCCAAGATGTCTTCTTCCATGTCCATCAAAGCAGACACCAAAGCCGAATCATAGCGGAACCTCTTGGCAATGGTGTCCACTGGGTAATCATCCACGGAGGAGGATAGTCCAGACAGCCCATCAATAATGCCCACATTGGTGCTGGAAGACACGTTCTTCAGAGGTGGCTGCCACTCAAAGGGGTGGTAGCCTGGCAGGAGGACCTTCTCAGCATTCCGAAGGGCATGCAGAGGCTGGAAAATCTGCCTCCCTGTGATAGCTTTCACAGTCCTGTACATCTTGTGGTACTGACTGCAGCTGAGGAAGGTGTTGACGCGGATGGCCAAGCAAACAGCTGGCTGCAGGCCAGATCCCCGTCCCTGCATGATGGCCTCCAGCTCATCCGCTTGTCTGTGCTCATTCCTCGCCCTCAGGGCCAGCAGGAACAAGGTCAGGCACACAGACTTCACATCTCCACCTTCTTCTTTGTCAGCAAAAGCCTTGACTTGCATCTTGAGCTCCCTCAGCCGGTGTTTCTGAGCTCTCCGGGTCAATGACAGAAGATGCTGACGGGGGCGACCTCCTTTATTAATATGCACAAAAGTCTCTTTTGATTCCTTGTGACTTGAGACATGGTGATTATATTTTTCCAAACTGACCTCTTCGTTGCACTCTTTTGCTGGACATTTCACCATCAGGGAATTCAAGACACTCAGAAAGGACTTCACTGGACTCTCCAGGTCAGTAGGGAAGCATGGATATTGGCAAGAGGGACAATAGCTGCCCATGACTTTGAGGCACCTGAGAATGCAGATCCTGCAAAATACATGCTTACAGCTGGTCTCCACAGGGTCAGCCAGAATGTGTTCACAAATCCCGCAGGAGATAGCTTTCACGAAGTACTCCGGGAAGTCCACTGCCAGGAGCTTAGTACTGAGATGTATTTTATTGCAGTTGGCAATCTTCTTCATGACTTCCCTGCTACGGATCCTCACCTGAGCTCTTCTCTTGCGCTGACGGGCTTTTTTCGCTCGGTTGAGCACAGTTTTGAGTTTTTTGCTGAGCTGCACATTTGGCTGAGGAACCTTCCTCTTGAGTCCCCGACGGGCAGTGTGGCAGATGTCACAAGAGGGTGTGTGGGGGTGCCACTCCATGGTTGTGTTCCTTGGGAAGTAAACCTCACTTGGGGCACTGCTAAACTTCCTGTGCATGATGCTCCAGCAGTTATGGCAGAACTCAGTGGGGTGGATCGTGTCAACATCTGCCTTCACGTCAATCCGGAAAACCTTGGCAATGAGGTCTGGCCAGGAAGTTGCTCTCTTTTCCTTCTTTCGTAAAAGGCCTTGGGTTTTACCATCCACTGGCCCATGGACTGGGTATCTCCTGTTGTACTCATCAGTTTTGAAAGAATCCCCACAGATGCGGCAGAGATGGCGAAGGTTGGCTTGGTGGATCGCTTTGCCTCTTGCTTTTCCATCATCGTGGAATTTCTTCGAAAACTTAGGGTGTGCTTTTAATGCTGGTTGAGTCAGGACTGGCTTCTGACCACCAGTCTTGTCCAGGACTGCTGGAGATTGCTCTAGAGAAGGTTTCCCCTCGGAGAAATCCTTCTTTTCCTTTTGAGCTTCTTCAGGTGCCTTCTCAAAGGATCGCACCCTGAATAGCTTAAATTTCCATTCCGAAAATTTAATATGTGGGTGTTGAATTTCATCCGGGGCAGAACTCAGTCCCAGGGTGGGTGGGAAGGAGACAGCCATGCTGGCTGAGCACCTGGGGACAATGAACACAAGTCATATTAGGAAAAATATCAATATGCCATGGATATATCTTGAAAACAATAAAAATTAATATATTCAATTATTCATACATTCATTGATTCATTCCAAAAGTTATTTATTAAACCTTCTATTTTAATATACTATTTTAGGTGCTGATCTTAACAGCAGAGAATAGAGTTATTCCCTGTTCTGACAGTGCTTATGGTCATTTATACCTTTTACATATATATAAAATTTTTAAATATGTACATAAAATCTTATTCTCTTTCCACAAAAACCTTAAGATCTTTAAGGACAGAATCTTTGAGTGATTCATCTTTGTCTTCCCAAGGTTCCCAGGACACATTAGGTGCTCAATAGTTAATTTGCTGAATAAATGCAAAGATAAACTGGTTACTAAAACCAAAGAAAAGTAATATTTTCCACATCGTATGAGCCTCATTGCACTAGCTGGACAATATATTTCCAGCTTTTTAAAGCAGTCTTCCAGGAGTTTGGTTGTTTATTTCTTCCAAATGGGTCATAAAGGGATGATAAAGCTATAAACCCAAAGAAACTAATTACTCACTGCTTGAAAGGATGAAGTGAATTTTGAGCTTTATGAATGCAAACTAATAATAAGTATCATGGATAGTAATTATGCTTACAATTTTAATTAGTGAATGCTGCTGTAAATTATAAAACCGTGTCTACGTTAGAAACAAAAACCACAGAACTCTAAACCTGCAACAAACCGGAGTGTGTACATACCGAGATTCTGAAGGACTTTCAAGATGAAAAATTCAAGTGGTTTCAGATAAAACTCACACAGGTCATCCTGAAAGTCATTGTTTGTCAATGGTCCTTAGCGCTATAGTTTTTAATAAGAGGTAGGAGTAATGTTTTTCTTCTGGTAAAAAAGCATTAGCGATTACATATGCCAGGAAACCCTACTGATGGGTTGTAAGGGAAAGATCAGTTGTGATGCAGAAAAAAAATCTGACAGTGCCATGTGAGTACTCTCTAGACCCAATGAGATGAATCTTCCCAAAATTCTTTAGTACACATAATCGAAAAAACAGCAGCTGTATTTTCAACCTATCATCCCATCAACCTATCTCTCAAATTTGCTTGGGTTGACAACTCTTTTGACCTACCAATTATATCAAGCAATACATGTTTTTCCTCCTCAATTAATTAACTAAACAAATTGATGAGAACTTTTATACTGATATAGTCATGGAGACAAAGCCTCAGATGAACACACTTCTACCAGAGGTGGGACTAGGAGGGTTGGGGGTGATGGCAGCAAGGGTTAATCCTGATTACTGCTACCAATGTTTCTTTGCAAGTCCTCTCTTTAAACTACCAAAGTTTGTTCCATCTTAAATGCATTACGTATCAAAGATTAGTGTTTTCCATAAATATTAAAAGCAAACTTCCAAGACTTGGTTAAAAGGAAAATCCTGGTAGATTGTTCCCTATGCAGAACTGTGTTTGAGTTAAATAATTCCAAACTATTTCAAAGGTCTCATTAACCTCAAAAAGTATTTCAACTGTAGACCAACAAACATCTCAAAGTTGCTTATAGTTCATTCTAGTTCAATTTTTGTTCCTTAATTCTCTCCTATGGCAGGTGCTAGGACTTCTCCTGTCTCTCCTGCCTCATTGGCTTGAACTCAACTCCAAATGTCTTCTCATTCCTTTAGCATTTCACTTCCTATTCTTTTCCTAAAGCACTTCTCTCCAGCATTTCATGATAATATTTTGAGTAGTTACCAGAAAAAAAAAATGCATGACCATCTCTGGAGCCCACCAAGTTAAATATTGGCCTTTCACATTGAGTAAGTCAATCACAAGGCATGTTGGTAAGACCTCTAGAACTACCTCCCCTCCCTACACATTCCTCTCCTGACTCCTACTGGCCTAAAATATTATGCCAAAATGCACCAAAATACATTTATTTAAATAATCCCATGGAAAGAGTACCATCACCAAGTAGTTATTAGCTACTGACATCTGAAGCAAATTCATTTATTAGATTGTTTTCCAACCCAACTGCTAAAAGTTTATCCAAACTAGAAGCAAGGAGAGGATGGAAGGGGTGCCTCATTCCTGTTTTTAGAGGAATATACACCAGGATGCTAATTGTGGTTATCTATGAAATCTATACATGTTTTATACTTTTTATCCTTACTTGTGATTTTTACTCTTTAAAATAAACATGTATTATAATACTTTTGGAAGAAGATAGAACTTTTAAGAACTAGACTTAATGATTTTTTTTCTAATCTGTCCAATTAGCAAAGATTAAAATTATTGATATTACTCAGCATTAATAAAGGTATGGAGAAATTAAGATATCTCCATACATTCTTGGGAGGAGTATAAATTGATAGAATACGTCCAGTGGAAAATTTAGCAATGTCTTAAAAAATGAAATATATTATCCTTGGCGCAATAAATCTCCTTTTAGGAAATTATTCAATAGTTATTTTATAAAAACATTACCACAGGTATACAGTGACATTTATATAGAGACAGACAGAGATTTGTTTTAAAAAAATTGTTTCTTTGAAAAATAGGACACTATATAAATAATTACCAAAAGTGCATTCCTTATTAAATAAACCAGAGTCCAGACATACATGGAAAAACATGCAGAAAGTGAAATTTTCTATGTGCACTGATGCATATGTGCAATTTGTATATACATCAGTAATATGGAGGAGGCCCACATGGAAAAGCAGAGAACAGAAGAACAGTAGCAAGTTTAATAGGACCCCATTTATGCATGTGTTCCCATTGTGTATGCATGAAAGTACAGAAATTCTGAAAGGATATGCACTAAAATCTTAACAGTGTTTAATCTCCAAAAAGAGAGCCTCTTTCAGTTTTCATTTTTATTCACTTTTATATCATTTGAATTTTTCACACACACAAAAAATGTATTTTTTAAAATTTTGTGATCAATTCATTTTGGATAAAACTGTTTTAAAAACTAGATTTATATGTATTAATAGTCATTTTTTCACATCCCTTTCTAAATTTACCCAGGAAAAGTTTAAGACCCAGCTAAGCCTCAACTCTGACCACCATCCTTAGCTTATCTTTGTTTTCTGACAAACATGTAGAAAGGAGACTAAAATATGGCCCTGTAGACAGACAGCATGAAGTGGGATTATGAAAGAGTTATCTTGTAGTCTTTTTTGACGCTCAGAAATCTTGCAAATGCTTGATCTCCTCCTTTCTAACAAAAGGCCTTAGCAGTAGACCAGTCTCAGCATCGGAAAGGCTGAGGAGCTGGTGCTGGCTCAGCCCTGTCCCCACCGGGCACTGACTTCTCAGCACTGCCATCATCTGAAGTCACAGCTGCAGGGGAGCCTCCCCCACAGGGCACGGATTCATTCTGACAAACTAGTCTGGGGTGGTCAGGCGGGGCAGGAGCTGTCGTTTCTGGTAAGTGACGTCATTGATCACTTCACGAGGCTGGGCCCCAGCAGCGGCTCCACACTCGCTCTTCCAGCCCAGACAGCCACCCTACACACGCGTAGACACACACACACACACACACCCCACAGCAGTTGGCCCACAGTCTTCCCTCCCGACATCTTTCGCCTGATCCGTACACAATTTCCAAGTGATGACTATATGCCCAGGTATGACTTCTCATTATCACACCTGTCCCACTCATTTGTCCATTCCCTACACAAATACTGTTGCCTGTTATTTCCCAAACACCATGCATCAAAAAATCGACATCATCACAAGCCTTCGTATAAGTCTCAGGCATCCAAAAAATAACCCCAAGATTCTTGCCCTTTCCCCAGACAACTTCTTGCACAAACCACTTCAGAAAGAAGTGGTTCTTCAGAAAGAAAAGTGGACTCTCACAACCCCTACTGAGGAATCCTGACTCAAGAATATAACCTCAAAGCAGAGTCTCTACCATGGCAATTCTCAAAATTAATATGAATCAGAATCACTAAAGGGCTTGTTTTTAGAAAAAATTACAAATCATCAGGTCCTGGAAAGTCTGGTTGTTTGTCTGGAATGGAGTCCAGAAATTGTATTTTTTAACAAACATCCTAGTGATCCTGATGTGGTGGACATTTTGAGAAACACGAGTCTCCTACTGAATCTGATCTCGTTCAGGAAATGCCTGACAATACTTGGCAATACCTGGGAAACTACACATTTCCTCTCATGCTGGAATTTGTTTGTTCCTGATTACTTGTATTGCCTGGACTAACAGTATGTCTCTCTAAGAGTCTCACACCCTTCCTTCCACTGATTTGTTTACACATTCATTCAAGAAGCATTCCTTAAACCCTTCCTCTGCTAACAGCCTTCATTTATAATAATTCAGATATTTTGCATGTTTTCTATGAAACTTCAGCATCCCCTAAACTTGGCCTCTTGTACCTTTTCTATTTTCATATATTAGAAAGAAAAAACAAACCGATGTCAGCTTCCCCTACTCCATCCCCTCATCACCTGCAAGGAAAAAACAAGCCCAAGGACTTCTAATTAGAAATATAAAAATGTAATAAATATTTTGGCCTTATTAATAAATAGTTTTATGCCTTTTAAAAAGCATGAGTGTTACCTTGCTCAGGAGGCTGCCTGGCCACAGTGTTGGGATGTCTGCAATTTGGTTGCTATTACTCAAGACCAAGGAGAAAGCAAAGTGGGTTCTCTGCTCCGTCCTCGCTCTCTTGGCCCTCAGAGCTTACAGCTGTGCTATTTATCAGCCTCCATTGTCCTTCCCAGCCTCCCCCACCCTGGAGGGCTAACCACAAATGATGGCGGCCAATCACAAGAGGGCAGGAGCACCCAGCTCCAGCTGGCACCTGGCTCTTTAGGAAGCCCTGGGGTGGGGGTGGGGGCGGGATGAGGCTGAGTGCAGAACCATGCACAGGTGTGTGCTGGAGCTCTGGCTGCCAGTTCCCTCCCCAAGAATGGTCAGGTTAGAAGTGATCTTGCCAATATAAGCTCTGGCTTCCGCCAGGGATCTGTAGCTCTGTGCCTCAGTTCCACATCTGGAAAAAGGAAATACCAGGAATGTAAACCTCAAAAAGTCAATGGTGTCATATAATGAGAGTGATTACTGGGAAATGCTCGAAACAGTGCCTACCTCTTTGTAGAAGCTTGTTGAATAGTAACAATACTCTGATATTTTTTACTATTTTGAAATGGTGTCCAGTCTCAGATCCCTTCCACCTGGTTAAATCGGGGCCAGAGAAAGTTGATGCTCCTTGTAACTACTCTAAGTTTAAACATTACTAGCGTTTAACTGCATCTCCCTGGCTACTTTAGGGGCCTGGATCCAAGCACCTCTTTTTTTTTTTTACTTTCCAATGTCTTAAAATAATAAATACAGATAAAAGAATATTTATAACATTTCTTATCCTGAGGGGGGAAAAAACATTACTAGAGTTTTGAAGTCAATAGACCTGGATTTAAATTTCAGCTCAGGCCTTTGATTCATTACTTAAACTTCATGAGCCTCAATCATGTCATCTACAACCTAGGATTGATAATGTTAGTCCCTCAGATCTAGACTTTATAGTAAAAAAGAAATAAAAATTTTAAATAATGAAAAAAAAGATTAGTTCCCACTGCTGAGAGCATTTGGCCAGGCTTCTCAGTGCTTTACATATCACTTAATTCTCACAACGGTCATCTGCATTTGATATTATTATCTCTAAAGAGAAGCAGCAGAAGTTCAGAGCAATGGAGTAAGTTGCCTGTGGTCACACAGCCGCTGAGGAGTAAAGGAGGGGTTGGATTCCAAAGCTCATGTTCTTAATCCCTCCACTGTACTGTAAAAGGAGAATCATGAAAGCCACTTCGCAGTCATAGTCTGAGGATGACTCGAGAATGAATAGGCGTATACCTAGCACAGTCTCTGTTTCAAATTCCCTTTATAATTCTCAGACTAGCTTTACCCCCAGAGTCCTTCTGTGCTCAGCTAATACGTGGGGACTGCCTTGCTCATTTGATTCTCAGCAAACACTATGAAGGAGGCAGGTGCAAGGATTTCCCTGTTCTGAGCTGCCCTCATCAGACACTTTCTTATATCCCCATGCTTTTGCCCTTGGACCTGCCCAGTCACACAACAGTGCTGGGGACACGGCTTCTGCTCACTAAGCTAAAGACAGGGCAGAAACCATTGCAGGGATATTAGAAGAGAAGAGAGATTGGCCTTGACTTCTGGGAGCTCCAGGGTGTTTATGCCCAAGGGGATAGAGCCTTCACCTGAGGGTCACGTTTGAGGAGGCATTATGAGAAGGGGCAGGTGAGAGCTGAGAATTTCCTGAAGATGGTGTTCATGTTCAGCCCGGCCATCAGGAAGCAGGCTTTGTGGCTCTGATGCCATGTTCATACAGTGGGGCCAGGCAGAGAGGAGTCACAATGTGACTTACATGGAGGAAGGTGACCTTGCCACTCATCCTCCCACTCCTCAAAACTCTGCATCTCCACTGCACTCACAGAAAGAAAAAGAAAGAGCCAGGGTCTATGCCTCACCTTGAAGGAAAACACTATCTCACCAAATTAGAACAAAGCAGCAAGTTCAAGCTTCCAAGGATCAGCTTTCAGCTGCCTATGCTCACTTAGGAGTTAAGAGAAGCTAAGGTGACCAACCATGCTGGGTCGCCCCGCACTTTCTGGGTTTAGCAATGGAAGTCCAGGCAAACAGAGCTGGTTAGTCACTCATGATCTCCAAATCAATATCTCTCGGGGCTCAAAAATTTGTAAATAGAACCCTTTTCAATTTTTCTTGGAGAAATAAGTTCATCCAAGAAACTCATCAAAGAGCATATACCAAGCCATTGGGGCTGGAGACATGAGGGTCAGACCAGATAATGGAAGACCTTTCTCATTTTTATCCTATTTACCATAGATTTCTGTATTGCTCAATTTTTTTTTTTTACCAGTCAAGCATTACTTTTATAAATAGGAAAATACCCACAAGATTTACAAGTAAAGGACAAAACAAAATATTGAATGCCTATGATTGTTGCCTTCTGATTATTTTGTTTGAGAAAAGTCTGGATTTGTACACAACAGACTCTTCAAAGGCAGGAAGGCCAACATTGTCATGTTCTTCCCCATCTCACCTGGGGGCCTCTTTCTCCCAGCTGTGCTAGAATCAAGTCACTTGTCTTCTGCTGAGAGCTGAGACTCCATTGGATCACCTGGTAAAACAAGCTGAGCGATGAACCCTTGTCCCTCTGTCTGGACACTAAAATTCCATCCACTATGTGTGAAATCTTTTCCACAAGACAAGCCCCACTGGAGCAAACTTTGACTTCCATCATAAAAGAGCAAAGTCAGAGCTGCCCAGAATCCCCCATTGTTCCAAGCAAATTAAAAATAAAACACTGCTGACAGGTGTTGACCAAATTTTGCAGGGGGCGAAGAATGAAAAGTGTGAAGCACAGCCTGGACAGTCTGATGCCAGGCTCCAGCCTTGAGCACAGCACATCCGGCTGAGCGACTAGCTGTAGTTAATCCTGGAAGTGCTCCCAGCCCCTCCACTCGCCCTGCTCCTCCGGGCCTGTGCTCTCTGCCATGCTTCCTCTCACCTGCCTCTCCATCGGAGCCCCAAACCCTCCCTAGCAGGTTGCCTAGCCCATTCCCCTCAGCCCCACAAAGGTTTCTTAAGAGACCTTTTCAAATTCAATTTCTTCCCAGACTGCAATGAGCTCCAGTCGCTGATATCCATCAAAATCTACTCCTGCAGCGGCGGTCTGAGTGCGTGAACACTGCATTTGGACTCTCATCATAACCCAGCAGATGCTGTTTACCGACACGGTGATTACAGGTATAAGCACGTGTCTATGCACCTCCAACAAGCAAAACTCTTGTCTTCCTAACATCACCAAATCGAAAGCCAGAGTTAGAGCGGGAACGTACAGGTTATCTGGCCCAGTGGATGTATGCGATAGCTGAGAAACAGTCCCCGAAGGGCAAAGTGTCCTGTTCGATGTCGCGGAAGGGAACTAGCAGAAACAGCACAGCCAACCCAGTCTCCCCCGTCCCGGGACAAGATGCTTTCCACTACGCTGAAAAGGGGACATCCCTTCCCCTCCCACCCCCGAGGCCACCGCGCCCCTCTTGGCCTGGAGACAAACTCAGGTTGGCCACGGAGCGGACCCCGCGGTCACAGGTAGAGCGGAGCCTCAGGTGATGATCGGGCACACCGGCCACCGCGCGCCGGCGGTGCAGAGACAGCGTCTCCACCTGCTCCTCTCTCCCCTGCTCTCCCAGCCTTCAGATTGCTTTCTAATTAACTCAATGTGGATTATCGCTGTTAAGAAATTTTCTAATGCATTATTAATTGCTCTAAACGTCAGCCCCAACTCACTCCCCGGGCTTTCGGGAGTGCCGCAGGGGGCCGAGGGGAGCTAGGCGGTTTCCTAGGCACCTACTGCCACCGTGTGGGCAAAACAGTCTATGTCCTCGAGCTGTCAGGAGAGCCATCAGAAAAAGTCTCAGGAGCTTATTGAATCCATGAACTGGTTAAGGAGGAATCATGTGTTTGTTTTCCATCTCTTCTCTCCTCCCCTTATCACAACCTCTCTCCTCCTCCCTTCCCATCCCCTCCACTATGCACCCTGATTTCTACACACTAGGAAACAGAGCCCAAAGCTTGAAGGTCAAAGTAACTTGCACAAGATCTCTCACCTCCTTAACTGCCAGTCTCCCACTACAGCCAAGGGACCAACATGGAACTCCGTTCTCATTGTCTTGCTAATCCTGACTGGCCCCAAAAGATATGTGGTTAAATGCCTCCTCTTTATTCCACAAACAAGTGAAGACACGAGGACCATGTCTTCATGAGGGAGTTTGGAGAACTGAGAAGTGACGGCAAGTGTATGTATGGGACTGCTAGACATCCTTTCTAACTTGAAGACATCCGTTCCATTTCCAAACCCAAAGACAGAAAGGCATTTCTTGGCCTCCTCACCCTATTTACCTGCATAGGATCTAAGATGAGTTCGAACATCAACGTAGGAGGAATTTGATCTAAATTTCTCAGGGCTGGTATTCAGGTTTGGGGAATGAGCTCTCTCAAGCTAGAGTAAACAAAACACCTGAATGACTAATTGCAAATAGCAACAGATGTCTTTACAAGAAGCCAAACCGGGCAACTGCCCAAGCTCTATAAATTGGGGCCTCCCAAAATTTCACAATAAGTTTTGGAAGGTGAGAAAGGAATCACAGCGAAACAAAGAGGCTTTAACTGTAATTAAGTTTAACTGTGTTTCTGTCTATTGTTACTATGTGACTTTATTTATTTTTTTAAAAGTCATCTTTTCTAGTTATGTTTATTATTTATGTTTTTATTTAATAGAGACAGCATGTATGATTGTTTTTAATTAGCATGTATCACCAAAAAAAAATGATCCCAGTAACATGGCAAAACATCATGAATATGGCTCAGGCCTCCTAAGCTTCTTTACAATTTCTCTGCTGTCCACTGGCCATGACTCTTACACATGTAGACACTGTGTAGATACCAGGAGTCCATTTCAGGTGAAGTGACCTTTTGGCCACCTGGACTCACCATTCCTTTTCACCAGCAAAGGTAGTTCCCCTTGGTAATAGTCAATAACAATATAGTAGTGTTAAAATAACTTATGGTTATGCCTATTTACCTGAATGTGGAAGTTACAGGCTGAAGTGTTTCCCCCCAAAATTCGTATGTTGAAGCCCTAACCCCCAATAAGGGCTTGTATTAGTCAGGATTCTCAGAGAAAAAGAACTATGAGAGAGAGAGAGATTATAGGATTTGGCTTATACAATTATAGGGGCTGAGAAGTCCCCCCAGGAAAGCCAGTGGTAGGAAAGCCAGTGGTATAATTCAGTCCAAACCTCAAAGTCCTGAGAACAAGGAGCGCTGAAGTCTGAGGACAGGAGAAGATGATGTCCCATCTGAAACAGAGAGAGAAAATTAGCCCTTCCCACACTATTTTGTTCTATTCAGGCCCTAAACACATTGGATGATGCCCAACCACATTGGTGAAGGCAATCTTCTTTACTCAGTCTATTGATTCAAACACTAATCTCTTGCAGAAATATCCTCACAGAAATATCCAGAAATAATGTTTTACCCACTATATGGGCGCCCCTTAGCCCAGTCAAGTTGACACATAAAATTAACCTTCACAGGCTTTTAAAAAGATGATTCAGTTAAAATGAAGTCATTACCATGGGTCCTAATCCAACCTTACTGATGTCCTTATAAGAAAAGGAAACTTGGACACAGAGAGACACTGGGGTGTGTGTTCAAAGAAATGACTATGTAAAGACACAGGGAGAAGGCAGCCTCTGCAAGCCAAGAAGAAAAGCCTCAGGAGAAACCAAACTTGTCAACACCTTGATCTTGTACTTTGAGCTTCCAGACTGTGAGAAAATACATTTTTGTTGTGTAAGCCAACCAGTTTATGGTGTTTTGTTATGGCAGATTGAGCCTAACTAATACAGTGGGGATCAAGTTTCTCATCATGGGCATTCATTTTATTCATCCACCCAAGGAAGAAGAGAAAAAGGTCAAGTTTGAGGATACTCATTAGGCCTCATTCTTAATGACCAAGGTAGGTCGTTTTTGGACTTTTGATTATAGCAAGTATCTGGTCATCTTTTGATCAGATACACAACTATTAATTGGAAAGCAAAAACACTTATTTTTAAAAAGTCTAAGATTTGCAGTGGCAAGATCATAGCCAATGAAGTTTATAAGAGGTGCAATTATTACTAATTGAAAACTTTTCCCAATACCCCGCCATGATGACTTGCAATATAGTTGGCCTTGGCAATTTTTGACAGTCCCTATGGGAACTGAATTTAAAAATAAATAAATAAATAAAAAGTCTATAATGTTCATTTTAGCACTGTTTGTTACAAACAGTTGAAAATAACCTAAATGTCCATCCATAGAAGAACAGAGGCAGGAAAAAGTACACAATAGTATGGATAGCAATTTGGCAATAATTATTAAAATTACTCATGCATTGAGTTTGTCTTCTAGTGTGGCAGTCCCCAACCTTTTTGGCACCAGGACCAATTTTAAGGAAGACAATTTTTCCACCATAGACCGGTGGGGTTGGGAGGCGCTGAGCTCTGCGGCCTGGGGGTTGGGGACTGCAGTACTAGGGCTACCATAACAAAGAGCCACAGGGTAGGTGGCTTACACAACAGAGATTTATTTTCTCACAGTTCTAGAGACTGGAAGTCCCAGATCAAGGTGTCAGCAGGATTGGTTTCCAGTGAGGCCTCTCTCTTTGACTTACCTTCTGGCTGTGTCCTCACATGGTCTTTTTCTCTATGCCTGCATTTTCTTGGTGTTTCTTCCTCTTCTTATAAGGACATGAGTCCCATTGGATTCAAGCCCACTCTTATGACCTCATTTAACCTTAGTTACCTCTTTAAAGATCCCATCTCCAAATACAGTCCCATTGGAGGTTAAGGCCCCAACATATGGATTTTGGGGGGACACAATGCAGCCCATGCACTCACCATTTGACCTACAAAGTGAATATCTGCTAATTCATTCCAAGAATATTCAGAGATATACTTTAATGCAAACAAAATGATATACGCACAAAATGATTAATTGAAGCCCTGTTTGCAATAACAAAATATTGAGAGCTAAAGTTGTCACTAAATAAATAAATTCTAATCCATCTTTTTCAATGGAATATTATGCAACCATAAAAAGGAAACGGAGATGGTTTAAATGGAACAGTCTTCAAGAAGTCTTGTTAGTCGGGGAAAAGCATGGTACAGAACAACGCACATGATATCATTTAGGTGAAAAGAGAGGGAAAACATACAAACAAGTATTTTGCTTGTATATGCATCAAACATCTCTGCAAAGATATATAAGAATCTAGTAATACTGGCTGCCTTCAGAAAGAGGAAGTAAACTGGAGAAAAACTCTTAGACTCCTCTGGTACCATTTGAATTTCGAGAGGTTCTAGGGCAGAATTAGTTTCTTGCCTCTTCCGGCCTCCAGAGCTGCATTCCTTGTGTGCCATCAGAGTGGCCACATCACTCCGATCTCTGCTCAGCAGTCATGTTGTCGTCTTCTCTTCTCTGTGTTAATGTTTAATCTCTCTCTCTCTCTCTCTCTCTCTCTCTCTCTCTCTCTCTCTCTCTCTCTCTCTTACAGACACTTGTGATTGTATTTAGGGTCCATCTGGATGATCCAGGATAGTCTCCTTAACTTAAAATCTTTAACTTAATCACATCTGCAGAGTCTCTGCAACATAAGTAGCATTTACACGTTCCAGGGATTAGGAATTGACCTCTCCAAAGACCATTCAACCTACTGTGCCTACCCTATGAGAATGGCTGAAGGAGATTTACTGGTTCATTGTAGCAAATGTCCCGTATGAATATAAGACATTAATAGAAGAAACTAAGTGCAGCATATATGAGCATTCTCTGTAATATCTTCTAAATTTCTCTGTAAGTTGGAAATTGTTCTTTTTAAAAGTCTATTAAATAAGAAAACACTATGACCACAGAATTACACTCCTGGGCCTTTATCTCACAGAAATGAAAACTATGCCCACATAACACAAATGTACACAAATGTTTATAATTAGTCAGTTCAAACTCATTACCCAGAAAATAAGTCCAAAAGAAAATGTTTTGATTTGCCTTAGCCTGGGCCTTCTGAATTTGGTGTATTCCATAAATAATAAATTTGGACCAAGAACTAGGCCATCCCATTCCCAGATGTGATCAATATTCCTGGGGGTGGAGAAGGAGGTTGGAAGGAGATATGGAAGAAAGGAAAGAGGCCAAGCAAGAGAAAGGCTAGTGAGAGTCTCCAAGAAGGGACCCTATGCCCAAGCCCCACCTTAGTCTCAGTCAAGAGCGGAATGGGGGTGGTGGAGAGGCACAATAAGACTACCTCCCAATAAGTTTTGGGATCTGAGAGCAGAGAGGGTCTGACTTCCTGGGTAGAGCCTGGAAAATCGCATGGTTGCACTTCAGCATTCCTGCACGAGGGCTGGCAGCAGCAGCAGCAACAAGGCTGTATGGGGTCCAGAGCATCCAAGGGCTGAGACAAGCCCACCACAGGTTCTCTGATGCTGGCATGGTGAAAAGGACACAGAGGTAGTTGAGAGGTGACTTCACCCTCACAAAGAAAAAGAAGGGGCAGGCCAGGCATGGTGGCTCACACCTGTAATCCTAGCACTGTGGGAGGCCAAGGCAGGCGGATTGCTCAAGGACAGGAGTTCAAAACTACCCTGAGCAAGACCCCGTCTCTACTAAAAATAGAAAGAAATTAATTGACCAACTAAAAATATATATAGAAAAAATTAGCCGGACATGGTGGTGCATGCCTGTAGTCCCACCTACTCAGGAGGCCAAAGCAGCAGGATTGCTTGAGCCCAGGAGATTGAGGTTGCTGTGAGCTAGACCGATGACATAGTGCTCACTGTAGCCTGGGCAACAAAGTGAGACTCTGTCTCAGGAAAAAAAAAAAAAAAAAAGAGGGGGCCAAGGTATAGTCAGATGACCAGTGATGGAAAAGAGATGGGGGCTAGTTGAGAGCAGGGGGTGTGCTCAAGACCACACCCAAGACCCTAAGAAGATGTCAGCCAGGTCCCTATAGCCATAATGTCAGAAATGCAGGAGTCACCAAGAAAGAAGGAGAGAGTGGGAAAGGAAAAATCCAAGAATGACTGGTTTAATCTGAAACAACAGAGAAAACTAGGCACTGATTAGATTAATTTTCCTGCCTTCTAGTTGAATAAGGATTCCTGACGCAGTGTCAGCTGGCTTAGGAAAATAAAGAAATCCACTTATTTGCACAACTGAGATTTGTGACTGTTCTACATGTGAATTTCATATGTAGGGGTTTTCCCCCTATTTTTCTACATTGGCGTTATATAACATCTACAACAATAATTATTTGATTACAAGAAAAAAATCCAAAATACTATTTAAGGCTCCAAGTTCAATAACCACTGACAGTAAGCTTTATGGTCTTCACACAGCACTACTGGTTTATATGCCCCTTCAGTATGACTGAAAGTCCCGTTTCCTGTACCTTCCAATGCCACGGAGGCCACACTCCCAATTCTTTTCTCACTGTTCTTTGTCTTCCAGGGACCAGTAGAAGGGTGGCTGGTGGGAGACCTTCTCTGTGCACTAGGCATTGTCAAGATCCATAGAGATGCCAAGCTCTGGTTATTTCTGGGGCAGTCTCTCCTCCCTCTTGGACGTCTTGGTCATAACTGATGCCACTAGTCCACTGTCCCAACTATCTCAACTCAGCCTCTCAGCAAAACATTCCAAAAGAGGCCTCATTTTCTTCATGTGTAGGAGCAAAGGGGAGGAAATGAACTATGACAACATCTCCAAAACATTACTCTGTGTACCACCTTCACGATTTTTCTCTTATCCAAATACCACCTGCAATATTATCTCTTTAATACTTGTCCTTAAAGGGACCCATCTTTTTTCAGTAAAATTTAACTTTTCTAAAGAAGGACTTCTATGTGATAACAAATTATAGTAGCAGAAATATAACGTGGGGGGGGGTGGAATGTTCTCTCTGATAGGAAGAAAAGGAAGTGAAAATAAACAGAAATGTCAAAAGGTATACAAGCACCAAAAAGACACTTTCTCCATCCCAAAATCAAAAGGATTGAAAGAATATTGAAAATGCAATTCAGCATTAATGTGTGCCCAATGTTAATGTGCATCCACCTAAAATCATCTTGTGTGTCATCTAAGATCATTTCCTGCGCCACAACAAGACTTTGTGAAACACCAAATCATATAATGTCTAAGAATTCTCCCAGCATGACTTGTGTCTATTACAAATCATTTCACATCCATCACTGATCAGCTGACAGTGGAAAGTCAATTCAGGAATAAGCCCAGTAGGTGGCAGGATTGAAACAAATGCTGCAGATGCAAGGCCTTTCTTAATATAGCTTCCTTTGTTTACAGCTCTGCAGCTGTTGTTCATGGCCAAGTGCCACCCTTCCTTTTCACCTGCTATTTGTCTACATCTGTCTCTAGGTCCCTGAGGAAAACAACAGACCAGCATGTCACATCATGTGGAAACCGGAACTGGGGACTCCTAAATAATCTCATCCCAGCTCCTCTTCCCTCACCCCTCATGAAATCTGAGTTCATGTCTAAACCTAAAACACAGAAAGGAGCAGGATCACTATGCCTCTGGATCCAAACAAAAATAAAAATGTAGAGACAAACCTCTGAAATTTAATGTTTTATTTGGAAAGAAAGAATTGCAATTCAGGGCATACATGCAGACCAGGTGGTCTCTGGTAGGTCCAAAGAACAAAGAGAAGGTTGGAGGTTTTATAAAGAAGAGAAATGCTATGTATGCTCCTTGAGACAGAGCACTAGTTGGGTTCTGGGGAGCTGGCAAGCTCCAACTGGTGAGTGGTGGTGGCAGGTAATTGTTAGTTTTAGTGTTGTAGCAGGTCATTTCAGAAGCCATTAGATAAAACTGGATTTAGGTTACAGTAGGCAGTTTCAGCAGCCAGGCTTGCAGAGAATTACACTTTTGGAGCAATTTTATGTCTCCTGAGTGCTTTTATTTCCCTGGCTTCTCAAGTCTGTTTTAGTTGGGTATAAAAATAATGATGTATAATCAACTTTCATACAACCAACCCTCCAGAATTTTTAAGCATAAGCACTGTGCTAGACAGGGATTATAGAACATAATAACCTTGCAAGCCACAGGCTAGTTGGGCAGATATTACAGCTATTGCTATTGATGAATCGAACAAAATGGGACACAATTACTGTCAAAACTGCAAGGGAGTTTCGTTCTAGGTCCAGTTGCTCATCGCACAAAGATGCAACTATTAAGACATCAAAGATTGCCTTTTAATACAACAGACGTCTTGCTGGGTGAACAGGAGAAGTTGCCTCAAATCCCTCTTGCCTTCCAGAGGGATCATGGGCTTTTAAATAAGGGGCCATCTGCCTTGGGGCAGGTCATGGTATAACTAACAAGGGGCTAGTGCACTGGGGCAGGTCATGGGGGACAGTGATTCTTGGCTCAGGGGAGTCTTGCTCAGGGGCCTTTGGAATCTCAAGTCCTTTGTCGTGCATAACATCCACCATTTCTGGGAAACAAAGTCAAGTAGTTAGTTAAGGGAGAGAATTATAGAGGAGTCATTGGCATTTGCTCAGTGGGGAGCCAGTTACATAACTGTTAAATGATATAATAGAAACCATAAGAAATGTAAAGTTTCAGAGGAGACTGATGGAAGGTCAAGTGGACCCTTCTTACCCAATATCCCATTAAAATGCCTATAAAAACATTCAAAAGAAGAGAACATTTCAGCAGCACCTGGTATTAGTGATAAAAATTGGACATATGCCAAAATCCCCAGAAGGAGTCTCTAACAATTAGCAGAATATTGGATAGGTAAGATCTGTATTAGCCAACTAGGACAGGCATGACAAAACAACACAGAATGGGTGGTTTATACAGCAAACATTTGTTTCTGACACTTCCAAAGGCTAAAAGACTGAGATCAAAGTGTCTGGATTCTTCATTTCTCCTGAGGCCTCTCTCCTTCCCTTGCAGATAACTGCCTTCTCACTGTGGTCCTGCATGCATGCCTGGATATCTCTCTCTCTCTCTCTCTCTCTCTCCCTCTCTCGCTCTCTCTTTTGCTCTCTCTCTCTCTCTTTCTTTCTCTCTTCTTATAAGAACACTGGTCATGTTGGATTAGGGCCCCACCCTTATGACCTCTTTTAACTTTAATTATCTCTTAAAGGCCCTATATCCAAATGCAGCCCACATTTGGGGTTAGATCTTCAACATAGGAATTTGGGGGGTACACAGTCCACAACAGAATACCAATCCACTCTTCAATTTTTGCAGAGAGCACTGTGTGGAATGAAAACAGGAAGAAGAGGAATGAGAAGGGAGTGGAGGGGAGAAAAGAAAGAGTGCATTGACGCTTGAATTGAGGCCCCTTCTTGAGCCACAGCACAGCCCCACAGATACTTTAGAACTCAGAGATGGGTGGGAAGGGAGTTGTAATATTGTGAATTATATATTTGATCTTCTACCAGGTTTCTTGGCATACTACTCCTAAAATCTTTAGAATCTCCAAAGGGATATCCTTCTGTAGGCTAATGATTGATGAATGACTGGCAGCCCCTAGGTAGTTCCAGGATGGGGGCAGGTCACAGGAAAGACCAAGGCAGGGTTACAGGGTTGGGACTTTCACCCCCATCCCCCAACCTCTTGGGAGAGAAAGAGAGGCTGATGGTTTACGTCGATCACCAATGGCCAATGGTTTAATCGATGATGCCTATGTAATAAAGCCTCCATAATAACCCAAAAGGACAGAGTTTGGAGAGCTTCTGCATAGGCAAACACAGGGAAGTTCCTGGAGGATGGCACACTCGGGAGGGCATGGAAGCTCCACACCCTTTCCCATACTTTGCCCTATGTATCTATGCATCTTTATCCTTTGTGATATCCTTTATAATAAATTGGTAAACATCAGCAAGTTTTCCCCTGAGTTCTGTAAGCTACTCTAGCAAATTAATTAAACCCAAAGAGGGGGTCATGGAAACCCCAACTCACAGCTGGCAGCCAGAAGTTCTGGAGGCCCAGACTTGTGATTGGTGTCTGCAGGGGGGAGGGGCAGTCTTGTGGGACTGAGCCCTCAACCAGAGGCATCTCACCCAGTCCCCAGGTAGATAGTGTCAGAATTGAGCTGGGTTGAGTACACCCAGTAGGTGTCCACTGCAGAATTGATTGCTTGATTGTTGGTGGGAAGAAATCCCCACACATTTGGTCACAGTAGTCTTCTGTATTGATTGTTGTTGAATGGAAGAATAGAAAAAAACGCTTTGAGTCCCAGTGAGTTTTTCTATTTGGGAGGCACCCCTGATGTACAGGGCTGCCCAAAGCAAAAAAGCTTTGGAGTGTGAAGCTGAAGCGAAAATCTGCTTCAGATAAGCAACTGTCACAAGTAGTTGAGAAGCAGACTCCAAAGGCAAAAAGGATAAAAATCCATTTTAGCCACGCAACACTGCACTAACCAGGAAATCGGCCAGAGGGGAAAGGTTAAAAAAAAACCTCAAAAGCCTCTCCCTAAAACTTCATTGTGCCTCTTTGCAACTGCCACTTTAGAAGCATGTAAGATTTATGCTGAGTTCAATGAACATGTATTTGCTTTATCTAAAAGAAAATGTTATGAAACTAAAAGGATCCCACAAAATACACAATGAGCTGTTACTGAACCAAACTGGGGTCCACTCACCCAGCACAGCAAAGCCAGACACTGAAGCCAAGAGTTGCAGTGAGAGAAAAAGACATTTTTATTGCATGGTACCATGCAAGAAGAATGGGCAGCTAATGCTTAAGAATTGCATTCCTTCCCTGATGGCTTACAAGCAAGGGTGTTTAAGGCAGGGGTACATTTCGGGAAAGCAGAAGTGGCAGGTAAAATTGTAATCAATATATGGAGGTCATACATTGGGCCTGGCCCAAAAGGTGGGATATCCTAAAGCAGGGGGCCTACGGGTCATAGGTGGATTCAGAGATTCTGGAAAAGGAATGTTAAGATGGGTGTGACTCTCCCTAGGGCCACTGACGGAGAAATTTAGAACAAAGAACAATAGTCAGAGGTCAGTCCTCAGTTCCCCCTTATCTGTATTTTCCATCCTATGGGGGTTTCTGAAAAACACTCGAGAACATATTTTAAGATGCCATCTTCGAGTTTCCATAGGGAACCAAAACAACTCGTGAGTCTGCCTTGCTAGGTGCCTGGAATTTCCCCTGCAAGAGACTCAAGATTTTTCTTATTTCCATGCTTGGGGGACCCAGTCTCAAATCCAGGAACCTACCCCTATTCCCATTCTTATTCTTCCAAATAAGAACCCATTGAATCAAATAAAAACGATTTCAACGTGAGTCTCTTTGCCTTTGCATGGAAGAGTTTTACATTTGGAAATAAGGTAGCCATTGTTTTTCCTGGACATGGTAGATTCAGTCTGACACCCAAGCAGAGACTGCAGCTAGCCCCTGGAAGGCAGGAATTGCAGCTGGCACCTGAAACTGTAGCCCCGGGAAGTCATCCTGCGTGGTGCTGGGTAAAATAGACATCATAACTGTTTTAACACCAGCTCTACATAGAATTCTCCTCTTTCAAAGTGAATAATAGAATAAAATCAATGTGATATCTATGAAGAAATTCTACAGCATAAGGAAAAAACATTTTTAATGATCAAATATTTCTGTAGAAAAGGCTTTTCTGAAATACAAAGAAAAACTGCAAAATATTTACTTTTGTTCCTATAGGGAATTGCCTCTATTGAGTAAGAAGGGGCCTTGAGAAAATAAGCCAAGAAGAAAGTACAATGAAACTAACTCCCAGGGAGAAAAGGTAAAGTAAACTGACTGGATTCTATAAAAGACAAATTTACAACTTGGCAACAGAGAAAACAAACTAGAGAAACACTTAAGATCACATAAGAAATGAATGAAAAGATGAAAATAATGAGAAAAAAGGTAGAGATAGATACTCCAGGCTAATGAAAGGGTGAAAAGAAACCCAAGGAATTGTGGAATAAAAGCATTATTCAAGATATAATTAAAGTCAGTTTTCCAGAGCTAAAACAAAGCTTTAGCTTTACGAGGATTCATCACCATATTCTGGTAAAGATATTGAACAGAGACCTCTTCAAGTCATAAGCTATTAATATTTTAAAGTGTTAAGAATAATCAAGAATCATGAAAATATCCATTCATGGAGAAAAAAAATGACCTTTCAAAAATGAACATTAGGAACTATAATCAATTTACAATGACCTTCATTATGTTATTTGGTTTTTCTTTGATTTCTTCTGTCTAAGCTTTATTGAAGTATATTGATAATACAAAAAAAAAATCACATATATTTAATGGTATGTATTGTGATGAATTTTGAAATGCGTGTACACCTGTTAGGTAGATAGCAAGGGATTCCGGGTCTCCTAGGGACAAAAGTGGGTGCTGCTGCCTTGGTGTAATTGCCCCACCTGGGAAGAAGGACAAGGGTGGGCCCCAGGCCCCAATCTTGGTCCTGTCCCACCCTAATCCTGCCCTGAGCTACTGCCATACCTGGGGTAGAAGGGAACACCCTACGAATATGCCAATCAGAACTTTTGTGCCAGCTGCAAAAGAATGCGGAGGACTCTCTAGCCCATGGGCAAAGAAGCACAGGTAACATAAAGTCCAGAAAGTGACCTAAAACCCACATGCTCAGTAAGACTCGGGTCATTGAGCTTCCAACTGTCCAATCAAAGTGGTACCATGCTGACATCTGAACCATGGGAGGTCCCTATCCGGACACCCTAAAACAAGACCCAGACCATAACCAAGCTCTCTTTTCCTGCTGTGACAAGGGATTGTCTGTGGAGTACATATCTTGCTTTGTAAACCTACATATCTTGCTCCTCCTCAACAAATTTCACTTTATGCTTGCCTGACTTTGGGATGTCTGGTCATTCTTTGACCATGGGTGCACCAAGAACCAACATTCAAGACTGAAACCTGGTACACCCATGATACCATTACCATAGTGAAGATACTAAAGACATCTATCACTCCCCAAAATTTCCTTATGTTCTTGTGTGTTTTGTTTCCTTTTTGTGGTAAGAAAACTCAACATAGAGCCTATCTTGTAAACATATTTTAAAGTACACAATACCATGCTGTTAACTATACGTACTATATTGTATTCATCTTGCATAACTGAGGATCAATGGATATAAAGCTTTTTTGTTATTATTTCTACTGTGGTTAGGACAACTACTGATGCCTCTGCATTGATTTTACTATTGTTTTTTTATTTAAAATAAATACATTTACTTTGTATATATGCCATAAATATTAATAAAAATAGTTTTATTTTTACATATCCATATGCTCATCCTTTTAGCTATCTATGCTATTTTTTTTCCTTCTTAATTTCTTTGTTTTTTAAAAAGTATTTTTGAAATATGTTACGCATACAGAAGAGAGCATAAATCTTTGCACAGAATGATGAACGTTTATAAAGCAAATACCCATAGAACTACTACTGTTGTCAAAACCAAAAAGGGGTTTTTTGGTCTAGTTGCTCATCACACAAATATCCCATTATTGAGACAATGAGGATTGCCAAGGAAGAAAGGAATTTTTAATACAACAAACTTCTTGTCAGGAGAATGGGAGAAGCTGCTTCATGTTCGTCTCTCCAACTAAGGGAAATCATGGGCTTTTAAATTAAGGTCATTTGCCTTTGACAAGTCACAGTATAACTAACAAAGGCCAAATGCACTGTGGCCGGTCATATACACTGGGGACAGGTTGTGGGGGATGGTAAGTTGTCAGGAAGTCTGCCCAAGAGCCTTCAGACTCTCAGCTCCTTTTTCTTACAGAAAATCCACCATTTCTGGGAAACAACTCAGAAGGTTAGGTAGGTAGTTAAGGGAGAAGGTGATATAGGAGTCATTGAACTTTGTTCAATGGGGGGGCTGGTTACACTACTCATGTCAAGAAATAGTATCTTGCCAGCACTTCAGATGCCTCTTCTCACTCACATCCTAGAGCACACACTTTCTGGTTATATTTTATACTTTTAATATCTAGAAATATACCCCTAAGCATAAGTTTCTGAAGTTTGTATAAATAAAATAGTAATAAATATTTCTTATGCCTGACCCCCTTCATTCAACATGATCTTTGAGAGTCAGTACAGTTGTTGTGTCTAGGTCTATTTCGGTCAGTTGCATCGCTATGAAGTATTTTATTGTATAATATATTGACATTTACGTAAGCATTTTACAGTTGGTGGCCATTTAACTCCAGTTCTAATGAATAGCACTCCATTTTTGTTGGGTTTTTTGTAAGTAGTATAAAATTAGATCTAGTGTTTGAATCCAGTCCTTCCCTTGTAATAGGTGACTTTCATCCATTTGTATTTATTGTAACAAATGATACACTCGTTCCTACTTTTTATTATCTTAGTTTCCCTGAGATGTGAAAGACTCATCTTATTCATTAATTCTCTATTAGAGAAAGAGAACTTGGTAGGCATCCACCTTAGTCCCGCAGATCTGAAAGAGATGAATGCCTGATAAGGACAAAGATTAAATTATACATAATGTAAAATGATAAACTAGCAATAATTATCTTTCGTGTATTGTTGAGAAATATGATTGAGGAATTAATGAGATGTGGTTCATAAGACCATTATTTTATTGTATGACCCAATATTTGCTATATAAAAGACAGAAACAGGAGTTTGCAGGGTTTTGCCCTGAAGGAATGTGTGAGCTCAATGGTTCACTTATTAGAGGCTGCTATCATGGTAGAGCTCTCAAATCTCCGGTAGGAATGTTTTCCAGGAAGGCTTTCAGATATCTCAAAATCTGTGAGCTTCCCTGTGTCTTGAAAGACAAGGCAAGGCAAATATGGCCCACAGGATAGGAGCCAGAGACAGTGAGTGCACTTTGCCCAGAGATGCATACTGGTGGTTATAAACAACCTGTTTTATTAGAGATGGGCTTTCTGCTCTCTCCTGTCTGTCTAACTTTAAGTCCACCATAAATAATCAAAGAAATATATAGTCACTATACCTCTTCTATTTTACCTTTGTTAATTGACAACTACCTCTTAGAAATTAGAAGTTAGCCCCTGAAAGACTTTGTACCTGTTTGTTCCCTAGATAGATTAGAAGCCCCTTGAAAGGACTTTTGACCCTAACTCACTACCTGTATCCCCTAGCAACTACATTCCCTGATATGCAAATGTGTTACCCTGACAACTGGTAATTGATGTCTGTGATTATAAAAACCTGTATGAATCTAACCATATTGCTGGCATGTATGGAGATACGGCAGTCTCCTAAGTACCCTGCTGTGTTGTATCTGATATTTTTATATATATAAACCTATAAACTATATCTTAGTCTCTGTGTATTCTTTTATTTCTCTCTGTTGCCTATCAATTCCTTATCCTCTGTGGCACCCCCTATCTTAGGGACTTGGCTCCATGGGGAGAAGTAGCTAATCTCCTCATGGGCCTGCCTCAACTACTCACTTCCCCACAATGTATTAATGACATAGCACCGAAATACTTAAAACAAAAACAAAGAGGATAAGTGGACAGAAACTCATGTTTGTGATATAATAACAAGCTACTCTCTGCCTTTGATAAATTATATGTATGTATATACTAAAAAATGCATATATTATTATTAATGTATTGAAACTTATATATGGATATATCTCAAACTTTACATCCTATAAAAAATTACCCACAACTTCTTAATAAGGCATTCATGAAATATTTACAAAAATTGATCATATAATAGAACTTGATAAATTTGATAAATATGAGTGG
This sequence comes from Microcebus murinus, assembly GCF_040939455.1. Taxonomy (NCBI): domain Eukaryota; kingdom Metazoa; phylum Chordata; class Mammalia; order Primates; family Cheirogaleidae; genus Microcebus; species Microcebus murinus. The sequence goes on from NC_134107.1 coordinate 29,597,322, forward strand.
TACTGGCCTGGAGAGCCATACATAGAAGCCTTCAGTAAGTGGTCCCAAGGCAGTTGGGTTACAATTTGGTTTTATATATTTCAGAGAGACAGGAATTTCAGGTAAATCATAAATCAATACACAGAAGGTGTACATTGGTTTGGCCCAAAATAGTGCAACATCGAACATCTTGGGGCAGAGGAAGTTATAGGTTATAGATGGAGTCAGAGATTCTTTGCTTTATAATTGGTTAAAGAAATAAAGCTTCATCCAAAGGTTTGGAATGTTTTAAATTAAGGAAGTCTTTTAATCAGAGACAAGCCACAATATACTGACAACTCAGGTGATCTATTAAGGAAATTGATGGCCTGCAGGTGTGATTTGACGTTTTGCCTTACATAGTGACTGTTAGTAATTTAATATATTATTGTCACAAAGAGTCTGTTTGGTCAGTCTTATGATCTCTGTTTTAACATTAATGCTGGTCAATTGTGTCTGAACTCTAAAAGGGAGGGGGTATAATGAATTGTGTCATTATACCTATTTCCCTTCCTTTCCCTTCATGGCTGGGAATTCAGTTTTAAGGTTTTCTGGGGTCCCTTTGGCAAAGAGAGGATCCATTCAGTTGGCAGAGGAGCTTAAGATTTTATTTTCAGTTTACAGATTCTAAAACAACACAATTATATGGAACATATCCTCCAACCAAAATGTGATAATAATGCAGTCATTAATAACAAAGGTGAAGAGAAAATCTTAATTATCTGAACATTTAAAAATATAACCCTAAACAGAAGGCTAGTAGATCAAAGAAAAAAATAAAATTACAATTTTAGTCTGTTTACAGGATTAATAAAATGAAACGACCACATGTTACAACTGCTAGAAGACACCCAAAGCCTAACTCAAATGTAAATTGATAGATCTAAATGTATTTAAGACTTTTTAGGCCAGGCACAGTGGCTCACACCTGTAATCCTAGCACTCTGGGAGGCCGAGGGGGGTGGATCGCTCAAGGTCAGGAGTTCAAAACCAGCCTGAGCAAAATCGAGACCCCCGTCTCTACTAAAAATAGAAAGAAATTAATTGGATAACTAAAAACATATAGGAAAAAAAATTAGCAGGGCATGGTGGCAAGTGCCCATATTCCCAGCTACTCGGGAGGCTGAGGCAGAAGGATCACTTGAGCTCAGGACTCTGAGGTTGCTGTGAGCTAGGCTGACGCCATGGCACTCTAGCCAGGGCAACAGAACCAGACTCTGTCTCAAAAAAAAAAAAAAGAAAAAAGAAAAAAGAGAGACTTTTAAAAATATAAATGAAACAGGCATTCAAATGAAAATTTTTTAAAGGCTTAAAAGATTAAAGAAAGGGCCTGGCGAGGTGCCTCACGCCTGTAATCCTAGCTCTCTGGGAGGCCAAGGCGGGCGGATTGCTCGAGGTCAGGAGTTTGAAACCAGCCTGAGCAAGAGCGAGACCCTGTCTCTATTATAAATAGAAAGAAATTAATTGGCCAACTAATATATATAGAAAAAATTAGCCGGGCATGGTGGCGCATGCCTGTAGTCCCAGCTACTTGGGAGGCTGAGGCAGAAGGATTGCTTGAGCCCAGGAGTTTGAGGTTGCTGTGAGCTAGGCTGACGCCACGGCACTCACTCTAGCCTGGGCAACAAAGTGAGACTCTGTCTCAAAAAAAAAAAAAAAAAAAAAAAAGATTAAAGAAAGATTTGAAAAAGGAATTAAATCAAAGGAATAAATGTGATAGACCAGTTGCAAAACAGTCATTTTTACCTTTCTCTGTATCTTTTGTAATGTAATTGGTAACTTCTCTCAACAAGAAGTAAAATCTGTTTCTCCCACCCCTTGATTCCAAATTGACCTTGTGACATACTTTGGTCTGGTCAATAAAATGTGGCAGAAGTGATAGTTGCCATGGCAGTGGGAATGATCCAGTATGCAAATTATACATCCTAAAATGTTATATGTGACTTCTTCTCACATTTCATTCGGAAAGTAAGTCACATGGCCATATCTAAATCCAGGACAATACAGCCTTACCAAGTGGCCAGAAGGAAAACTCGAAACATTTGGTAAGCAAAATAAACTGTGTTTACTATTATATGTGAAGCAGCTCAGGGAATTTCACCTTAAAATATGACTCGCTGATATACAGAATCTTTTGAATTAAAGGCTCTTAGAGATAAACAGGCTTTGGAAGGGGCTTTCCCTCTATCTGCATAAAACCAGACAGACCCATCAAAAAGAATAATTACCTTTCCTTCTCCTTCCAGTCATCCCAATATATTGCAGGAAAGAAGATCAAGAATGCAACCAGACATGGCCCAACCCATTTTAAAGATAATATCTGTCTCTCAGGTTAATTCAATATTTAAAGACAATCATTTAGAAGTCAATCTGTTTCCCCCCATCCATTCATTCTCCCAAGTATGTATTCACTCTCCCTAGTAACCATTTATTGGCCCTAAACAAAAGTATCTATATTCCTCATACCCCCCCCCAAATGAGGATATATAAATTTCTAGAAGCCACTGAGATATTGGGGAATCACTCTGTGATTCTTCCTGTGTGCATAGTAAATTAATTTGTAAGCTCTTTCTCTTATTAATCCACCTTATTGTGAGTTGATCTTTCAGTGAAACTTCTGGGGGTGAAAGGGAAGTTTTCCTTCTTCCCTACATATGAAGTAATCTTTCTTAGTTTCTTGTTTATTTTCTTCTCTCTCCACTAGACTGTAAGTTCCATGAAGGCAAGGATCTTTCCTATTTGTTCCTGCTATATACCAGCTCTTAGAACACTCCTTGCTTAAAGGAGGTTTTTAAAAATAAGTAGTAATGTCATAGGCAAAATTATTTGGTAATGAATTTAAAAATCTTACTAATGTAGAAAACTTTTTGAGAATATAATTTGAAACATAAATTGCTTAAAAAGTAGAATATCTGAAGAGAGCAATTATGGAAATATAAATATTTAATAATTACCTCCAAAAAGTCTTCAAGGATCAATGATTATTTTACTAGTGAGTTCTTCAAAATTCTAAGAAAATGCTAATTATAATGCTGCATACATCTGATTCGGATTACTTAAGAGCTAGAAATACACTCATGAATCAAGTGTAAGCCTTTTACCAAAATCTGGCAAAAAGTAATATGAACAAATAAATAAAATATGAACAAATCAAATTTAGTACTACATTAATATAATTATTCTTCATGTCCAAGTGGAAATTTTCTCTGGATGATTAGATATTAGGACATCTATTAGTAATTAATAAGTAATTAAAAATAATTAATATAATACATGTGATCACTTCAATTATAGGCAAAAGATGTTTATCTCAATATCAGTACTAAGGATTACTATCAAATCAAACCACCAGCCAGAATATTACTTAACAATTTTTTAAATGAGGCATCCCCTTTTTAAAAACAGAGAGGATAAGGGAACAAAACACAAAACACATCATTATTTTGTTACAGCAAGTGTTACAGCCGGTGGTTCCAAGGACAAACGGAGAGGCACACGGAGAGTAGGAGAATCAAGGTTTATTCCCTTGAGGGCTCAAAGGAAACTTGCCACCAAATTCTTGCCCTGTCTACTGGGTTTTTTCCACTTTTATTAGGTTAGGGTGGTCAGAGGAGTGGGGTCTCATGTAGCTGGTGCAATTGCAGAAGGCAGATGATCGGTTAGTATTAGGTTGATGAGGATCTTCCTTATGAATTTAACATGTTCTAAACATTTTAGCTAAGATAATCAGGCATAAAACAGAACTAAGAAATAGTTATTGTAAAGGAAGAGCCAAAATTACCATTCTTCCTCTTCAATATGGTTGCCTGTTTAGAAAATTCCATGAATAAACTGCAAAGTATGAGAATTAATAAAAATTCACTAAAGTGACTGCATATGAAATTAATTCTCCTGTTCTTAAGCAGGTTCACCATGCACTAGTTACCAACTTGCCTGTGAGACACTGCGCCCCCACACACAAGTTCCATGAATTGGGTTTGTTAGGTAGATAGCAAGGGATTCCAAGTCTCCTAGGGATGAAAGTGGGTGCCTTGCCTTGGTGCTGCCTTGAGCAATTTCCCCACATGGGAAGAAGAACAGGGCTGGCATCTAAAGTGACCGCCATACCTGGAGGAGAAGAGGACACCCTACCAATCTACCAATCAGAACTTAGCACGCAACATGCAAAAGAATGCAGAGGACTCTCTAGCCCACAGACCGAGCCATATAGGTACAGTAGAGTCTGGAGGGTGACTTGGGACAACCTAAAGCTCATTATCATGTCATTAACTTAAATCTACATTGCAGTTCACCACTACCCCACAAGTGGGCTTTCAGAGAGGCTCATGGGAGATCCGCATGCACAGTAAGACTCAAGTTATATAACTCCCGACTCTGCATCAAAGTGGTTCCATGATGACATCTGAACCGTGGGGAGGTCCCTATCTGGACACTATAAAACAAGGCTCAGACCATATCCAAGGTCTCTCTTGCTACTACAAGGGGTCCCATCGTCATATGTGGCATATGTATCTTGCTCTGTAAAGGTATATCTTGCTCTTGTTCTGTAATCCTATCTTCCCCTCAAAAAATTTCACCTCGTCCTTGGCTTACTTTGGTGTCTGGTCATTCTTCGGCCAAGAGCAAACCAAGAACACAGAATGAGATTGCCAAACTCGACAGGTTTACCACTTATAGATAGGCAGCAAGGGACAACAGAAGCTGAGGATGCATTGCCAGTGTGGTCTCCCAAGACTCAGGAAAACTTCCCAGGGCAGGTGCAGTCTTGTTTGCAAGTGCTTCACTTGCACAACAGCTAAGGGACCCCAGAAAGCAGCCCAAACTGGGTTTTATACCCAGGGGGTTACAGCAAACACTGGGCTAACACACTGAGAGACATCTGTTTTTAGGAGGGACCAAAACAGAGCCTAGGCTGTTCTGGCTGGTTCCCTCTTATCTCATGGTATTACATACCCAGCACATTTTACAGTTATTCTTGAGAACTGCAAGTAAGAAAAGAGAGAGAACTGGGCTGGTCCAACTACCTAGAGAACTATCCTGCAACTGTAAAGTTTTGCTGTATATGCAACACAAGATATACTGTAGTTCCCCATTATCCGAGGGAGCTATGTCCCAAGATCTCCAGTGGATACCTGAAACCTCGGATAGCACTGAAGCATGTTTTTCCCCCATACATTCATACCTATGGTAAAGTTTAATTTATAAATTAATTACAGTAAACGATTAACAATAACTAAGGGAAAAATAGAACAATTATAACAATGTACTGTACTAAAAGTTATGTAAATGTGGTCTCTCCTTCTCTCTCAAAATACCATATTGTACTATATTCATCCTTCTTGAGATCCGTTGATCTAATAACCCAGATGGCTATTAAGTGACCAATATGTGGGTAGCATATACAGTGGTGAATATGGTGGACAAAGGGACTGATAAGATTTCATAACACTATTCAGAACAGTGCATAATTTAAAACTTAAGAATTATTTATTTCTGGTATAATTTTGGACCGTGGTTAACTATAGGTAACTGAAACCACAGACAGCAAAAGTACAGATTAAGCAGGACAACTGCACTAGAGACAAATTTTTTCTGGAGAACATTTGTCATAGATGAAGCCATTAAAATTATACTGCTGAATGAAATAGAAAAGTGTTTATGATACATTGCTAGGTGAAAAATGTAGATTATGTAACAATATGATCCCAGTTTTGTAAAATATATAAGTATCTGTATGAAAAATGACACACATAAAATTATTAACACATACAATATTCCATGCAAAACATATTAAAATATTCCAGACAGACTGGAATGACAGATATAAAAAGATTAACACATAGTATGCCTATGTCAGAGAATTAAAAATAACTTCTAGTTTTTTCTCCATACTTTCCAGTTTTTTTCTGAGATTTTTAGTGCTTTTCTAATCAAAATAACATATTTAAATGAAATTCAAAAAGAGATATATTTGGGGAATATATCTCATTATAAATGCAATAAAAATGTGAAATATGTAGAAATAATCTTAATGAGAGATGTGTATAACTGACCTAGAAATCACATTACTTTCCTGAGAGATAAATGTAGAATTGAGAAAATAAAAAGATTATTATTTTTACATAAAAAGATATCAATAAACATTCATCAATCTAAAACATTCAACATCATGCTAAGTAGAAAAAAAATTACAAACTTTCCATTAAAGTCATAGGAAAAAAGTCAAATTTCTATTTGTGTCACAATGAAGTATGTAATTTGGGGGGGGTTCTACTTCATACCATTCAATAAGAATAAAAGAATAAAAGAATGCCTACAGGAAGTTTTTTAAATAGAAAGGAAATGACAAAGTATCATGGACCAGCAGGAAAGAATGAAAAAAATACAGAAACTAAAATATGGATAAATGTAATAGACTTCTTTTCGGTTCTTGAGTTTTCTAAATTATAATTGAAAATGAAAACAAAAATTATAACACTGATGTGATTCTAAGTGTATATTGAGGATAAGACATTTATACAATTTTAAAAAGAGAGGAAAGTAAAGTTTTCTATATTATATTCAAATTGGCAAAATGATACCAATAGCCTGTGATAAATCATATATATGTAATACATATAAAAATGTAGCACCTAGAGCAAAACCTTTAAAAATCTATACAGACACACTCAAAAACACTATACAAAAATGAAAGTGAAATTCTATAAAATGTTTAAGCAATTCATAGGAAAATAGAAAAAACAAAATGGAGAAATGAAAAACAGAAAACAAAAAATGAAATAGCAGATTTAAGCCATAATTATATCAATAATTACATTAATTCAAATGCTCTTAATATACCAATTATAAGGCAGAGATTGGCAGAGTGGATTAAAAAATATAATTCAACTATATAATATCTGTATGAAACCCACTTCAAATATAACAATAAGGTACTCACTTCAGCAGCACATATACTAAAATTGGGACACCAGAGAAAAGATTAGCATGACCCCTTTGCAAGGATGACATGCAAATTCATGAAGCATTTCGTATTTTTAATAATTAAAAATTAAAATATATATAACAACAAGGACAGACTGAAAGTGAAATAATGAAAGATTTTTCATGTAAATATATTAATCAAAAGAAAGCAGGAGTAGCTAGCTGTATTAATATCAGATAAAGCAGATGCAGAGTAAAGTTACCAAACATGAAAAGAAACATTATGTGAAGGAAAATAGGGTCGATATGTCAAGAAAACATAACAACCCTACATGTGCACACACCAAATAAATGTGTTGCAAAATATGTGAAAGAAAAACTGAAAAAAACTAAAAGGAGAAATAGACAAATCCACAAAGTTGGAGACTTTAACACCCTTCTCTGAGCAGTTGATATAATATCTAGATAGAAAATTGGCAAAGATACAGAAGAACTTAACAACACCGTCAACCAAGAGGAACTATTCAACACTTATAGACCACTCCATCCAACGGCAGCGAATATACATTCTTTTGATGGGTCTACAAAAAATATGCCAAGATAAACCATATTCTAGGCCATAAAAAGAAAACTCAACAAATTTAAAAGAATCAAATTGTAAAAACTGTTTTCTCTGACCAAAATGAAAGGAAACTAGAAATCAGTAACAAAAAGTCATGAAAAATTCTCCAAATGCTTAAAAAGTAAACAACATACTCCTTTCCAAGAGAAAAACTCAAAGAAAATTTTAAAATACGTTGGGCAGAATGAAAATGAGACTACAACTTATCATAATTTGGGGGCCGCAGCTAAATCAATAATGAGAGGGAAGTTTGTAGCACTAAATGCATATATTAGTAAAGATTAAAAGTCTCAAATCGAAAATTTAAGCTCTTACCTAAAGAACCTAGAGCAAGAAGAGCAAAATAAACTCAAAGCAAGCAGAGGGAAAGAAGTAATGAAAATCAGAAATCAATTAAATCAAAAAGGTATAACAATATAGAAAATCAATAAAACAAACTAATTCTTTGAAAATATTGATAAAATTGACACCTTGTAAAATATCTTGCAAGATGGACAAAGTTAAAAAGAGAAGACATAAATTACCACCATCAGGAAGGAAACAAGGATATAAGCACAGGCCCCGCAATTTTAAAAAGGAAAACAAAGGAATAACAACAAATAACTTGACATATATAAATCTGACAACTTAGATGACATGGACCAATCCTCAAAAAATATAAATTTCCACAATTAACTAACCTAATATGAAATAAATAAATCAAACAGATTTATATCTATTAAGGAAATAGAATTTATAATTTTTTTTTTAAAGTTAAGGTATTCTATACCTGTGGTCCCGAATCCCCAAGCTGAGGACTGGTACTCGTTGGTGGCCTGTTAGGGACCAGGCCACAGAGCTCCTCTGCCCTACCCTAGCTTATCCACTCCCCACTCCATCCCTGCCAGTCTGTAGAAAAATTGTCTTCCATGAAACTTAGGAACCTGGGGGCCACACAGCAGGAGGTGAGCCTGTGGTGAAGCTTCCTCTATATTTACATCCACTCCTCATTGCTTTCATCACCTCCTGAGCTCTGCCTCTCCTCACCCCCATCCCCCTCACTCCCCTCCCCCTCTTCCCGGGTAAGAATATTCTTCCATGAAACTGGTCCCTAGTTCCAAGAAGGTTGGGGACCACTGTTCTATGCCACTGTAGGATGACTATAGTTGAAAACGATATGTTATACACTTTCAAATAGCTAGGAGAATATTGAATATTCCCAACACAAAGAAATGATAAATGTTTGAGATGATAGATGTGCTAATTACCCTGATCTGATCACCATGCATTATATGTATCAAAACACCACTATGTACCCCATGAATAGTTATAGTTATTCGTCAGTTATAATAATTATAATATAATAATTATCCATCAGTTATAATAATTAAAAGTTTAAATTTTTTTTCAAAGATGAGAAATTAAAAAAAAAAAAAAAACACTCCCAGAAAAGTAAAGAGAGGGGAAGGGAGGGAGGGAGGGAGGGAAGGAAGGAAGGAAGGAAGGAAGGAAGGAAGGAAGGAAGGAAGGAAGGAAGGAAGGAAGGAAGGAAGGAAAGAAAGAAGAGGGAAAAAAAAAACACCTTGATCTTCTGCCAGACTACTTGGGAGGTTGAGGTAGGAGGATCGATCGAGCCCAGGAGTTTGAGTTCAGCCTGGGCAACATAGCAAGACCTCATCCCTCCAAACAAAACAAAACAAAACAAAAAAATCCACTTGACTTAAGTCTCACATCTTATATTAAAACTAAAAATGAATCACAGTAAAAGACTAACAATCCAATTAAAAAGTGGGCAAAAGACATGAAGAAACATTATCACCAAAGAGAATATACAGATGGCAGATAAGTACATGCAAAGATGTTATACATCATTTTAGCCATTAGGAAAATTCAAATTAAAACTACAATAAGATATAACTACACATCTACCAGAATGGCTAAAATAAACCTGAATTGCTCATATATTGCTGTTGGGAATGTATCATGGTATAGACACTCTGAAAAATCATTTGGCAGCTTCTTAAGAGCTGAAATGCAAATACCATATGATTTAGCAGTTGCACTCCCAGATTTGACCTAGAGAAATGAAATTTTATGTTCACATAAAAACCTGTCACGGGAATGTTTATAGACAATCCCAAGCCAAAAGTTTACATGCTATATGATTCCATCCATATAACATTCTTGAAATGATAAAATTGTAGAAATAGAGGACAGACTAGTGGTTTTCAGGGTTTAAGGAGGGGAAGAGGAAGAGAAATGGGTGTGGCTACAAAAGGGCAACATGAGGGATCCTCACTGTGATGGAAATATTCTATATCTTGACTTTATCAATGTCAAGATATGATATTGGGCTGTAGTTTTGCAGGATATTACCATTGGTGGGAACTGAGAATAAGGTAAATGGAATTTCTCTTTTATCTTAAAATTATATGTAAATCTACAAGTATCTCAAAATTTAAAGTTTAATTTTAAGAAATCTTTTTTTTTTTTTTTTTTTTTGAGACAGAGTCTCGCTTGTTGCCCAGGCTAGAGTGAGTGCCGTGGCGTCAGCCTAGCTCACAGCAACCTCAAACTCCTGGGCTCAAGCAATCCTGCTGCCTCAGCCTCCCGAGTAGCTGGGACTACAGGCATGTGCCACCATGCCCGGCTAATTTTATATATATATTAGTTGGCCAATTAATTTATTTCTATTTATAGTAGAAACGGGGTCTCGCTCTTGCTCAGGCTGGTTTCGAACTCCTGACCTCGAGCAATCCGCCCGCCTCAGCCTCCCAGAGTGCTAGGATTACAGGCGTGAGCCACCGCGCCCGGCTTAATTTTAAGAAATCTTTTAAGAAAAGATTAGGCAATGACAAGCAAATGCAACTGCAAACTTGGACAGGATCCCAGGTGGAAACCCAAACCAAACAAATAGCTCTTAAGGATATTTGCAGTATAATTGGAAAAATTTAAATATGGATGTATATTGGATAATATTTATTATGTAAGTTAAATTTCAGAGAGTGATAATAATATTGTAGTTATATAGGAAACTCTCCTTGTTCTTAGTAAAATAAAGTACTTAAGAATAACATGTCACTCAATGTTTGTACTTTACTCTCACATCATTGAGAAATTAAAAACCCAAGAGAGGGGTGTGGGAGGGAAGAAGGGAAGGAATGAGGGAGGGAGAAGCAGATAGACAAAATAATCTTAATGAGTTCAGCAGCCTCCATTATCAATAATTATAAACTTTATCTTATATGTCAAGAGTTAAAACCTCGACTAACAAAGCCATCTTTAATGTTTTACTCGCCCAGACAAACATGGCAGCCCCTTTTCCACAACATCAACGTTTAACTCTCTAAGATAAATTTTGTAACTCTTTTATATAGCCTATATGTTTTACTAGCTAGATACTGTAACCATTTTCAAATGCATGTTATTGCCAACTTTAAATAGACTTTTTCGAGTTTGTCCATGTCTGACTCCAAAGTTCACCTTCCCTTCCTGGCTGAATGTCCAGAGTCTCGTCTTCTTCCACAAGAAACACAAGGGGATTCTTAGAAGTGGCTTTAGATTGTACTCATGTCAAAAGAAAGCTTGCAATGTTGATGAATTCCCCAAGCTCTAGCAGGTAAGCATTTCCCTCCTTTCCCAATGTAGTTCTTATATAAACAGGAAGACCATGTTTTTTAAATTTTAAACTGGTGGAATTATTTGGTTTTGTTTTGATTTTTCATTACAATAGTTACTTCCAGAAAGTAGACTAGGCTTCAAAAATGTAAGGGGAACATTTTTACTTTTTATTTTTAAACCTTCTATAACATGACAATTTTATCTTGTATGTGAATTTTAATTTATTTTTGAAATTTTTAGTGTGGGAGTGGGGATGTTGGGGTAGGGGAGCATATGTTCATTTGGTTTTTAAGGCAATGCTCAATCTTAGAATCTTAAAAAGAATGAGTAAGGTACACACCAAGAGCCAGATGGAATACAAATTGATACCTTTCTGGGAAGTCATTTTTAACAGGAGTCATAAATATTCATATCCTTTGACCTATCAATTTCCCTTGAAGGAATCCATCTTAAAGTCATAATTTAAAATGTGGACAAAGATTCATGCAAAAAAGTTCATTGGCACATTATAAATGAAAATATATTAGAAATAACTCAACGTTTAACCTTAGAGGAATAATTTATTATAAGTACAGCCATATAGACAGGACACTATACATACTTTAATATTATTCTGAGACATTTTAGTTACAAAGGAAAATGCTTGATATAAGTTAAATGAAATAAATATAAGTGATTTTAAGAGCAATAGTACTAAAGATATTGAATTGTTTCAGTTTCCTACTGTGTTCCAATTTCTAAAACTTTATTTCCTCTCTGGAATATGCCTTTGGGCACTTCTCTAATTTAGTTCTTAGGTATTTCCTATCAGAAAACATGCTTCTGTGGTCATGCCTAAAATCCGTCCTTGTTTGTTGATTTCTTTTTTTTTATTTTTTATTTTTGGTTAAACATTAAATTCATGTGAAAACTAGATATTTTTATTAAATTCAAATAATAATATTACAGAGAATATTAGCAATATGAATTAAGACAAATCTATCCTATTAAATTTATTTAATACATGCATATTCATTGCTCTTTTTTATTCCTTTTTTTTTAATTTCAGCATAATATGGGTGTACAAATGTTAAGGTTACATACATTACTATTGCCTTCCCTCCCCCCTCGAGTCAGAGCTTCTAGCGTGGCTATTTGAGGGTAGAGGTGGTAATTTCTTCCTAAGGCATTTTTAAAGGGTGATTTACCTTTTTGTTATCTGCATCAGATAAATAGCCATTTTAGAGATCTTCCAACATGTTACTGTAAGGTTTTTCGGTGGTGGAGAAAAGAAAAGAGACACAGAAAGAGAAAGAGTGGGGGGCCAAACCACGTGGCTTTATTATACACTTGTGGACGAGGTTCCGGGGCCCCAAGAGCGGGGGCGGGAAGTCACCGCAGTTTGAAGGGGCTGAGGCCTTTTATACCCTTTGGGCGGGGCTAGGGACTTGTGGCGGGAAGAGCTGGGATTCTCTATTGTGACCTTGGAAGGTCCTTGAGAAATAGGAGAGGCTGGAGGTATTGTGGAATCCAGGAGCGAATCCAGGTGGAGATCTGGGTGTGGTTCCTCTCAGTGGGGCCTGGCAGTTTGTTCTTGGCAGGTCAGGTCACTAAGCGTTTTCTTTTTCCATCTAGGGAGGGGAGGGGGCCCCTGCCACCAGCCTTACAGTTACAACTTCAAAGAACATTATTTAACATAATTTGTAGCCCCTATAGAATCCCCTGCAAGAAGAGAAAGCATTAGCTATCAGTCAGAACATGAATATTACTTTGTTCTGAGGAAGTGAACATTCTCATGTTGCTTGTTAAAGCAACTTAGAAAACCCAGAAGGAAATCTGTTCTGTTCTGGCAGCAATTAGGATCAAAATGATTTTTAGGTGGATGAAATTCTGAAAGTTCAATTTGGGATTGAAAATTATTTTGTTCTTAATAATCACAAGGTATTCACAACAGCACCAAATGAGAAAGGCAAAAATGTGGGCCAAGCTTGCAGGTAACTGGAATGTGGCTCCTATTATATGTGATAGAAAACTAAAAGTTGTGATAGCATTGACAAAACACACACACACACACACACACAAACACACCATTTTCATTTCCTTTTTTAGTAAAGGTGTTTATAATTTACCTAATTTTGTCATTGCAATAAACTTCACTGTAGGCTGATTCCAATATATAAAAGAATTGTAATACCCTTGCCAAAGATTTTTATTTTATTTACTTTTCTGGGACAAAATATACATTTTCTATAAAAATCAGTATTATAAATTGGGACTAGTTTTCCAGTTTGCCACACAAAAGAGTATATGGCTCATATTATATCTAAATACATTTGCAATGAAAACATACAATTCCTGAAAATAATATTGTTGCATAAAAGACATATTATTTCAACTACATCATGGGTAATTCAAGGAAATGAATCATTATTTATTTAATTGCCTTCCCTTGAAATTATATTATAATAAAATTCATAGTATAATAAGGAACAATGGAAACACCCTGCTCTTCCCACCAAGCTCAAATTCTAGTTCAGGACACTTCCTCCTGTCCTGCCTCAGATTCTGTTTTCTCTGCTGTTGTCTTAGAGGTTCCACACCGAGCAGCTATTGTCAAAATCACAAGGAGAGTTCAGCCTAGGTCTAGTTGCTTGTCGCACAAAGATCCAGTTATTGGGACAATGAGGACTGCCAAAGAAGAAAGGAATTTTTTAATTCAAAAGATGTCTTGTTGGGAGAACAGGAGAAGCTGCCTCAAATCCATCTCTCCAACTAACAAAGATCATGGGCTAAAGGAGGAGTCACTTGCCTTGGGACAGGTGGTGGTGTAACTAACAAGGGGCTAAGGTTGGGGACAGGTTGTGTGGGATGGTGCGTCTTGGCTTCAGGAAGTCTGCCCAGGGGCCTTCAGAATCTCAGTTACTTTGTTTTGCAGAAAATCCACCATTTCTGGAAACAACTCAAAAGGTCAAGTAGTTAATTAAGGGAGGGGATTATAAAAAAACACATAAGGGTCATTGAAATTTGTGCATAGAACCAGTTACACAGCCATCAGGAATATACAGAAATCAGGCTTTTTAACTCAGCCACTTCCTAAATGATAAACCTCCGATTATTTCAAAATGTGGATAAATCAAAAGCTTAAATATATGTTTTTGCTTTTGTGTTATAGTACATGATTAAGGTTTATTATGAGGATCCCAATGCCCTGAAAGATTCAGCATTGTCTTATTCAATGGTTCAAACATCAGACAGGCAACAATCTGACCAAGCACAGTTTATTCACCTTGCAAACATTGGAAAGAAGCAGAGTTAAGCAGGAATGCCATAATGTTAAAGAATAAATTTTAAAAAGTTAAAGACAGAACTGATATGAGTACGGAATGAACACATGTCTAAAATTCAATTTAACTCATTAATGAATAAGATGATAAAGTTGACTTGAAGGAGAATTTGAGAAATGGAGATTTTACACAGGCAGGCAAAGAAATGCAAATGAATGTACCTGCTTATAGATACAAAACTGGTTAATTTCCTATAGTGCATTGAGCTCTGGGGTTGTATTCTTTACTGGATAGAAATCTATTAGTTAATGAGTAACTTCAATGCCTGATTTCTTATCAATTACAATAGTAAACAGCAGAGTCAAACACAGGCACATACTCCAACATAGATAATTAAGTAATTACTAGGTGAACATTGTAAACAATAATATTGAAAGGACATGTAGACATCTATTTGCTTTATTTCAAGTTTTGGATGATTTTTCTTAATAGCAATTTTTAAAAATATGTACAGAAGGGATTATATCAAGAGAAGTCATAGGTATTGTTATAGCCTTACCAGGTTTTGAGCCTGCTGCTCAAAAGGAAGCCAATACACTGAGGCAGCAGGAGTTACAGCAGAGAAAGAGTTTAATATCCTAAGCACCAGGTGAGGAGACAGGAGAAAGTACTCAAATCCGTTTCCCCAAGAATTTGGGAGAAAGGGATTTTAAAGACAGTTTGGTGGGCAAAGAGCTGGGCAATTGGGTCTAGTACTGGTAGGCTGGGTTTGGGGTGGAATCCTAGGGTATGTACAAATTGTCTTCTCATGCTGAGTCAGTTCCTGAGTAGGGGTGACAAGACCAGTTTAATCAGTTCCTTGGTATGGGCCACTGGTCTGGGTGGGTCAGCCAATCCACTGGAATGCAGGGCCTGGAATATATCTCAAAAACTACTCTTACATTTCACAAGGGTGAAGTTATCTATGGGAGTAATTAAGAAAATTAAAAATCTTTGTGACCATCCACTATGAGACTCCTGAGTAGCAATAATAGGAAAGCAAACTAGGAGACAATGGGTGGTAATATATAGTATATATATTTTTTAACTATGCCTATACATTTGCAGGATTCTGGCCCCTACCACAGTTCCCAACTTGTGGCTCTTTACTAATTTTATAAAGGGTGGTTTCGGTATTATTTACTTTGGTGAATTAACCTGACGCTTAGCTCTGCCTATTCAAAAACTGATTTTATCTACACAGTGTGCCTGCATGGTAACTCAGCTCCCAGGCAACATATACACAAATCAGACACAATCAATCCATTTGCATTAAAACTATAACTCACAAGTAGTTCAGATACTCACATCCTCTGACTGGTATATTCTTTTCCTCAAGGAAGCAGCTAATTAGGCCAATTTATCATCTCAACATTGTGTGATGAATAGTGGTGAAACTAAGAAAAAACTGGCCCCAGTGTAGTAGAAATGTACCCACCTTACCCTCTCTCCCAAATGAAGAAAAAATTAGATTCCTCCTTTATCCAAGAGCAGGAAAAAATGAGTGTGGCCACAAAAAGCTAAAGTTCTTGATCAGGATTTGGGGAAGAGAGTGGGGAGGAAGGGCAAGTACTTTTGCTCCTTGCTAGTAGATGGGTTTTACCAAAGAAAGCGCATTGTCTTGGACAATTTGGAGAACTTCTGTAGATTTCAAGGTGATTCCAAAACTAAACTTATGCTTCCTAGTGGCTCTGAGTCTGTTTCCAGCCTGGACAGTTGGCTGAGCCAAAGGCACAGCTCTGAAGCCTGTTTAGTAAGACATGCAGTCTCCCTGGGAGCCCTTCTGCACACACACATGCCCACACATCTTCCCCTCTGTGTCTCCCATTACTCTCTTGTCATCACCTCCTCCTCCTTCAGCTCTGAACATTTTCCCTCATTATGGTGGAGTGGGGTGGTAGGGAGGATGGAAAAGAGGGAGGAAAGACCAAAAACTTATTGTACTTGGAGTGTCTTCCAAGGCCAGAATCTTCTATTGGGTAACATTCCTTCATGTGCTTCTTTGACACTGTGAGCAATCATTAAATCATTTAGTAGGTAATTCCTTTAGCAACTCACAGGTTAATGACTTGGGGCCATCTCCAAAATGCCTGCCTTCGGAAATGGACAGCTAGGGGGAAATTTTGACCCAGAGCACCCCCTCCTCCAAGCAGAATGTACATAGGAAATGGCACAGTGGATCAATCTCTTTTACCTTGTTCTAGGTTCCATCATATCTAATTCTTCTTCTGATTGACTTGTTCTTTCTTGTCTGCAATTTTATCAAAGACTAGCATATCTACTTTCTTGTTCTTCTCACTTCTGGTGTGAGAAAGTTTCTACCTGTTTTTAGGAGGCTGTAGGTCAGGAATTCAGAGGCAGCTTAGCTGGATGGTTCCAGCTTAGGGTCTCTTGTGAGGTTATAGTCAAGATGTTGGCTGGTGCTGCATCATCTGAAGGCTAGACTGGGACTAGAATTCCACTTCCAAGATAATACACTCACAAGGCTTTGGCAGGAACCATCAGCAGTCTTCTGGATGTTGGCAGGAGGGCTCAGTTGCTCATTATGGGAGTTTTTCCAATGGGCAAGCCTTCCCTTAGAGCAATTAATTTAAGAGAGAGTAAGAAAGAAGCTGTAATGTCTTCTACAGCCTGGCCTAGGAAATCACATTCTGTCATTTCCACAATATCCTATTGTTTACATGAGTCAGCCCTATTTATTGAGAAGGGGAACTATACATAGGCATAAATACCATCTTCAAGGCTGGCTGCTATACACACCCATAATTGTTGTTTGATAAATGTATTTTGAGGTCATGAATTGTGGCTTAATCTTACAATTTAACTCTTAGACAACCAGCTTATTTCCAAATGTCTGGGGAAGAAACTCTCACCTTCCCACCCTAATCTCCACCAACTGACAAAGTATATCATATTTCATTTTTCAAATACGATGTGAAAAAGAGCAATCTAGGAATGATACTGTCTTGGTCTGTTTGGTACTGCTATAACAGTATGCCACAGGGTAATTTAGAATGAATGGAAATTTATTGGCTTACAGATCTATAGGCTGGGAAGTCCAGGATCAAGAGGCTAGCATCTAGCAAGGGCCTTCTTGTTGTGTCATCCCATGGTGGAAGGGCAAAAATAGGGTGATAGAGAGAAAGAGAAGAGGGAACCCAACTTTTCCTTTTTTTTTTTTTTTTTTTTTTTTTTTGAGACAGAGTCTCGATTTGTTGCCCAGGCTAGAGTGAGTGCCCTGGTGTCAGCCTAGCTCACAGCAACCTCAAACTCCTGGGCTCAAGCAATCCTCCTGCCTCAGCCTCCCGAGTAGCTGGGACTACAGGCATGCGCCACCATGCCCGGCTAATTTTTTTTTATATATATCAGTTGGCCAATTAATTTCTTTCTATTTATAGTAGAGACGGGGTCTCGCTCTTGCTCAGGCTGGTTTTGAACTCCTGACCTTGAGCAATCCGCCCGCCTCGGCCTCCTAAGAGCTAGGATTACAGGCGTGAGCCACAGCGCCCGGCCTCCAACTTTTCCTTTTATGAGGAACACACTCCTGCCATAATTAATCCACTCCTGTAATAATGTCATTAATCCATTCATGAGGATGGTGGCCCCATGACCCAAATACCTCTTGTTATACCCCACTTCCCAATAACACCACATTGGGGGTCAAGTTTCCAATACATGAACTTTAGGGGACACATTCAAACCATAGCAGCTATGGTGACTGTATTTTTGTTTACATTGGATTTACTTATAAGGACAACTGGACAAAATATTTTAAATTAGCAGCTTTTCATAAAACCTGGGCATTGTGGTTGCTGTATACAGGTAACCCTACTAATTGGAATATTCAATTCTTTCCATCTGTATTAGGACTTCCTAGTTCACAAAGTATCTTTACATATGATCTCATTTGAACTCATAACAGCTCCGAAAAGAAGACAGGGTAGATTTAACACCAATGTTATAGTTGAGGACACCTGACCAATTTTAAAGAGGGGCAGAACCAAGAGTAGAATCTTAGTTTTCTGGTTCCTAGTATCAGAAAAGATTTAGAGAAGGAGCTGTGCATAAGATAGGCTAAGTTATACTGCAGAAAAGACAGCCCCAATATCTCAATAGCTTAAAACAACAGGGATTTGTTTCCTGCTCATATAAGTCTGATGCAACTGGGTTGACTTTCCAAGGCAACTGCCCACCATACATCAATTTAGTGATATATCTCTCCCCTATTATAGCTGCCCCATGGCCTCCTTGGTCGTACAGAGGCTTGCAATGAAAATCAAATGCTTTGGCCAAGAAAGCACATGCATCCTTCTCCTCATAGCCCACAGGGGAGAACTAGTCCCTAGTTCTCCCTAGTTCCCTAGGGCAAGGGGACAGGGAATTGTGAGTTTCCTGTGTGCCAATGGGTGGATGAGCACCAAAACTCTCCACTATATATAAGGTAGTGAAGAATAGATTGGATTCATAGAAGTAGGAGGAGGCCCTTCGAGGACACTTATGAAAACAATGTGAAGAAACACATAGAGAACACCTAATCTTTTTGAAAGCCCAGTGCTGGGTTCTCTCACAATAGGTTTTTATTAGTTGATTCTGACAACAGCCCGGTAAGGCAGACATTATCCGCTTTTACGTGGTTTTTGGCCGTTGCAGCTCCTGGAGATTATATAACTTGCCCCAGAGCTCACATTAATAAGTGGAGGGAATTCTGACTCCCTTGCTCTTCATTTTTTCCATCTCTCAATTTCATGTAGTGATCTCTTTTCTATTCCATAGGGCAGCACTCCCCGACCTTTTTGGCACCAGGGACCATTTTCATGGAAGACAATTTTCCACAGACTGGATGGGAAGGATGGTTTCGGGATAGTTCAAGCACAATACATTTATTGTGCACTTTATTTCTGTTGTTATTATTATATTGTAATATATAATGAAATAATTACATAACTTACCATAGGTTGGGGACCCCTGCCACAAGGGATTTATTTTTATAAGGGGAGACACTGGGGAGGGATAAACAAAGGCTGACAATTTGACAATTTTAATGGCAATATTTTATTTCTTAAGCTAGGTGGTGAGTACACAAATGTTTGTGTATAGTTCTTTACACTTTTTATGTCTTAAATATTGCAAAATATTTTTTTAAAAGGGGGTCAATAGAATCTGAGAACCAGTGACAGATTCTTATCTTGAAAAGAGAAGCATTTTCTATGAATATTAGCAGCCAGAATGCAAAACATACAGTATTGTTAATATTTCTTGAGCCCACATTATGTTCCAGATAGTTTTGAATAATTTATTTACATATTTTAAATTATCTCACCTTTCAAAAACCCTATGAGGTAGGTACTATTATTATTCCCATGTTAATATGAGATGAGAAAACTGAAACAAGTACAGGTTAAGCAATTTATCTAAGTCATACAGTTTACTAAGGGGAAAAACCGGATTTGAACCCGTCTTGTTTCAGGATAGGCACACACCACCCTGCAATAGCTCCCCTAAGAGGTGGACGACGAGCCACTTTTTCAGAGGTGGGTGGAAATCTTCTGTGCATCTCCTGGCAAATCCCTGTTATATTCTCTACCCATTTATGTCCAGTTAGACAAGAAATTCAAAATAGCTTTCCCATGACAATGACAGAAAAAGGGGCTGGTGTGGTTGCCGGCAATTTCACAGAGATGTTTAATGCATGGGCTGACTCCCTTGGACTGGATGAGGAGGAAGCAAAGGCGATAATAGAAGATTCCGTCTCTCGCGGAAACTTCCATGGTAAGGAGGGCGGAGTTAGGAAGGGATTTAAGAATTCCCCAGGGTAAAGCGATCTAGCCCGCTTGGGGTTTTCTCCTGCTCGGACTGGGAAGCTGCTAAAACTCAGTGTGGGATTACATCTGTCGCGACTGCTCACCAAATCACAGTCACTCCGGGACTGATTTCTTCACGGCCATCGATCTTATCGCAAGCCATACCCACCACCTCCTCGCAACACACACACAAACACACTCCAGATCCGGATTGTGGCGAAAGGAACTCCCAGGTGGGGCACCGGAGCTGGAGGGGAAGCCGAGGCGGACTGCGCTGGGTTGACAGCTGGGCCCGCCCTGCGCCTGCGCCTGCGCCGCAGCCCGCGCCGTGGAGGACCGCCGCCAGGGGGCGCCTTCGCCCGACGCGGCCGCTCCGTGTCCTACTCCGCGCACGGCCCGCCTCTCGCTCTTCGCAGCGATCAGAGAAGGCGGAAGCAACAGTGTCCGCGGCTGGGGCTCCGGCTCCGGGCGGCCCGCGGACACAGTGGCTCTGGTCCTTGGCCCTGGAGATTGGCGTCCGGGCTGCCTCGCCTCAGAGCGCGGTGTCCACCCTTTTCCGGCGCCTTGGCTGAGCGGAGCCGTGCGGCTGGGTGGAGCCCTGCGCGCCTTGTTGAGCGGCCCAGCGCACTCGAGCGGTGAGTCTCCTCCGGGCGCGTTTTGGCGGCTGCAGCTTCCTTCCCCACAGCTGGGGGACGCCGTCCCCGGCCCCTCGCTTGCTGCTGGTCAGGGACGCCGCCCCCTCTGCAGTCACCTCCGCTGCCCCGGCCGCCACCTCCTCGCTCACTCCACTCCCCGGAGGAAGCCCCAGTTTCCTCAGACCTGCTTCCCCTCACCCCGCTTTTCCCCTTCCCAGAAAAGGAAATTGCCTTCTGGATTTTCCCGTCCCTCAGAACTGTTACCTTCTTAATTTGAAAAAGGAAAAAATCCCTTTGAATTCCCAGCGACTCCTTCTGTCACTGTCAGGGGACAGCTATTTTGGGGTTCCCTGTCGAACTCTACAGTGGTCCCAGGCAGCAAGTTAAAAAAAAAAAAAGTTCGGATGACACGACTGTTTCCTCCCCCGCCCCTGCACTCGGTAGTTCTAGCGATTGTTCCAGACGCTGGGTTGATAAAGCTGTTCCTAGTATTTGGCTTTAGGGGAAATCCAGCTGAGAGTTAGGACTGTCTTGAATGTGAACTGAAAGCACCTAAAGTATTAGCAGCGTGGTTCTATAGTATTTCTTTTGTTTCTCTGGGGGCAGATTACAAAATGTGTTGCTACACAGGTAGTAAATAGAAAAGAGAAAAACTTGTAACTTGGCTGCTGGCATTTCGTCTTTTCAATCCTTTGATTACTAGGGAAGGTAGAGGGGCGTTTCTGTTTTTGAAGTTGAGGGTCTGGTAAGGACAGCGTGGCCTCTTATGACTCAAGGAGGGAATGTGTTTCAGACACTGGTTGCCCATGTGATGGGTACAAGGATCACATTCGAGTTTCCACCTTCATGCACTATATACATCACAGTATTTCAGAACTGTAACATGAGGTCTTTTATGTGGTCAATTTGGATATGTAATGTGGTGCTGATAAATTTTTGGCCACGTTGATTTTGAAAGAAGTTGTTCAAATCCTTGCCTCCTGGAGGAGAACAAATAGTGCCAAGGAAGGAGAATGCCTCTTGAATTTGGATTCAGAATTAAGGCACAACAACTGAATATTGTGCAGCACATTTGCAGGTCTTTGCACTGTGGGAATAGATTTTAAGTTTGTAAATAGTTCCTGTTTCTGAAGCTAGTAGCAAATTCAAGCTAATTTCTCAGTGTTTTCTTTTTTTTTTTTTTTTTTTTTTTTGAGACAGAGTCTCGCTTTGTTGCCTAGGCTAGAGTGAGTGCCGTGGCGTTAGCCTAGCTCACAGCAACCTCAAACTCCTGGGCTCAAGCAATCCTTCTGCCTCAGCCTCCCAAGTAGCTGGGACTACAGACATGCGCCACCATGCCTGGCTCATTTTCCTATATATATTAGTTGGCCAATTAATTTCTTTCTATTTACAGTAGAGACGGGGTCTGGCTCTTGCTCAGGCTGGTTTCGAACTCCTGACCTCGAGCAATCCGCCCGCCTCGGCCTCCCAGAGAGCTGGGATTACAGGCTTGAGCCACCGCGCCTGGCCTTCAGTGTTTTCTTTCACATGGTTTTTCTTAAATGAGTTGTATGTTTACTCATGTATGAATTTCTTTTGACTTAAAATTGACTTATTCAAGACATAGCTTGTTGATTTCTTTAGTTTGGTACAAATCTCATTGGCATCTTTTGGTCTTAGAGGAGAAAGTTTTTGCATATCACCCTACTCCTTGCCGCTCCAACATTTAACAGTGTTCTCTTTGGATTATAATGTATATCCAGATATTAATTTATGGATTTAAACAGCAAGGCTGTTTTTATTTATTCATTTTGCAGTTAAAATAAGTTGGCAGTGGTTATATCCCACAATATTTAATTAAGGCAGTGCTTACCTTACTAGATTCACATCTGCAAAAATGGAATTGCAATCATGAAGTTCTTAACATACAAGTTAAGATTTAAACTTTGTTTTATCCCTTCTATTCATATAGAAAGCCACAGAGATGAGTAGAAAGGCTGTAGGAAAGTTTTGTTTTATTTTACAAAAACATTCTCTTCCTTCTGTAAAGCCAAAGTTCGGTCTGTCTCAGCCTACTTTTGTATCAGTTCCTATGATGGTATGAGGTTAAAAAGTAAAGAGAATCCTAGTAGAGCATAATATTTTCTGTATACATGCCAGATCATTTTTTATTCACTTCTACAGCAGACATAAAGCACTCTTAGTTCTTCTCTTAGTGTTAATTACAATAGCTTATTCATTGTAGTTAAGTTAGGAAGGTGATTTCCATTAAGTCATTGTGATCCTTAAAAGTAAAGGAGAAAAAAATATTTTAATTTGCCAAAGAAAAAATAAACATAAAAATATTAAATGAGGCACTCAAAATTCTGTTTTTAGCTTAATTTTCCCTTTGCAGTAAGTTACATGGTAGTGTATACTGTATACAGTAGTGTAGTGTAGTGTAGTGTATACTGACTTAGTGATTATCTGAAAACGTTTATTTGGAAGACATTATATAAAGCTTCTTCTGTATTAGTTCTTAAAGCGTGGAAAGCAATGTGAAACTTGAAGGCATCTAGATTTCAAGGAGTGCTCACTTCTGTCTTACACTGCAGTCCCATGGTGGAGTTCATTTTAAGGAATTGTAACTGATTAGACAGGTTTCATAGGAATACATTTAGCTATAAAGGTTTCTTCAAATCCAGAGACCTTCAAGTCTTTTGAAAAAGACCGGAAGAAGGCAGTATGTAGACTATCCAATAAATTGAATTTTAAACTGGACTTTTGGGCAGAAAATGTAGACTTAGTTCAGTAACTTTTGCCTTTGTCGTTTCGCTAGCACTTTGAGATATACTGTACAACCAAATAACAAATATTAATTTCTCAAACGTGATTTTACTTTTTAAAAAATGGTTAAATATTTAAAAGAGAGGGCTGGACATGGTGGCTCATGCCTATAATGCTAGCACTCTGGGAGGCCAAGGCAGGAACATTGCTTGAGCTCAGGAGTTCAAAACCTGCCCGAGCAAGAGCGAGACCCCATCTCTACTAAAAATAGAAAACTTAGCCTGGCATCGTGGTATGTGCCTGTAGTCCCATTTACTCCGGAAGCTGAGGCAGGAGGATCACTTGAGCCTAGGAGTTTGAGGTTCCAGTTAGCTATAATGAT
The DNA here is from genome assembly GCF_040939455.1 of Microcebus murinus. Lineage (NCBI taxonomy): Eukaryota > Metazoa > Chordata > Mammalia > Primates > Cheirogaleidae > Microcebus > Microcebus murinus. The sequence goes on from NC_134107.1 coordinate 29,621,351, forward strand.
GCCACTGCACTCTACCTGGGGTGACAGAGACTGTCTTCAAAATATATACATATATATATGTATGTATGTATGTATGTATGTATGTTTAAAAGATAAATATACCTAGTCAAGGGTATAGAAAATGAGCTTTATCATAAATACTCTGCTTATGGGAGAATTAGGATGCCTTTGTTACATATGGGATAAGCAGCATTATATATCGTAAAGCTTAAAAAGTTACACACCCTTTGATCCAGCAATTCTAGGAAATTTACCTAAGGAATTAATTGGACACAAAAATGTACAGGCATACTTCATTTGTGTAGTGCTTTGCTTTGTTGTATATCACAGATACTGTGTACTTTATAAATTAAAGGTTTGTGGCAACCTTATGTTAAGCAATACTGTTGGCCACATTTTTTAAATAGCAAGTGCTCATTTCATGTCCCTATGTAACATTTTAGAAATTCTTGCAATATTTAAATTTTTTTTTATTTTATTATATCCATTACGGTGATCTGTGATCAGTGATCTTTGATGTTACTATTGTAATTGTTTTGAGTTGTGTGAACCACGTCCATATGAGATTGTGAACTTAATTGATAAATGAGAAAGTTTCAACTACTCTACCAAAAGGGGATTTCCCCACCTGTCTCCCTCTCCTGGCACCTTCCTGTTACCTGAGACACAACAATATTGAAATTAGACCAGTTAATAACCCTACAGTGGCCTGTAAATATTCAAGTGAAAGGAAAGATAGCACATCTTTCACTTTAAATCAAAAGCTAGAAATGATTAAGCTTTATGAGAAAAGCATGTCAAAACCAAGATAGGCCAAAATCTAAGCCTTTTGTGCCAGTTAACCACGTTGTGAATGCAAAGGAAAAGTTCTTAAAAGAAATTAAAAGTGCTGCTTCAGTAAAAACATAAGTGATAAGAAAACAAAACAGCCTATTGCTTATATGGGAGAAAGTTTCAGTGGTCTGGATAGAACAGCATTCCCCAGCCTTTTTGGCACCAGGGACCAGTTTCATGGAAGACAATTTTTGCACAGACCAGGGGTAAGGGATGGTTTGGGGATGGTTCAAGCACATTACGTTTATTGTTTAGACACACCTCTTTGGTAATGATAATCTGTATTTGTAGCTGCTCCCCAGTGCCAGCACCACTGCCTCAGCTGCACCTCAGATCATCAGGCATTAGATTCTCATAAGGAGAGTGCATCCTAGATCCCACACATGCGCAGTTTACAGTAGGGTTCTGGCTCCTATGAGAATCTAACGCCACTGCTGATCTGACAGGAGGCTGAGCTTATGCAGTGATGCAAGCGACAGCACTGGTCCATGGCCCAGGGATTGGGGACCACAGGGATAGAAGAGCAAACTAGCCACAACATTCTCTTAAGCCAAAGCCTAATCCAGAGGAAGGCCCTAACTGCAGTTCTGTGAATACTGAGAGAGATGAGGAAGCTGCAGGAGAAAAGTTTGAAGTTGGCAGAGGTTGGTTCATGAGGTTTAAGGAAAGAAACCATATCCATAATGTAAAAGTACAAGATGAAGCAGCAAGTTATTCAGAAAATCTAGCTAAGATAATTGATTAAGATGGCTATACCAAACAACACATTTTCAATGTAGATGAAACAGCCTTCTACAGGAAGAAGATGCCATCTAGGACTTTCATAGCTATAAAGAAGTAGTCAATGCCTGACTTCAAAACCTCAAAGACAGGCTGATTCTCTTGTCAGGTCTAATGCAGCTGGTGACCTTAAGTTGAAACCATGGCTCATTTACCATCCTGAAAATCCTAAAGCCCTTAAGAATTATGCTAAATCTACTCTGCCTGTGCTCTATATGGGGAACAACTAAGCCTACATGACACCACATCTGTTTACAGCATGGTTTACTGAATATTTTAAGCCTACTGTTGAGACCTATTGTTCAGAAAAAAAGATTCTTTTCGAAATATTACTGCTCATTGACAATGCACCTGGTCACTGAAGAGTTCTGATGGAGATGTACAAGGAGATGAATGTTGTTTTCATGTCTGCTAACACAGCATCCATGCATCAAGAAGTCATTTTTGCTCTCAAGTCTTATTTAAGAAATACATTCTGTAAGGCTGTAGCTGCCATAGGTAGTGATTCCTCTGATGGATCTTGGAAAAGTAAATTGAAAACCTTTTGAAAAGGATTCACCATTTTAGATGCCATTAAGAACATTCATGATTTATGGCAAGGAGGTCAGGAGTTTGGAAGAATTTGATTCTAGCACACATGGATGACTTTGAGAGGTTTAAGGCTTCAGTGGAGTAAGTAACTTCAGATGTGGTTGAAATAGCAAGAGAACTAGAATTAGAAGTGGAGCCTGAAGATATGACTGAATTGCTACAGTCTCATGATAAAATTTGAACAGATGAGGAGTTGCTTCTTATGGATGAGCAAAGAATGTGGTTTCTTGAGATGGAATCTACTCCTGGTTAATATGCTGTGAACATTGTTGAAGTGACAATGAAGGGTTTAGAATATTCCATAAACTTAATTGATAAAGCAGTGACAGGGCTTAAAAGATTGACTCCAGTTTTGAAAGAAGTTCTCTGTGGGTAAAATGCTGTCAAACAACATCATGTGCAACAGAGAAATCATGAAAGGGATACGATGTGGCAAATGTTATTGTCTTATTTTAAGAAATTGCCACAGTTACCCCAGCTTCCAGCAACCACCACCTTCAGCAGCCGTCAACGTTGAGGTAAAACTCTCCACCAGCTAAAAGACTATGACTCACTGAAGGTTTAGATGATTGTTATTATTTTTTAGCGGTAAAATATTTTTAAATTCAGGTAAATTGATTTAAATTTAGTTTTTAGACATAATGCTATTGCACAATTAATAGACCAAAGTATAGTGTAAACATAACTTTTATATGTACTGGGAAACCAAAAAATTCATGTGACTTGCTTTATTGAGATATTTGCTTTATTGGAATGGTCTAGAACCAAACCCAAAATATCTCCTAGTATACCTATATATGGTAGGAAAATAACAAAGGATATATACCCTAGTGTGGCATAACAGTGTCATTTGTCCTCAGATTTGGAAGGTAAGAAGGGGGCCTTAGACACCATCTTAGAGAGCAGATATAATGAATATTTCTGCTGCTTGTCACTATCTTGCTATTGCTTCCTTCCTCTCTATCTGTGTGAGCCTTTCCTGGGAGTCCACATCAGATAAAACAAAGCTTTGGGAGCTATTTTTAACTTTTCAAAAAATATTGTATCAAAACTAAACAAGTAAAATGCTAAGTTTCTTTGCATATTCTTTGAAATTCTGTCAAATCAGTGCAATAGTGTAATAGATAGCTCATGTTTAATAGTGACTGTGGTAAGCACTTTAATCTAGTGTAATAAATATAAAGGCAAATAAATTTAAATGCAGCCTCATAGGCAGATTTGTCAAAACATGGATAAACATAGTGTAGTACAAAATGCACAGGCTCTGGAGTTAGGTAGACTTGGGTTTGGATCCCAGCCCTGTTACTTATTAGTTGCATAATTCCATGCAAGTTATTTAACCTTTTTTGGCTCCATAGTTTATACTTTGATAAGTGGGAACAATAAAACTGTTAAATAAAATACTATATAAAGCTGTTGTAATAATAACTCATACCTCCAGGCACAGTTCTGAGTGCTTTGCACATAGTAACACATTTAATCCTCTCAGTAACTCTTGGGTGGATTTTATTGTTACCCCTATTTTACAGATGAGGAAAGTGAAGCACAGAAAGGTTGTATCACTTGCCCAAGTCAGACCCATCTAATAAGTAACAGGGTTGGAAGTAGAAGAAAAGAGTTAAACTCACATCATCCAGTTCCAGCATCATCACCAGTTCTCAGTACTGTCCTTCCAGCCAGAACAGCGTCTCATATTTTGTAGGTGCCCATGAAATGCTACTCAGAGTCTTTGAGGAGAATAAAAAGACATTTGTAGTGGTAAAAAGATTGAGGACTACTGTCTTAATCTTCTATTTGGTGAAGTGGCAGCCAGGAATTTTCTTAAAAAATAAGGCAGGCAGGAGGATAATTGTCTATCTTATAGACTAGAGGCTTACATTCTATTTCTGGAATGATATCTAGCACATATTAGGAGTTTTCCACCAGTAATTATCTAAAATAGAGATATGATTACATGAGCCTTGAATTGCTTTTGAACATTAGCTTCTCACTTATAAGTACCATAACAGTTTAAAATTTGATGATATCCCATCTGTTCACAAAAGCAATAGTTTTCCATAGGCAAACAAAACCTCACTCATTTTTCCAGTCATTAATAATGAAACATAGTCACTTGACCTGACTGTGAAGGCAGAACATAAAAATATACTTTTTCGATTCCATTATTTTTTTTTTTTTGCATAAGAGAAATCCCCACACTGAGCATTTGGAAGTCTATAGAATTTTAGACCTAGAAGAGGAAGCCAAGATCCAAAGAGTTAAGTAACTCGCCCCAAATCACACATCTAGCAGTGGCACATGATCACCTGATTCCTTGTGTACTGCATTTCCTGGCACTTCCCTGCTACCAGGCTGTTCTCTTCAGCTTGAAGTACTTGAAGGGACTTCAGCAACATGAATAAATTCTTCATCAGTTGCTGATTGAACACCTATACGAAAAATCTTGTGCTAAGTAGTAAGTAAATGAAAATGAAATTTCTTACCTTGATCACAGGAAACAGACATATAAACAAATAATTGTGATATAGATGAATATTACAATTGAGGTGCTTTCCCCTTTTTAACTTTATATTCTGTCGTTCTGCTAGATCATGAACTTCTTAAAGTACCCAGATTTCTTTGTGTGCGCCAAGTGTTTTGTACAAATGATGGTACATTTTTATTGAAGGAGGAAATCAGTTAACTTATAAAACAGTTCCAGGATACTCTTGGTCCTGACAAAATAAATAAAAGAAAAAATAAATAAAATAGTAGTCATGAAACAAAGCTCAACATTTGTAAAAGTTTTCTGTAAATAACATTAACACAGTTAATGTTTATGAACTAAAAGGTGACTTGTATAGATAAGCTGTGATGTGTGTGTGTGTGTGTGTGTGTAGTATATGTATGTTAAGACATTTTTTTCTTGCTGTATCTACAGAGCAAGTGATAATCAAGTTACTATGAGTCTGCTAAACTGTGAAAACAGCTGTGCATCCAGCCAGTCTGAAAGTGACTGCTGTGCTGCCATGGCCAGCTCCTGTGGCGCCGCAGCCAAAGATGACAGCGTCAGTGGAACTGCCAGCACGGGGACCCTCTCCACCTCCTTTATGGAAGAGATCCAGGGATATGACGTGGAGTTTGACCCACCCCTGGAAAGCAAGTATGAGTGCCCCATCTGCTTGATGGCACTACGGGAAGCAGTGCAAACACCCTGCGGCCACAGGTTCTGCAAAGCCTGCATCATAAAATCAATAAGGTACATGAGCATAAAAAAGAATGGTGTCCTAGAACAGAACCAGATGCAGAGAATGTTATTACCTAGAACACGGGACATTCCAAGAGTAGTCTTATACATAAAAGGTTACTTAGGAAAAAAAGAACACTGGACAGAAAATTGAGGAAGATTCTTATCCCAGTTCTTACTGTGATACAAAAAGTGAATTTTTCTTTCCCTCTCCCCTGACCCCTGGGTAAATAAGTAAATACTTACTTAAAGCAGTTGTAATGCAGACCAGGGTGTGACTCTGTGCTTTAAAGAAAATAATATTTTTAAATGTAACTTATATGATGATTATAGTATTAGATTATGTTAATCTTAGCCATATAAAGAATGCTGACTCTGTCAGAGATCAGTTATTCCTATTTTAGCCATATGAAATTCTATTACCTAATGTTTATGTGCAACTGTAAAATAACCAGTATTTTTAAAGTAGTAACTAACGGCTACCTTTGTAATATATCCCTTTTCACTTCCCCCGCGGCTACCACCCTGTTCTGAATCACCATTAGCCCTCTAACAGGCCTCCCTGCTTTCCACTCTTCTGGGCTATTCTCAATACAGCAGCCAGAGTGAACCTTGTAAAATAAATAAGATGATGTCATCTCTGCTCAGAACATTGCTATGGGGCATCTGGGAGTAAAAGCCAAAGTCCTCGAAAGGCCCTGTGTGATGAGCCTATGCTTTACTTTCTGACCTCCTACTGCGTTCACTTTCCTTCTACCTGTTCCCTCTTTGCTGTTCCTTGAGCATGTAAAGCAAACTCCTGCCTTGGTGAGTGGCTTTAGCTATTCTCTCTGCTTGGAACACTCTTGAACTCCCTCTAGTGTGGCCTGAATCTCACCTTCTCATAAGTCTCATAGGTCGCTTGTTTATACGACAGCATGCCTCCACCTGCTCGCCCCAACACTCCCAATCTTTCTTACCAGGCTCTACTTTTCTTTTTTTCCATAGCACTTTCTGCCTTATAAAGCACCAGAAAGTTTATGTGTTTATTGTCTGCTCTTCCCACTGGAAGATAAACTCCTTATGCACAAAGGTTTAGATGTGTTTTATTTCTTGCTATTTCCCAAGTGCCAGGAACAGTGGCTGACCCACAGTAAGTGCTCAGTAAATTGTGGTTGTTTTAACTGAATGACAGTACACGGGATTTCCACAAATGATTCAAATCCTCTTCCAAGAAATAGACACATTTTTAAAAGGTAAATGGGAATATTTTTAGATAACTAAGTTCTATACAGACAAAAAATTAGATGAAGGGGAACAGATTTTATGTTTTTCAATAAATAGCCATCTAGTTATCTTGGTGGAATTCTTAAGTAGGTTAAGTCCATCTCTGGCAACTCATTAGTCTCCTAAGTTTTTATGTCTCAACTTTTACATTAACTTTTCTATAAAACTTGAACTTAGAGTAACTATATCCATACTCAGCTTGGCTTAGTTTAAGTTACAAGGAAGCATGTCTCTTGTTTCAATTTTTGGGAAAAATGTGTTACCCAGTGTTAACAAGAACTGTTTACGGTTTTTCTCAACCTTTATTGATATTTTGGGCTATTTGGTACTGTTGATATTTTCGGCCAGATGGTTCTTTGTTGTGGGAGAATGTCCTGTGTGTTGTAGGATCTTCAGTAGCAACCCTAGATGCTGGTAAGATCCTCCTTTCCCCCAGTTGTGAAACCCAAAATGTCCCCTTGGGGGCAAAATTGCCCCTATTTATATTTAGGTAAACATTGTACTGTATTATGGATTGTTATGGATTGTTGATTTTCCTGTAGGTAGAAAAGTATAGTATTTTACCAAGTGTCAGCTATCTTCAGCTTTTTAATAGTTAAGATATTCGTGAAAGTAGTGGACAGTGATCTGAAAGGGAAATAAAACCCACAAAAGGAAGTCTGAGACTTTTTTTTTTATCTCCCTCTAAGCTAGAATGACTACTTTGGTTCTAATATTTTAAAGGAATTGCTTTGAAATTTCTCATCAGTTATAGTCATTCAAGGACTCAAAATACATCTCAATCCCATTTCATTTTCTTTTGGAGTGATTGCTAATTCTGTGGATCATTGTTTTCATTTACTTTCTAAAATTCATCTTTTCTCTTAGACATATATCACTTTAGGTTTAGGGGTACATATTTCAGCAAATTTGTTTATGACTTTCTCTGCTTCTCTAGGAATAGTTGACAGTGCAATAATAACATGATGCAGTCTGAGAGAGGCCCCATAAAGAACAACTCTGTCTCTCACCTTTATTAGTTCTAAGCCATTTGACAGCAGATACTGTTTTTTAATCACCTTTTTACCTGTCACAGCACGTCGCACTGTTGAGCACAGCAGGTACTGAGCAAATGTTTGAGTGATTGATTACGGCCCCTGTAGCCCACCCAGCCTGTCACATTTTGTGAGTGAAGATTGAGACATCCTAAAAAGTTAAAGGGGATTGACAGACACCCAAGCTTCCTGAGGATGGTTTTTTCCATCATAAGACAGAATAAACCACTCGAAAGCAGGACATAGAGGTCCTTTAACTCCTAATCACATTGTACCCTAGGCATACAAATAAAGGAAAACCTTTGTTGTCCATGAGCCGGGGTGTTGTAACTATTTCAGAGTAAACCTTAAAATTGTGACCTTATGAGGGTACTGCTAATTGGTTAAATTTTTACTTATGATTGAGCACTATGATAATAATATGACACTATAGTCATATTAGTATTATGAATAGTGTATTCCATCTTGCTAGTGTATTGTATAGGTGCTGATGGAACAGAGGCCAGCCAGACTACCAAAATTCCCATTCTTAACTTTCACTTCATTTTATGCCAATCAAAATATGATTTTATTCAGTTAATTTTTTTCATTTATTAGCTGGAATTCACCCCATAATCTAAAATTCCATGGTTTTCGATAGGTAATCAATGTGGTGTTAGGTGTACAGACAGTTCATAAGCTGTACATAAAATGGACAATTTATTTTGGTGACATTATGCAATATAATGTGTTAAATTATTTTTCCTTAGGAATAATAAAGGAGAATTTATATATGTCATATATATATAAACCATATATAAGATATATACAGAAGTTAATGTTATATATACAATGTAATGTTAAACATTTCCTAATGTGAATGTTTAAATCTAATTAGATGAGCCGGGCGTGGTGGTTCACGCCTGTAATCCTAGCACTCTGGGAGGCCGAGGCAGGCGGATTGCTTGAGGTCAAGAGTTCGAAACCAGCCTGAGCAAGACCCCGTCCCTGCTATAAATAGAAAGAAATTAATTGGCCAACTAATATATATAGAAAAAATTAGCCGGGCATGGTGGTGCACGCCTGTAGTCCCAGCTACTCAGGAGGCTGAGGCAGAAGTATTGCTAGAGCCCAGGAGTTTGAGGTTGCTGTGAGCTAGGCTGATACCACGGCACTCACACTAGCCTGGGCAACAAAATGAGACTCTGTCTCAAAAAAAAACCTTAAAATAAATAAATAAATATAATTAGATAAATATTGTTTGTCTTTTTAAGGGATGCAGGTCACAAATGTCCAGTTGACAATGAAATACTGCTGGAAACTCAACTATTTCCTGACAATTTTGCAAAACGAGAGATTCTTTCTCTGATGGTGAGGTGTCCAAATGAAGGTTGTTTGCACAAGATGGAACTGAGGCATCTTGAGGTATTAAAGTTATGTTCTAGCTATTAGCATATACAAAAGGCAGTTCCTAGAGAATAGGGACTTTACTGTGTCCATCTGTGTATTGCCAGTACCTAGCATATAATAATTGGTTAATAAATTTTTGATGAATTAATACCAACCCTTTGTTTATTGAATATAAATATAAGTAGAAACTAGAAATTTCTTATTCCAACTATTCTTACTTTGCCCCAATGATAATTAAAAAAAAATCAGTGTTCTTTTATAAGTTTTTTGGGTGAGCATTCTCTGCGATAAAACTGACAAGCATTTTAAATATAAGTGTCACATTTTAATCTCATAACTTCATTTCTTTCATTTTGAAATAAGCAATAAGTTCAATTTGAAATAAGCAATAATAAGTTCCTTGTAGTAATCATCTCAGTATCCTCATCATACTTTTTCCTCCTGTTTTTCTAAATTTTGCGTTTTTTTATGCACTAACTAGAATACTTCTTTAGATTTGAGATTAACTGAACCAATCAGATAATAAAAGAATTTGCTTTTAAATTAAATAAATTCTTAGCTTGGTGATTTTTATCAGTAATAAGTATTATTAATACTCTGTTTGAAATTAAATGTTTAAGATAGATTTGCAACTTTCTTCTTTTACTCAGCTCTTTTTAAAAGTGTGGCCTTTCTGTATTGATTACCAGTAGTAAACTGGTAATCAGGACACCTGACTTCTTTTCAACTTTCTTCCCTAATTGGATGCATGAACTTGAGAATTCACATTCTTTGTGTAAACTTGCAGTCTACAATTATTATTTGAAAAAATTTATTCAAGCTTTCATATTGTGAATGGTTCTATGATGTGTCCTAGAGAAAGTAGATTCAGTAGCCAATTCTATAAAAGAAAACAGTATATTCTTAGAAGAGATTATATTTAGAGGACTTCTTCAGAGTTGGCGACAGTGTACTAATCAATTTTTTTTCCTTATTATAGGATCATCAAGCACATTGTGAGTTTGCTCTTATGAATTGTCCCCAATGCCAACGTCCCTTCCAAAAATGCCAAATTAATATTCACATTCTCAAGGATTGTCCAAGGAGACAGGTTTCTTGTGCAAATTGTGCTGTATTGATGGCATTTGAAGATAAAGAGGCATGTACTAACCTGGATTTGTTAATTCCACTACTTAAAAAAAAATTTTTTTTAATGTATATTGAGGGGGTTAGCAGTAGATAAAGATGTGATTCCAACTCTGAGTTGACATTATCAATTTGGGGAAAATTGATTTTTAAGAAAGAAAAGAAAATACAGTAAACCATTTAAGTAGGTAAGTGAAGAGTAGAGTTTATAGTTGCATATTTTTCTTAGAAAACATTGTTTATACTAGTTATCACTGTTATAGATCTGCAAGTAACAGAAGCCTTGAGGAAAGGCATATGCTGATTAACTTTCCTAAGTGATATAATACTTTAATGACCAATCTTGGATTGAAAACAAACCAGTAGAATGATTACTTTATAAGACTTACACAGAATTATTTTGAAAATGAGAATGGGTTTTTATGGTTATTACAAAGATTAAATTAAATCCCACAGTGTGTATTTCCTTGATGATAATTCATCATGATACACACACACACACACACACACACACACACACACACACACACACACACACAGTATATTCACTTTTCAGTATGTAATACTTCAATTATAAAGCATCTTTTAAAAAGAAACTTCAGGCCGGGCGCGGTGGCTCACGCCTGTAATCCTAGCTCTCTGGGAGGCCGAGGCAAGCAGATTGCTCGAGGTCGGGAGTTCGAAACCAGCCTGAGCAAGAGCGAGACCCCGTCTCTACTAAAAATAGAAAGAAACTAATTGGCCAACTAATATATATAGGAAAAATTGCCGGGCATGGTGGCCCATGCCTGTAGTCCCAGCTACTTGGGAGGCTGAGACAGAAGGATCGCTTGAGCCCAGGAGTTTGAGGTTGCTGTGAGCTAGGCTGACGCCACGGCACTCACTCTAGCCTAGGCAACAAAGCGAGACTCTGTCTCAAAAAAAAAAAAGAAACTTCATGGTGCCTGACAGTGTCATGATGATAGAGCAATTTTTCTATTCAGAAACTGAGATATAAAGAGGTTAAGTAGCTTTAAATTAATATTGTCAGTGACAAAGTTAACACTGAAATCCTAGCCCTTAATTTCTATTTTGTGTTCTCTTTACTCAAATAACCTACATATAATTTATGTTTTTGTATTACTATTACTTAGATACTTCCTCGAGGAACCTTAGTTCTTACGAGTTTGTGCTGATATTTCTCTACTTTATTATGAAATCAAGCATATTATACTCCTTATGTTGATAAAATATTCAAAAAAAGCTAACTTCCTAAATATGTGGCGAAGTCTCAGTCATAAATAGAGCAAATTGACATGTTTCTAAACTTCAGTAAATTAGATGGACTTAACCTGGAAGGTTAATTATTTCTCATGACATCAGCTAAACTAAAGTCGTCATATTCTAGAAAACAAGGCTCACCCTTCTGGTACATATGAGAACCTGGGCACCAAACCTTCATGCCCTAATATATATTTGTTCTTTAACCCAATTGACAAGAATTTTAATTAAATTGTCATGCTACTGCTGAAAATTTTTGGAAGAAGATTGCCTTTGGAGAATTATAGCATTGGCAGATGATGTGCAGAGTAGTCATAGATGCTCTGCCGCTAAGGAAGCAATTTTAAAAATTCCTTTTTATGTACTACCATATTCTCTTAAAGAGCTATAAGACTGAATGAATCTCATTATTACATTGGCAAAAGGAAAGAAAATATCCTTTATATATTACTCCCACATTTTTGCTTTACACAAATCAATGTCCTTAATTTGTTCATAGTGAAAAATTACTTTTTATAAAAATTGATTGTTTTACTTTTTCAGATTGTCTCATGTTTTTCTTATGTTTTTTTTCCTAATAAAATTCAGATCCATGACCAGAACTGTCCTTTGGCAAATGTCATCTGTGAATACTGCAATACCATGCTCATCAGAGAACAGGTACAACGATTCTCTTTCATAAAATAATATTTTCATAAATCGTTTAAACATAGTTTTTTAATTGAAAATTTAAATCAGTGAGGCAAAAAGGAATACAGGTTAAAGAAGTATTAGAGCTGTGTGAAAATTTTGTATATAAATTAATACTTTCAGAAAGATCAAAACAGCCCTTTGTAAACTTACAATTCCTTAAGTCATGAACATAATACCTGTGTTTTTGTATATTCATGAAAATTTCTAATACCACCAGACAATTTTAAGATAAAAATAATCAAAAGTAAGGGTCCCCATTGAAAGAAAGAAAAAGCTTTAAGAAATATGTGTTTACACATTGTGAATTGAGAATCTTAGGTGTCCAGAGACCAGCTGAAAGAATATGAGGGAGCAATGTCTGTTCCCTAGAAGAAAGCAAGTCTGTTCAGTAGAAGAACATCATTTGTAGCTGTAGCTCCTGAGGCTTATAGGGAGGTTGCCAGGACTTGTAACCTTTCTGTTCAGTTATCCTATAGGCCACTGATGGGGCATCGTTAGAAGTAGCAGTTATAATAGAGAACTATATGTTTTGATTATTAATAGAGTAAGAAAAATTCCATCTGATTGCTATCTTCTGATATTGGGGAGTTTACCCACAAAATATGAATATTAGTCACTAAATATTTACACACCTATGAAATCTGTAAACCCAAAGATCATTATTGATTTACCTTACTAAGTAGAAGCAAGCAAAACCTGTCTCACGACTAAAGTTTTCCATTTGTCTGTTAACAGAATCTCTTAGTTTTTTCCAAGGAAGCCTTAATTTGAAGATGTTAAACCTCTTTTTGCTTATGAAGTCTCACCTCCCTGGTGTTCCTTTTTGTTCTCTTTTAGTATTTAAAGGAAGCCATGCAGCATATTTCAAACCCAGCAAAAATAAAATTTAATGTAGGAAAAAACCCTAGGCTAAGAATGAGAAAACCTAGGATTTGAGTCTGTAGTACTAACTTGCCACCTGATCTCTGCCAAATTGACATTCTAGATAAGGGATCAGTAAACTGGCCCACTAGCCAGATCTGTCCAATAAATTTTTATTCCAAATAAATATTTATTGGAACATAGCCATGGCCACGTATATGTATTGTGTATGGCTACTTTTGCACCACAATGGTGGAGTTGAATACTTGGAACAGAGACCACACAGCCCGTATTTACTATCTGAACCATTACAAAAAATGTTGCTGTTCCCTGTTCTAGATTGTTTCTTCTTGAGAAATGAGGGATTGGGTTAAATGGTCTCTAAGGTTGTTTCTGCTTGAAATATCTACAACTATAGCCAAACTAAATTTCTAAAGGGAATTTGGCACCACTTTCAAATAAAATGATTTTGTGTAATGGATCTTGCCTGAAAGAATGTGTCTTAGAGTCCCTAAATCAAGGACTGAGACTTTCTTTAGAGCTTTTACTAATGTGCTTTGAAGTACCTTCTAATATGAGTCTTCTCAGTATAGCTAAAATATACCCCAGTTAATAAAAAGTAAGATGATTTATGAAAGGTGATCATGAGGGAAGTAATGGATGTAGTCTATGGCTTCAGTGCATATAGTTGACTGGCTCCTATTAAATGGCCTAGACCACAGTTGAAGTCCTGATTGAGTTTATCAAAGTTGTAGTTATCATAAGGCAATTTTTTCTCCAAAATGCCACTAGAGGGTGCCAGTTCCCAGCAAGAGGAACACATTCATTTTCTTGAAATGAATTTTGAGTAATTTAGCAGGGGAATGTTATGAGATGTTGATATTCCTTTCTGTATAACTTTTGGAAATAAATATTATTTTAATCTTTCAGAATTATGTAATTTCTTTTGCAACTATTCAGCTCTCCCAGTGTGACACAAAAGCAGCCGTAAATAATGCATAGTTTTTTTTAGGTAAAATGTAAATCTTCATTTTAAGTGTGATCTTATCAAACTGGAACATATGAGATGCAGGGAAAAGTATTTTTTAACCTTTGTTTTGGATTTTAGATGCCTAATCATTATGACCTAGACTGCCCTACAGCTCCAATTCCATGTGCATTCAGTACTTTTGGTTGCCATGAAAAGGTAAGTTTTTTTTTTCTTTTAATTCTTGGATATAAATCAGGAATATTCACTTCTATAGTGTAGTAGAGAATAGCAACAAGAGTGTAAATGTTTATTACACAGTGTGATAAATTATTTTTTTGGTGGATACACTGCATGGAAGTGATAAATTATCTAATAGAGTCATATGTGGATGCTGTGGGCAAATGCAAAGGCACACTCAGCAATACCCAAAGCATTCAGGTAGTCTTGACAAAACATGATGTTTGGGCTGAGTCTTAACAGATGAAAAACATTTGTCCATGATGACAGGAGAGAGAAGACTGGTGAGAGCAAGCGGGCATGGTGATTTGAAGAACAGCAAGTAGTTTGTTTTATGTTATTCAACCCAGGAGTAATGTAGATGATTTGAGGTGGGGTGGGGGTGGCAATCCCCAGGCTATTGGAATACCAACGCTTCAGATGAGGACAGCATGAATTGTGGTGATAACAGTGAAGATAGCCCTAGAAGCCAGTATTTATTTAGGAGGGAAGATCTATTGACTGTGTGACTAAACAGGTATGATGGGTGAAGGACAGGGAGATATCTAGATAGACTCTTGGTTTCTGGCCTTGGTCACCAGATAGATGGAAGGGCCATTCAGCCAAAAGAGTGCACACAGGAAGAACTGATTGGAGGCAGAGGTAGAAAAAAAAATGAGTTGTGTTTTAATGGTATTGAGTTGCAGATATGAATTCACCCAGCTGGGTGGAGATGACTGTCATCTATCTCCAAAGTAGAGATGACTGACATGTACTGTATGTGTGGCCTTAAGCTCCAAAGAGAATTGAGACTCAAAATATTGATTTGGGGAGGTAATTTGTTGTAATAATGCAAGGTATAATTGAGATTATATAGCATATATACAGGAAAGAAGACTCCCAAGGAAAGGAGCCATGAGTGAACAGTATAAGAAACAGATGAATCAGGCAAGGAGAAATTATTGTTATGGTCTTCAAAATTAGTTTGTAGACTTGTGATCAGTAGTATCAAATCTCTGAGAAAGGTCATTATTTACAATAAGTCATTCTTTCTGGAAAGTGCAATTACACTTTTGCTTTTCCATTATACCTTTTTTTTCTGGCTTATTTATGATAAACATGCATTTAATACTTTAAAAAATGAAATGAGCAACATAGTATATGGTATGGTTGTATTTTCTGGAAAAATTCTGTATATATGTGCTTAGAGAAAGACTTGAAAGAAATGTATCAAAATGTTTATGGAAGTAGGTGAGATAATAGGTAACATTTTCTTTTTGATCATATATATTTTCTATTTTTTATAATATACATGAGTTTCTTTTAAAATAAAAAATTGTCATGTTATGGATATTTTTTCATATAATAATTAGAATGTTCTTGATGACCTTAGAATAGCACAGAGACAGGAAAGATTCCAATTTGCAATAGATTTGTGTAATAAGTGAAGAATTACAGACGATGCAGATACACTGTTCTTGGCTTTAAAAGGAAAAAGAAGAAACTGGTATTAACTAGAGGGAGACATATGATCAGTAGAGAGGTTTGCCTTTTTTTTTTAAACGTGAAAGATTTTAATAATTATATTCTGAGGGAAAGGGTTAGGGGAGGAGATGTTTGAAGATAAAAGAGATCATAGAGTAAAACATCTGGGATATGTTACAAAGGGTCAGGGTTGGGTGCCATGTAGAGCACAGGTAGAACACTAATATTGGACAAGAGGAGAGACCTCTCTGAGTCAGAAGAGAAGGATGGGTGTAGATATAGACATGTTTGTAGGTGGGAGGGAAATTTTTTTTTTTTTTTTTTTTGAGACAGAGTCTCACTTTGTTGCCCAGGCTAGAGTGAGTGCCGTGGCGTCAGCCTGGCTCACAGCAACCTCAATCTCCTGGGCTCAGCGATCCTACTGCCTCAGCCTCCCGAGTAGCTGGGACTACAGGCATGCGCCACCATGCCCGGCTAATGTTTTGTATATATATATATTTTAGTTGGTCAATTAATTTCTTTCTATTTTTGGTAGAGACGGGGTCTCGCTCAGGCTGGTTTCGAACTCCTGACCTTGAGCGATCCGCCCGCCTCAGCCTCCCAAAGTGCTAGGATTACAGGCGTGAGCCACCGCGCCCGGCTATGGGAGGGAAATTTATCTGAGTGACAGCTGGGGAAGTAGTCATCGGATAGTCTCAGTTTTTCAGTGAATTAAGAGGCAGGATCAAAAATCTGATGAAGGCAAAGGAAAGTTGTAGAGGATTGAAGGAAGTGGTGCTGCAACTTAAAAACCTCTTAGTTGGCCTGGGCAGATCCTTTTCCTAGGCCTCACGATAGGTGTCTATTCCCAACCTAAGGCTTGTGCTTGATTTTTAGATGCAGAGGAATCACTTGGCACGCCACCTACAGGAGAACACCCAGTCGCACATGAGAATGTTGGCCCAGGCTGTTCATAGTTTAAGCCTTACTTTAACTCCCTATGATCCTGCCTCTCTATCCCGGGTTTCCTCTGGGTGTCACCCAGAAGTCCAAAATTTCCAGGAAACGATTCACCAGTTAGAAGGTCGCCTTGTAAGACAAGATCATCAAATTCGGGAGCTGACTGCTAAAATGGAAACTCAGAGCATGTATGTAGGTGAGCTCAAACGAACTATTCGATCCCTTGAGGACAAAGTTGCTGAAATTGAAGCACAACAGTGCAATGGGATTTACATCTGGAAGATTGGCAACTTTGGGATGTACTTGAAATCTCAAGAAGAAGAGAGACCAGTTGTCATTCATAGCCCTGGATTCTACACAGGCAAACCTGGGTACAAACTCTGCATGCGTTTGCATCTTCAGTTACCAACTGCTCAGCGCTGTGCAAACTATATATCCCTCTTTGTCCACACAATGCAAGGAGAGTATGACAGCCACCTCCCTTGGCCCTTCCAGGGTACAATACGCCTTACAATTCTTGATCAGTCTGAAGCACCTGTAAGGCAAAACCATGAAGAGATAATGGATGCCAAACCAGAGCTGCTTGCCTTCCAGCGACCCACAATCCCACGGAACCCAAAAGGTTTTGGCTATGTAACTTTTATGCATCTGGAAGCCCTAAAACAAAGAACCTTTATTAAGGATGACACATTATTAGTACGCTGTGAGGTCTCTACCCGTTTCGACATGGGTAGCCTTCGGAGGGAGGGTTTTCAGCCACGAAGTACTGATACAGGGCTATAGCATCCTTTCATTTGTTTAAAAAAAAACTATCTGGAGAAAACAGTGCCTTTCCTTGTGCTGTTCTCGCTCATAATATGCAAACAAACAAACAAAAAGCACTGGGAAAGCAAGATGTAATACCTACTAGTGAATGTAGTAAAAGAGGTTACTTACCATTTCTTCCTGTTGGAAATGGAACTGAGGCTGTTTTTCTTCAGCATCTACATGTTCTATGCTTTTTCAGAAATGTTATGCCTGGAGTGCCTGTGGCATGTTGGAGCAGCTGTTTTGTCAATTAGGATACCTCTTAGTACTTCATGGACTTTTGCTCCAGTGTGTTTTATTGTCAGAAAGCCCAGAGTCAGAGTACTAAAGCTCAAGCCTCTAATAATAATGGACTTTTCTTAAAACTACAGCTTATTTTTATAGTATCATATGTAATATATTAAACGTGAGAGTCACTACTGCCTTGTGCTGGTACCAGCAAGAAGAGTTATTACTCTAGAGAGTTGAGTTCTCATTTTATTTCACCTCTTAGATTCCAGAGGATTTGAGCCATAATCCTTGGAAAGCTTAAGTTCTCATTCACCCCATTTTTTTCCTCCATATTGTTACTAAGGATATTCAAAGACTAGTTTAAACCCTAAAATAACCTTACTTATTTAGTGTAAAAATGTTGTGTGTTGAATAATACTTGTTTTAAGTGTTTCATTCGGCCTTGCTTAACCTATGTCCTTGAGACCATGAAGTAGCATCTTCTCCAAAGTTTATAATGCTGAGAATCATGTGGATACAAACTGCTCAGTGTTATGCTATGTAACCCTTTTTGTCTATTCAGTGCAAAGTGAATTTCATAGCTCTGCATATGTCTTCAGTTGTTTAATGCCTACGTGACAAGGAGATGTGCACACACAATCAACAACATGAAAATTAAAGTGACTCAACCAATGGGGCATCTCATTGGTGGTGAGAGAAGCAATATGTGAGCCAGAATTCAGTTTCTTTTGAGTACCCTCTGGTTTAGTTCAATTAAATGGAACAAAATTAATTTCCTAACTTGGGAGGTCATCAGAGGTTCCTGAGAGGTCACCAAGCCAAGGTTGAAAGTCATAGTGGTTATATCACAACTTAGCTTGGGTAGGTTGCTTTTGTCCAACATTTCACTGCAGGTTCTCAGGAGGGTCCTATGGAATGTATTGAATTGGCCAGATGTTTCTGATATGGAGAGATTTTTGTGCCATTATATATATTTTTTAAAGGCCTAGAGATATAAAATGTAGTGAAATCTAGTTCTCAGGGAAGCCCACAACTAGTATAGGCTCTTGTAAAGGATCTTAGGATCCATCCATTCTTAGGTTTACACAAGATAATTTGAAGTGGTCTGGTAATGAGAGATGGTGTATCTCCAGAGAGGCCACATCAGAGTCCCTGAGTAGCATTTCAACATCAGCCTTAATTTCAAGAGGAAGCTGGTTTTTGGTTCCAGGCAGCCCTAGCAAGTGTCACTTTGAACTTCCCTTTGTTTTTCTCTCTACTCTCCCTCTCAGCCTCACTGTTAGGCTCTTGCACTGGTGAGTTTGTTATAGAGTGAAAATAAAAGTGAAGCAGAGACCTTGTTTCCCTGTGCCACTGTTAGTACCACAGGGTCATGGCTGGTTACCAGTTTATTCCCTGGCAATGTGTATCTCTTAGTTATGCTTTCTAACTAGCTCCTGAGAATCATTGCGACCTTGAGGTAGGGGAATCTGTACTGCTGCTGTTCATTGTTTTTAAATGAATGAATAATTAAATAAATAAATAAATAATTGTCAAGTTCCATTTAAAAAGTAAACAGATATTTTTGTATATGCATAGAAAAAGCCTGAAGGAAATATACTAAACTATTTTTGATGTCTTATTTTCTTCTTTCTGCTTTCTTACATTTTTTACATTTTCTACAATAAACATGTACTTTTATCAGAAAAAAATTAACTGTTGCCACAAAACATTCAAACCCCCCTCCCTTCCCAAAAAAGGAAATGATATTTAAAAGCTTCCTGGTCAAATTTCTATTAAAAGCATGGCTGTGCATTAGATACTAAGAGGAGTCATTTCCTGCCTTGGTTATATTATTTTTTTCCACTAACTCAGGAATCTTAAAACAAAAATATATTTTTTGCCTAACTTGAGCTTTTCTTAACTTCAAGTTTTCCATCTGTAAAATGAGTTGAACTAGATGTTTCTGTGGTCCCCTCCTTCCATAAAATTCTGTCTTAAGCAAATAAGTTCTAACCAGCACAACATTGACAATACTCATCAAAGGATTTTGCCAGTAGAAAATGGCTTTAACTTACTCTTTGCTGACACTAATACTTTACTTCAATTTAGTGTCCATCAGCTGGGTCACATTTTAATTAAATGAGCAATTTTTTTTAACCTCCAACATTCAGCATTTTGTAATGAACCAACCAGTTATTTTATGCTGGTTATTGTGTATACAGAGTAGAAATAATGGTCAAGCTGTCATTCCAAATAGAAAACTTTAGATAAGACTTTTAACTCAGAATCAGGTCTGAACCTGGAAAGCTGGTTTCTTCCTTATATTTTTCAAATCTTCTATCCCACTCTTAAACATGCTAGTTTCACCCAGTTGGTTTACAAGCATTTGGGCTGTGTATTTTTAATGTTTTCCATTTTTCCAGAGACGTCCAACCTGATGTTGGATGAAACTTGCTGCAAGTCATACATTTTGGTATTGGCAAAGGTCTGAATATTGATCTGTAATTTGGTAGTTTATTACTATATTTTAACAGCAATGACAGTCTCTGGGCTCTACTACATTATGACTCAACTTTTAATTTTGGTATGAATTGGAGAAAAAAAATAGAATGAAGTTGGATTTTTTACCCTAATGATAGACTAATGTAAAAAGATGTTGGATAACCTCTTGCAATTAATTTTTGTGACTGGTACAAAATTACATTCTCCATTAAATTACTGTTTTCATGCCAGTAAATCTTAAACTAAGAGCTACTTATGAATTGTGCATGCAGTTAGAATGCATTCTTTTTACAGAGGAGCAATTGTTTATCATTCCTTTACCCAGGGAATCTACAACTTTCTGGTGACCAGAAAACATTTTAAATTATTAGAGTTTTCTAATTTACCACTTTGAAGTACTTTTCTTCTATTCAGTTACTAACACTGCTCTTTTCTTGGCTTGCTTCAGTTAAATTCTACTCATTGTTTTATATAAAATACCATTAAGTGTTTTTTGTGATGCCTAGTTGCAGTGCAATGCCATAAGAAAATGAAGTGAAAAAGGAACAATAAATAATCTTGTGTATTTTTCTTTTGAAATACGTTCTTTTTAAATTTCCAGAGTCACGACAGACTATAGTTAGTTTCTGAGTTGCTGTTGTGTCTATAGAATGGAATTGGCACTTCCAAATTTCCAGTATCCAGGAAGATGATTTGATGAAATCAAATTGGATGGATCTGCCACTGGATAACTGCCTTCATTTTTAGTCAATGACAAATATTTGCAAGGAAATACCTAATTGTTTCACTAAATTTCATCTATGTCTTCAATGTTTTAAAGGTTTTTTTTTCCCCAGAAAATTCAAGTTATTAGAAAATTCTGAAAAATAATTCTAGATGGGAAAAACATTTTCTTGTATGAGGAGGTGTGGTGCTCCTTTTCCCCTCTTAAAGTGCTTTCTCAGCAGGACACTAGCCCTGCCTTTAAGATGAGAGGAAAGGTGGGATGTGCTTCTCTGCTCTTGAGATTTGCAGCTCTGAATGTAGGTTCTTTCCTACTCCTGGAAATTCACCAAAGCAGGAATAGCCATAGTTGTCTTCTACGCTAGCACCCCCAGAAGGTAAACTGTATGTGGGACAGGGACATGTTCTGGTTACTGCTGAATCCCCTTAGCACAGTGCCTGGTGACATACTTAAATATGTAATAATGAACACTTAATGAAAGAATAGTTGAAGACCAATTTCTGGTAGCTTATTTGTCGTGTTAATTTTAGATGGTAAAGCATACTACTTTTTTTGGTTTTTTTTTCCTCAGCACTTTATTATGAAATTTCCCAAACATACAGAAATGTTGAGAGACTTGTCTAATGAACATCCTCCACCAAGCATCAGTGATAACATTTTGTTACATTTGCTTTATTACTTAATATGTGTTACTTTTAATGAGATTTCAAGTTTGGTTTCTCTTTAAAAATCTTCTAAAAAAATTGAACAACTTTAATCGAGTTGTCTTAAATTCTTTGGGGAAACTTATAATGTTTGTGTTGTAACAGGAATTGTAGTTCTCACTTTAAGCTAAATTGAAACTTTTGTGAATTTGTTATGCTGAATTTTAATCTTATTTATTTGCCCGAAGGGGTTATTTTTTATAATGGATTTATTTGAAAGTCCTTGATCAATTATGCAGAACATTCTAATGTTATTTTCACACTTGATGAATTATCCAATTAATTTCTCTGGTGAGAATGTAATTTTGGGCCCATTTTGCTTATACAAGGTTCCAGGATTATGTTCCCAGAGGGCTGAAGAGGTGGTGTAATTTAGCATGTAGACCACTACATTAGGACCTAAGACAAATTTTACTCCTGACTGACCATGGGCAAATCAGTTTTGTCTTTGTGTCCATTTATCTACCTGTAAAATAGAAACTAGAATTTGAAATTTAGATATTATTAATGGGTAACATTTATTAATGCTTGGCTCTATGAAGAAAGATACTTTATGAATCTAGGGAGGCTTATAATTCTGTAACTGTTTGACAAGCTATGGAATGAAATCTGACTTTTGAAAATTGAAACGCATCCAGTGGTCAACGTGTCTTATCAAAAAGCCTGCTGTTGCTTAGATGTTAGTATTACCACAGAATTTGTGAGCAGTTTCCTAATCCCTATGGACTCTGAAAATATGTGCTTTGCAAGAGGGAGTGAGTGCAAAGATGGGGGCTGCGGTCCTAATCACAGAAAGACTGAAAATCAGTGCCTGAAGCGCTGGTTGTGTTGAAGGGGGGGATTAAAGGAATTGCCCAGATTCATGCAGCACGCCCTCCACCACTCCCCCACCATCAGCCGGGACACTGCTCATAAAACAAGCGCTGCTTCCCCCACAGCTTAGCCTCAGATGGCCTCCAGTGGCTCCGTTTGATTGAATTGCAGGGCTGGCTGCAAGAAGGAAGGACTGGGATAAGCAGGGTCTCTACTACATTTAGTACTAAGGTAACTGTGAGCTATTCTTTCTAAACACAGGTTATAAATGTGGATTCACATTTATCTCACAAAGGCACTTGGGGGTTTTAGATCATGCCTTAGTTTTTCCAAGGATACGACCAAAACAGTGATCTTTAGCACCTTATTGACTATTAATTTAGAAGAAAACAAATGCCAGACTGACACACTTACCCCCTCCTCTCTGTTCTTATTCCCTTATCAGCCTGTGTATTGCACCAATGTCTTAAGAAGAAAGCACTCTTAATTAAAATGAAATATATATTAAAATATAAGCAGTATCCCAAGTGGTTTTTAATGAAGAAACTGGACTATGATTTTTGCTTCATCGTTCTGTTTTGGGGACTGTGTAACTCATCATGTCAGGAGAGAAGAACAATTACAGGCACTAGTTTTCACTTGAAATGAAAAGACCTAATATCTTGCCACTTCTGGAAATGGTAAATGAGGATTCATTTCAGCCTCTGTTTAGGCTGTGGTTTTTGCCCTGGGGCCTTTAAGACAGCATTTTACAATACAAAGTCAGGGTGCTCACTTTGGCAGCACATAAAAGCAGGCCCAAAGAGGCAGATTTTTCCACAGCCACTTTAGGTCCAATGAGAAAAACAGATAAACTGAAAGTGGGAAACCAGATAACAGCATGAATTTATTTCCAATAAGTAAAGACCAAAGGGATATATAGCTCTCTCTGCCCTCTCCTTAGCAAACTTCCTGAATGGGGTTTTCAGTAAAGCTGTCTCTATTGTAGGGCTATTAAAAGCATTTTTAGAACACTTCCTATAGGTCAACCCCTCTTTTCTAAAATAGACTCAACTTCCCTAAGTGGAGTATAAAAGTTCCAAAAGTGAAATACTGTTATTAATACCAAAGCAAGCAATAAAATGTTTTTAAAATATTCTACTTCTCTTCTGTTTTCTTTCAGATAACTTCTCAACACTTTCTTCTAGTCCATTCTGTGGATCTCTGTTACCCTGTTGTCACATTTTAAAAATTAACTTTTATACTAAGATCAGCAGAGACAAAAATAAAAGTGATAATTGTATCCTTGTCAGGGAATGATGTATCCCAATAATTTGTGCTTAGTCTGGGAAAGGATTTATACATTTTAATATAAAAGCGAGTTTGATCTTTACAGAATTTATACTCTTGAAAACTAAATAATAAAACCACACTGAAAAATATATTACAAAATCCTGAAAGATTATCCTTCCCACTTTCCCACTTGTTGCTCTAACTTCATGGGCAGAGATTGATTTAAAAAAAAAAAAAAAAAAAACTTGTCCAAGGAGATCTGGCCTCTGTCTTGATCCCAGGTTCATTTCCCTCAACAATGATTAGGAGCCTGAAAGGAAAATTTATTTCAAACCTAATGTGATTCCTTTGGAACCACTGTGAAAGAAGAAAAAGAGAGAAAGCAGATTTTCTGAATGCAACTAGTCTAATGGAGTTAAATTTTACTTTTTAAAATGCCTTTGGTGGTCAGTGTTTTGCACTATTTTCCCTCCTGACCAACACTAAAATTACACAGATAGATGGAAAAATATGTACTGACTAAAAAATGGAATGCTTGCTTTTACTATGTCTGATGCATTCTGGTATTTTATTCACTTTTAAAATGTAGCCCCCAAAATTAAATGAATGAATAAGTGTAGCCCAAGAACGCAAATGAGTTTATAAGACTGCAACTTGCCTGGTTAGTCAAGACCTGAGGATTTAAAATAGGCTAGAGAGTTAGAGGCCAAATTCATTCATTGTACACACACACACACACACACACACACACAGAGGCCAAATTCATTCATTGTACACACACACACACATACACACAGAGGCCAAATTCATTCATTGTACACACACACACACACACACACAGTCCACAGGGGTTAGCCAAGGACCACAACTTCAGGGCCCTCCCAGTCCAGCCTTGCTCCACACTGGGCCCCAGCTCACTGCTCCTGCCTCTCTCCGTCCCTCAGTTTGAGGTAACGTCACTGTTTTACGGAAGGAAAAGTCCCATCTCCTCTCAGTTCCTCCAACATTGGATGTTCCCTCCCACTCCATTTCTCTAAATTCTCTTAAGGACTTAAGCTTTAGGAAAATAAAATCCAGAAAGATTTACAAGCCCCTTTGTGTTGTTTGTTTGTTTTGCCAAATACCTCCCTTGTGGCAATGAGATAGGGTCTTTCCTGTTTGAATGGAGCAGTAGGGAAGGGGGAGAGGGATTTCTTACATCTCTTTTAATTAAGCTGTGAGCTTTCAAGGAAAGGGCCAGACTTCTCTTAAATGGGAATCAGAGGTATCTAATATGATTTTTGGCCCTTGTTAAAGATTAATTTTCAAAGAAGAGTAATATCATAAGATACCAAACAAGCACATGTGAAAGATCCTATTTAACTCTTAATGAAGAAACCAGGAATATGTTATAACTGGTTCAAAGGAGAATCCAAAGAACACATACAACAGACCAGAAATACTGAAATCAAAATGCAAATGGAGGCACAATTTGCTTCTTCCACAGTAGGGGAGGAGAGTCGAGAACCTCCCAAACAGGACATAATTTGCATTTCTAGAAATAATTATTTTGTACTGCTATCCAGTGATCTGCAGGACAGAGTTGTAAAATAAACTTCCTTAGAACCAGATAGCCCTGTCATTCTATTCCATACAACCCTGTTACCCTAAACTTCCTTAGAATCAGCTAAGGGTGTGCGTTAGACTAAACAACACATAGTGTTCCATTGAAACACAAATTTTTCCCCATACCCTGTACTAACAATAATTCAATGCAATGCATGGATTATAAATAAATAGGTTTGTGGTGCCCATTTTCACCTAGAATTGGACTACTCTGTCGCTTGGTGTGAGATGATAGCTTCTGGGAAGACATTGACAAGGCGGGAATAGAGCAAGCCCAGCTTAAGAACTATTAATGTGTGGCAGTAGGTGGCAGCAAAACTCTTCTTAATGAATGTAGCCTTCAGGAAATGCAGCCCTCAAAAAAAAACTTGTAAAATAGGATTAATCACCAGTCCTTAGACCTTCGAGGAGTCCATAAATCCTTCTAAGCTTGTATGCAAAAAGTTGTACTTTGTGCATTTTTCCTGGGAAGACAGTTGTTAAATTTTTGCTTTAAGTCTGATGAAGGCTATGAAGCATTTTCCCCAGATATTGAAAATCTCATCTCAATTGTCATATTTACAAGTTGGGCTAAATCCAGCTGCAAGTTAGAAACACCTGAGAAGTTATTAGATCAAACCATATGAAACTGCCATTTTTCTAAGGTCAATAAAGAGGGGTCAAATTTCAGCGATTTCATGTGATTCAACCTATATATACAGATTCCTGGGTGCCCCTAGCCCCACCCCATTCTGATACAGCCAGTGGGGTGGATGAACATCAAAGATCAACTGTGATTCCAAGTTGAAATTTAGGAAAGTGGTCTGTTAGACTCCAGTCCATCCTAAAGCCTCAATGTTTGAGCTCAGCCAACTTCATCCACTCTGAACAGTGAGAACCAACATGGCATTAGGATCATCACCAGTACCCAATTCACTGGGGGATTTTCTCAAGTTGTCTAGTCTGAGGACCACCAGCCTCAGAATCTCCTGAGAAGCTTATTAAAATGCATAGCACCAAAGCCCAGGTCAAACTCTGAATTAGGCTCTTGGGAAGGGGGACATCTGTATTCTCAATAGGTTCTCCAGGTGGCTTTTCTGTACCTAAAGAGTAAGTGGGATGAGAATGTATGAGTTGAGTTGTGTATCAGCTATACCAAAGCATAATTGTTAAAATGTTAAAATTATGACTCTCATGCAAATATAAAATGAACACATGTCAAAGGTTTTATTCAGCTCATTAGTTTATGATGGACCATTTTCAGTAGCTGATAAAGCTGATTCTTGCAAGAGCACTCGAGGAAAAGGGGTTTATATAATCCACCAGGAAAAGCATTCTCAGAAACAAAAAGTAAGATTGCTAGGTTACAGATGAAACTGGTTAAAGCCCTGCAGCCTAATAAAATCATAACCTGTGGGGTTATCTTTCTGTAGAAAAATACAACTTAACATGTAACTTCACAATATCTAAATAGCAAAATTAGAAAATATTTCTTCTAGAAAATTAAATAATCCTTAGGTGGACTTGTTAAATAATTCTCCAATATGGCATTGAAAGTTGCATGCCACCCACCTTTTTGCCTTATTTTCAAGTTTTAAGTATTTATTTTATACAGTGAATAAAGACAGCAGAACATGAAATGTGTGGTTTCTATGCTTCTGGGTAAGAAAATTCACGCTGGAGCCAGATATATTCAAAAATTAGAACCAAATAATTCAGAGGGAGGAGAACACTGACATATTCAGAATTGATGTATGACTTCTTGGATTTATTTTAGACACTAGCTACAAGCACTTCCTCCTGCTTTTTAAATAAGTGATTCATCTTCTTTGTCGTTATTTTGCTTATGAACTAATCATTCCCTAATAATTTCTTCTAGAAGTTTATCCTAAAACTTTGCTAAATTTTTAAACTTTGTTCTTTTGTTTTTCATCTAAAAATTTAGGGGCTTTTTTGTTTAAACACCAGAAATGTCTTCTGATTTTTATGAAACAGTTGTCCACCGGGGGGATTAAACTCTGGCCACCAAGAAACATGAAGTGAAGTAGAAAAACCATGTGTTCCAATTCAACCTGAGTGTCTTTTTATAATTTCTTTTGCCTTTCGAGAGATATTAATAGTGTAGGAATGATTATCTCTGTGAGAATAAACACCTGAAGTTCAGCAATTTCATTTCATTTCAGTTCCTTCTAATTTCAAGTAAAATTAAAATTTTATATACCCCCATAATATGCTGAAATAAATAAAATAAAAATTTAGTAAATTTTTTGATAATCTCTCAATGGTTATCTCTAAGTGGGATTGTGTTTCTTTTCTTCTTTGTAATTTTCTATATATTTTTAAACCAAGAACATGTCTTTGTTATTAAATTAATTTTTACAAACCTACTTCATTGATCAAATTTACCATTCTTTAAGATATTGATAATAACAGCATCTACCATTTGTTGGCTCTTTAAATTTTGAAAAAATAATTGAAGTTTTAATTCAGAATAATTTTATTGAGATACATTTTACATATCATAGAATTCAGCAATATCAAGATATTTATACACCAATATTAATAGCAGCATTATTCACAATAGCCAAAAGGTAGAAGCAACTCAGATGTCCATCAGCAGATGAATAGGTAAACAAAATGTAGTATGTACATACAGTGGAATATTATTCAGCCGTACAAAGGAAGGAAATTTTGGCACGTGCTACAAAATGGATGAAACTTGAAGAGATGTTAAGTGAAATAAGCGAGCCACAAAAGGACAAATAGTGTATGATTCCACTTGTATGAGATACTAAGAGTAGCAAAATTCATGGAGACAGAAAATAGAATGGTGGCTGCCAGGGACTAAGGGAAGGGAGGATTAGGGACCTGTTAATTGTTTGATGGGTATAGAGTTTCAGCTGGAGAAGATGAAAATATTGTGGAGATGGATAGTGGTGATGGTCACACAACAATGGGGATATACTTAATGCCACAAAAGTGTACACTTAAAAATGGCTAACGTGTTAAATATTAGTTTATGTAAAGATTTCACAATAAAACATTCACATACAGAATGACATTCTGATACATGCTACGTTACGACTTGGATGAACCCTGAAGACCTTACACTAAGTGAAATAAGCCAGACACAAATGGACAAATACCATATGATTCCACTTCTGTGGGGTATCTAGAGCAGTCATATTCAGAGATAGAAAGTAGAATGGTGGTTGTCAGGAGGTGGAGGAGGAGGGAATGAGGAGTTACTGTGTAATGGGTACACAGAGGTTCAGTTTGGGAAGATGAAAAAGTTCTGGAAGTGGATGGTGGTTATGGTTATGCAATAATGTGAATATACTTAATGCCACTGAACTGTACACACCTAAAAATGGTGAAGGTTATGCTATATATATTTTACTACAAGAAAAATATCACCAATTTCTTGTGTGCAATTCAATAATTTTTAGCAACTTTACCAAATGTTGCAACCACCAACATAAATCAGTATTAGAACATTTTCATCCTTGCAATAAAATCACTAATGCTCATTTACAGTTAATCCTCATTCCTACCCCCAGCTCGAGGCAGTTACTAATCTACCTTTGTCTTTAAATTTGCCTTCCCTGGATGTTTCGTATTAATAGAGAATCATGTAATGTGTGGTCTCTTGGTATGGCTTCTTTCACTTAGCGTAATGTTTTTGAGGTCTGTCCGTGATGTAGCATGTGTCAGTAGTTTGTTCCTTTTTGATTGCCAACTAAAACACCACTGTATGGATATACTTTGTTTTGGCTATCCATTTGATGGGTGTTTAGGTTGTTTCCAGTTTGGGCTACCATGCATAATACTGCTGTGAATATTCACATGCAAGTTTTTTGTGTGGACATGTTTTCATTTCTATTAGGTAGACACCTAGTAATGGAGATGCTGAGTCATATGGCTGAGTTTTAGGCTTAGATTTGGAGAAACTACAAAACCGTATTCAAACAGTGGCTGTTCATGAATTGCCATTCATATTCCAACCAACGATGTACAAGGCTTCCCATTTCTCCACATCCTTGCCAACATTTGTTATTGTCTATCTTATTTATTTTGGCCATTCTAGTAGGTGTGAAATGATATCTCATTGTAGTTAGGATTTGCACTTCTCTGATGGCTAATGATGTGTGTCTTTTCATGTGCTTTTGAGCCATTTGTGTATTTTCTTTGATGAAATGTCTGTTTATATCTTTTGCCTTGTTTGATTGGGATGTGTGTCTTCTTAATGATTTCTAAGGGTTTTTTGTTTTTTTTTTATAAATTCCGGATGCTAGTCCTTGATCAGATATGTGTTTTGTAAATATTTTCTCCCGATCTGTTGCTTATCTTTTCATGTTTTTTTTTTAGCCCAGGTTTGGATCCAAATTTTGATGTTTTTAATGGTGTTTTTTGAACTACAAAAGCTTCAAATTTTAGTGAAGTCTAATTGGTGATGTTTTTCTTTTATGGACCATGCTTTCGGTGTTATATCTAAGAAATCTGTGCCTAACTCAACATTTCAACAATTTTCTTATATGTTTTTTTTTTTTAATTCTGGAGGATTCTTGGTTGTTTTTTTGTTGTTGGTTTTGTTTTGTTTTGTTTTGTTTGAGACAGGGTTTCTGTCATCCAAGCTGCAGTGCAGTAGTGTGATCACAGCTCACTGAAGCCTCAAATTCCTGAGCTCAAGTGATCCTCCTGCCTCAGCCTCTGGAGTAGCTGGGACCGTAAGTATGCACCACCACTTGGCTTTTAAAAAAAATCTTTTTTAGAGATGGAGTCTTGCTATGTTGCCCAGGCTGGTCTTGAACTTCTGGCCTCAAATCACTGTCTCACCTCAGCCTCCCAAAACAATGGGATTACAAACATGAGCCACCGTGACTTGGCTTCTTCTAAAACCCTAAATAAGTATTAAATGTTATTATAATTATTTGCTACAGTAATATCCTTGGAGGTCTGAGAAGCTTGGAAGACACATAGGATTTCTGGACTCCCCCTACATGATCCTGGCTATCTACCACCACAGCATATTATGCTAAAACTTCAGCCTGTTTTCTGTGTGGGCTTTTCCAGTTGCACCTGCCCTGGTAGGAAGAGGAGCAGCCATTGATGGCAATGCTGTGAGAGAAAGTGCCCCTCTGGTGGCTCAAGGGCAGAGAAAGGGCCCCAGCCTGAGACCACCCACTATAGGAAGTGTTTTATCTCATGGTTTCCTCCAAGTTCCCCCCTTCCTCCCTGATGATGGGCCCATTTGTTCCCCACTCTCTCAGGGCTCCCAAGCCCCTTCTACATGAGCCTGCGGGCTATCCCTCCTTCCAGGCATATTTGTATTTTGGGGAAAGACCAGGGTTAAAAGTTGCCTGGGAAGGATTACCTGAGTTTTTCTGCTGTGGCTCCTACTCACCAACATATGCACTGATTCAGTCTGGAGTAGACAAGGCTCTCCTTTTCCCAGAGCACTGCTGAACCTTCCCCTTCAACTCCAAAAGAAGGATTTAACAGAGGTTAAGTCTAAAACCACGTGAGATGGTGCTCCTTCCTAGCAGCTGATTAGATCAGGGATGAGTCCATGATGCTTGAATAGGACCAGTCAGGTTCTTGAGAATTTGCACCAAGAAATTCAAAGAAGTAGGGCTTTGTCCCATGAACTGGAAGGTCCCTTAGACTCAGTTGGAGTAACATGTTGGGGATCACATGACAGAAGAGCAAAATATTTATGCAGAAGTGTGTGTGTGTGTATGATAGAGAGTCGGACAGACAGACTACCTTAGTTTTTGGATGGTTTGCAGTTCAGAGTTCCAGGAGTCCCTGCAGAATGTCCTGCCCTTAGGTTAGATGATAATCCTGTGTTCACAGGCCCTCTCCAACTAGTTCAGGCAAGCACACCACAGGAGGATGGTGCTTAGAAAGCAGAGCAGTGATTAAAAGCTCTTTGGCACAAGATCAGACAGAACTAGGTTTGAATCCTGTCTCTACCATTTATTAATTGTAATTAGTAATTGTGTGACCTTGGGCAAATTGCTCAACCTCTCTGAGCTTTAATTTCCTCATCTAGCAAAATTGGGATGATAAAATTTACTTCAAAAAATTGCCTGGAGGACTATAAAAAAACAAGGAATGTGAAATACTTAGGAGGGTGCGTGGCATATAGTTGGTGACCAATAAATGATAATTTTTATACAGGTTGAGCATCCCACATCCAAAAATTCAAAATCCAAAACTTTCAGAACACCTACTTGACACTCAGAAATGCAAATATCCCAAATGCCATTATTCCCAAATCTGAAAAAATCCAAAATCCAACACACTTCTGGTCCCAAGCATTTCAGTATAAGGGATACTCAACTTATATTATAATTCATATATTCCTTTTGAATTTACCTTTTCTCATTAGAAAATTTGCATGATTCTAAATTAGCAACACCAAGTTTCTTTTGCTAGTATTGACATGGTATATCTTTTTCATCCTTTTCAATCTTTCTCTGTCCTAATATTGAAAGTGTGTCATAAATAGCATATTGTTATTTTTTATCTTGTTTTACCAACTTTGTCTTTTCATTGGGGTGTTTAGTCCATTTACATTTAATGTAATTACTGATATATTAATAGTTGTCTTTAAGCCTACAATCTTGTTTGGGGGCATGACCCTTACTCCTAGACTGTAGCCCTTCTGGGGTTTTAACCAAAGCCCAGGATGTTTGCCAAAGCCCTTCCACCTTCTGTGGGACTTGAAACTATCTCCTCAGCATTATGTAGCAGCTAAATTTGGTTCATCTATCTAGCATCCCTACTCTCCTTTCATTTTTGCTGGTTTCCTGTAATTCTTGCTATATATGAGGTCTGTCCAGAATGTATCCAGCCATGTAATATGAAAAATAGAGACAGTTATTAAAGAAGATATAAGATACAAGAAACACTGTACATAGAACAGTAATGCTTCAGTCTTCTTCAAAGTAGGCACCTGAGACCTCATACGATTCTCCTAGCGTCTCTTAACCTAACCTGTACACGTTCAACATTCTCAGGTGTTCTGCTTGTTGCAGGCCTTCCAGAACAGGGATAACTTTCAACAGGTTCTCAACCATCTTTGGAGCGTTTGTGCCACACTTTTATTTGCGCTGCACTCATTGCATTGTCCCCAAAGGCCTTCTGAATCATCCGAGTAGTTTCAGTGGAGGAATGTTCAGGCTTAACTCAAAATTTGATGCAGATTAATTGCTCTACTTGCTCAGTCATTTTGAATGTGACAGACACACAGTATACATGCTCACTCAACAGCGCCCCACTGACTGGTACAGTGATGTCGTCATTGTTCACGCATGTGCATTCCAGCCCACTCTCCTTGGCTGCCAGGTTACATGGATGTCGTGCAAACCGTTCTCGTTATATTAAGAATGGCTGGATACTTTCTGGACAGACCTCATATGCTCAGCTTGGGAGTCAGCCAACAACTTGAGGGGAACTTGTGTGCATATTTCTTGTTCAGCCCTATCATTTTATCTTCAAATTCCAGCAGCTCTGGTAGCCTTTTTTTTAAAAGTACAGACGGGATCTCATTCTTGCTCAGGCTGGTCTCGTACTCCTAAGCTCAAGTCATCCTCCTGCCCTGGCCTCCCAGAGTGCTAGAATTACAGGTGTGAGCCACCACGCCTGTCTCTGGCGAACTTCAACTCTCATCTTGGTCCAGGAGGGCTGGCTGCTTTCTGCTTTCACCCACTCTCTCCCACCCTTGCCCCTACCAGTGATTTGGGAAAATGCCTTCAGGGGAAAAACCAGGAAGAATGTGAAGCTGCCTCCTGCTTCCTTTCTCTCTGGGAGCACAGCCTCTCAGGTCCTGCCTGCACTGGGTGCTCTCCAATTCCTTCAAACATTTGCTGTACATATTTTGCCTAGCTTTGATAATTATTGATTGTTTATATTTGATAATTATAATTATGCTCTAGAGTGGGCAGCAAAAGTTTGCTGGCAGGCAGTTGACTTAATCCTACTTCAAGCTACAGAGAATGAAATGAACTCATAAGTTGGACCACAAACAAAGCTATCTGAAATATTTAACTGATATCAGACTGAAATTTAAGCATTTGTTAAGAGTTATGTGGTCCTGAAAATATGAAAGAATTCAGGAGTCTATTAGGTGCAAGATACTTACTGTGCTTGGGATTCCTCTCAAAGTTCATCAGACCTAGGCCAGAAGAGCAAAGGAAATTAAAAACCAATCTATTGAGTGACCTAGTGAGAAAGGCATACTTCTGAAGCTAACTGAAGAACCCGGCAATTACAGGAACAAAGGCTTACAAGTCACTTCCTTTAAGTTATGAAGTCATTGACTAAGCAACCATAAATAGGACCCAGTGTCTCGTGGGGACTCAGACCTAAGAATCAAGTATGCTCTACTTGTAAGCTCAGGAATGCTGAGGAGCAATCACCAAAATCACTTGAAATGATATTACAGTTTTCTCAGGTGAGGGTGAGAAGAATCACTCCATGTCTGCAGCCTTAGGTCTCACACCCAAAGGAAATTACTGGTTGAAATTCCTCGGTTACCTGGCATGGTTATTATCTTCTTGAGTGGGTGTGTATTTTTCAATCCTGGTTCATCATTCATAGTCTAGTCAGAGGACAACAGCCACATCAGTTATTTCAACAAAGATGATTTAATATAAAGAATTATCAATTGGGTATTGGGAAAATAAAATGGCGAAGAAGAATTACAGAGGCAGTAACTACAGGAAGCAACTACCACCCTTAGAACTGGGGAAACGAAAGGAAGAGTAAAGGAGTATTGAAATTTAAAAAGTTAGAAGGCTGGGCACAATGGGTCATGCCTGTAATCTCAGCACTTTGAGAGGCTGAGATGGGAGGATCATTTGAGGCCAGAAGTTGTAGACTAGCATGGGCTACACAGCAAGACCCCATTTCTACACAAAATAAAAAGTATCCGGGCATGGCGGTATGTGCCTGTAGTCCCAACTACTCGGAAGGCTAAGACAGGAGGATCACTTGAGCCCAGGAGTTTGAGGCTGCAGTGAGTTCTGATTGTCTCACTATACTCTAGCCTGGGCAACAGAGAGAGACCCTGTCCCTAAAAAAAAAAAGAAAGGGGCCCCCAGAAGGCTTCAGACTTCTGAGAAGGGGTCCAGGCTGGCCCATGCTGGTATCTCCAAGCGGAGATGTTGAGGCTGGTTATGGGAATGTGGAGAAACTGCAAACAGAAACTCTCTGCTGCTGCCGGGCCCCACTGCCCCTGCCAGGTGATGTTGACAATGACAGGATAAGCCCAGTTCTTCTCCCTCCACCAGCCTCCCAGGCTCTGTCTAGCGCCCCCCATTGGCAGAGCCTATCAAGGACCCAGCTGACAAAGCAGAAATGTTTATATAGTAGAATCCCAGCCGCAGCATCAAAACAGAGGGAAAAGGCTTGAAGGTGAGAGACAATAGTTCACCAACACTCGGAAGATTTAGATTTCAGGGTAAAAAGATTTAAAAGAAACAAAACTATAACACTGATTTTGTGTGTGTGTGTTAGGAAGGAATCTGCATATTTGGTGTTTTAGACGTAACATTTAACAGAATAGAGCCTATGAGAGTGACAGTTTTATAACTCCACTTTAAAATGTATAATTGAGGATTTAGACTTACAATTTTTAATAGTGACATCTAAGTTTAAGTAGAGTATAAAAACATTTAAGAAGACTTAGGTTTCTCTATTTGTAAGTTTAATTTGTTCTGTAGGAATTTGGAATTTCAGATGATTTTGCTTGCTGTCAGAAAAACTACTTAAAAGAAATAAATATACTAATTTCTAAATTCAATTAAAAGTGTTTGAAGTGCTGAGCTAAGCTTGTAAATAAGATCAAGCATGATTCAGACTCCTCCAAAGTTATTGCTAACATTTACTAGACTTACAAGAATAATAAGATTTGTAAGCTGAATTTAAAAGCCCCCAAAAAAGGTTTTGAATTTGTATCTGAAACTGGATATTGATTCTGAAGACAAAATTACAAATTATATTATTTATTAAATTAGTCCCATTTATTAAATATATTAAAATATTACTTTTTAAAGCCAAATTTAAACTTAATTTTTAAAGACCAAAAACACTGAAATCATTTTTTCTTTAATTTCAGAATTTTATGGAGGTACACACATTTTGGTTATATAATTTGCTTTTGTACGGTTTGGGTTAAAGTCATTAAGTGTAGTGTTTCTACATAAGAAATCCACTGTCCTGGACTCCAGAGTCCCCCGACCCCACTCCCTACTCCATGAGGTTCTCTAGAAGGCTGGGGAAGAACAGGAGATGCAGCTCTTTCCCAGCTATTCTAGAAACTCTGAAGCCATCTTACCTTGCAGCAAGCTGAAGAGATCATGTCCCCGTCTTAGCTACTCTCCATTTCCTATCAGGCCACAATACCTCATAGAATAGTAAGGGGATGACCACTAGACTTGATGAAAGAAACCAGCTCCATTGCTTAAAGGACCCAAGGCTCAGTTTGTTCATCTGCAAAATGGGGCCGATTCCTTCCTTGCAAGGTTGCTGTGATGGTCAGGCCTCAGGCTGGATCCCTGATGCAGGGAGGGTTAAGGCAAAGAGGTTCTTGCCTGAGCTCACTGCGGGGACACTCCCTCTTCTTGGCAGGAGAGCTTCAAAGAAATGGCCCCCTGGCAAACAACAGGGGCTCTCACTCTCCCTCAGGCAGGCACTCCAGGTCCTAAATGAGTTTCTCACCACGAAGAGAGAGGGCAGGCCAAGAAAAGGGGCTGGCTCTGGGGTAAAGCGTCAGCCCTGTGGACAGGGTTCTTGCTCTGCAGGGATGTGACAGCCACTGGGGGAGCAGGAAGGGGAGGGGCTCCAGGGAAGGGCTCGAACCCAGCCCCCACCTGTGTTCCTAGGGTGACCTGGCCACACAGCCTCAGTGGGAACGTGTTTGGAGAGAGCAGTGTGGGCAAGATCCCTATCCAGAGGGAAGGAAAACAGAAGGTTCTTTCTGCAAATACCTGGGAGGGAGGAGGTGGAGAAAAAGAATCATACCATCCCATTAATTTGTTCACTGGCCAGGCACAGTAGTGCACACCTGTCATCCCAGCTACTTGGGAAGTTAGGCAGGAGGGTCACTTGAGTCCAGGAGTTCAAGACCAGCCGGAACAACATTAAAAAAACAAACAAAAACGTGTTCAATGTAGGTGACTTAGAACCTCCTCTGTATTGCAAGGCCGCAGGCATGCAAATATAAACCCTACCTGTCCTTGTCTTGCAGGGATAGCTCCTGAGAATGTGGAAGTAGAAGTGGCTCCTTCTGCTGGAGAAGCGGTGGGGAGCCCCCGGGGAGGGGGGACAGTGGGAGTATGGCAGGGGGCGTGGCGGTGGAAGGAGCTTCCTGGGATGGTGAATGGTCCTGGGGAGGCTGGGGCTGGTCTCTGGCTCACAGGGGAGACACAGAGCAGCCAGTGAGGCTGGAAAGGTAGGTGGGGCCAGCGTGTGAAGGACCTCGGGGTCAAGTTCACACGTGTGGATTCTGTTGAAAGCCAGGGAACAGTCTTAAGCAGGGGCTGCACCTTAGATCAAATGGGGATGTCCACAGGGGAGACAAATACAGGAAGTACCATGTCCTAGAAGACTGTGGATGATAAGGGCTTGACAAGCATATGAGACAGGCAGTGAGGAAAAGATGAGTGAGCGAGGGACCCCAGAATCATCCTCACTGTGGGAGTCCAGGCCATGGGGGGTGGAGGGAGGTCAGGCTATTAGGCCCTCAGGCCAGGCCTCCCAGTCTCCAGGGCCCCTGAGACCAGCACGGGCACACTTGTGCACTGCAGTCTCCTCTTCCAGGGCTCCCCAGCATACCACGGGGCTGGCATTTCTCCTGCTGGGACAGATGTCAGCACAGGAGCCAGCAGGGGCAGAATGCACAGAAATCTCCAGTCCAGCGGAGTAGGGAGGGAGGCCAGAAGAAGCGAGTCGGAGAGGACACCAGAGGACCTCTGGCCAGCGGAGGGGCCAAGGGCATTTAGAGACTTTCTGAAGAGCTTCAGCCAACTTACCACTGTTCCTTGGCACGAACGCAAGGTAAACCCTCGGTATGGACGCTTTTTTTCCTTCTTGCTTTCCTACTCTTTTCATATAAGATTTCACTGAAATGTGACCTTCAGATGGCCTGGTGGACAGAGAGTTTCCTAAGCAGCTAAGGTGGTCTGTTGGGAACTTTCTACCCACAAAAGAGTAATCGGTAGAAGCAGCAAAAACTAAGGATTGTGTGGTAGGCAGAATGACCTCCTTCTAAAGATGTCCATGTCCTAAGGGACTTCGCAGATACGATTAAGGACCTCGAGATAGGAGGTTATCCTGGATTATCTGCCTGGGCCCAATGTCATCATAAAGGGTCCCTAAAATTGGAAGAGGGAGACAGAATGGAGGTTGGAGTGATGTGACATTCGAGGTGCTCAACCTACCGTTTGCTGCTGGCTTTGAAAATGGAGGAAGGCCACGATCTACGGAATAGGGGAAGCGTCTAGAAGCTGGCAAAGGGAACGGATTATCCCTTAGAGCTTCCAGAAAGGAATGCGGCCCTGACACCACCTCGATTTCAGCCCCGGGAGACTCATGTCAGACTAACCGACAGAAGCGTGAGATGATAAATGTGTGTGTTGCTTCAAGCCACTAAGTTTGCGGTAGTTCGTTGTGGCAGCGATCGGGAACAAAGCAGATGGTAAGGCCGGCCCCCTGTCACTCAGGTCTCACTGCAGCCAACTCTGAGAGACCTCCAGCCACCAACCCACGGTCGTCCTCTCGTCACCCTCCAGCCGCTGGCACTTTGCCATCTCACTTCCTCCAGGGCTGTTCGTTAGTTGAAATGCTTGTGTTGACCTGATTTCCAGCCTTCCTCGATAGATTGTAAGCTCCAAGATAGCAAGCACCTTGGTTATTTGTTCATCGCTGCATCCCTAAGTACCAAGAAAAGTGCCTACACAGTGGCAGCTCCACAAATATTTGGTGCTAGATGAGCAGGTGGGTAAACGAGGATGGTGGTGCACTGCAAGGTCACGGGTGCACTCATGGAACCTACCGAGGACCACTCAGTGGCTGTTGATGGTAGTTACAACCTGTGAGGGTGAGGGCTCAAAAATGTGCACACTCCCGTTTTACAACCTACAGGATTGTTAATCTCAGTTCAGGTCACACCTCTTCAAAGTCTCTTATTAAGCCCTCAGGGACCTCAGACTAATGCTGCTGTTGCCCTCCTAGCAACATTTATGTAGAGAGTAAAATACAAGTTTCCTCTTCCAAATACAGAATATATGAGGAGACAGTCCATGAGTAAATACGGTAAGTGTCCCCCTAGGTCAAACACTCTGGGGAGAGAGACCAAGCTGGTTTTAGAAAGAGCTTTGGTTTCTCAGACTTTTTTTCGGTATTTTTCTAAGGTCCACAGACAGGCTGTTTCTCCGGGAAATGACTTGCCGGTTTAGTCCAGGATGGCGAACAAAAGCCAGGGGAGACCAGCTGGGGCTGCTGCCTACCTCTGGAGTGGAGGCAACAGGAAAAGGGACAAGGAGGCAGAAGACCCGGGTGTACAGGGTTTGAGGACAGGATGCATCAAGATCTAATCTGACTGCTACACTTGCAAATTCGGTCAAGACACCCTGGAGGCACCCAGCACGAAAGAGGGTAACACGCACAAAATGATGTTTATTGACTCTATTCTGGAAACAGACAACATGACAGATTTTTGGTTTGTGAGCTCACTTGGAGTTGAGAGTGATAATTGCTTCCTGTCATTAAACCTCAGCTTCAGGAAAATTCTAGCATAAATAACGAAAATGAATCTTCATCTCATAAAGGGGAGAAAAAGTGGTTAGAAACACCACAGCTATTATTCCTGCAATAGCTCTGATGGCTAAAATGCCCATAAACATAAAAATGTTTATAGATACAGTCTTACTGCACAAATATCAAGTGTGTACATCAATGGTAAAGGTGTAAACCGGCTAACAGTCATCGGCAACTAAGTACACTGGGTCTGTACCAACACTCCCATTCTCAGTGCAAGAGCTTATATATTTAACTGATGACTGCTCTCCTCATCAGGACATTAAAGACATGGAAAAGGCATTTTAAAAATATATGTGTATGGCTAACCTTGTAAACCAAAAAAGCAAACTCAAGCATGATTAATTACTTTGCCTGGATCAATAAATACTAGTTTCAAGTGCTAAGTGTACTAACAAGGACAGTAGCTATCAGTTAAATAAATCAACATGTTGCCACCGGACTGATGTCCCATTTGCTAATGAATGCATGTTAGTCAATTTAGAGACTTTATCCAACACATACGTATATTTTTTTAATTCTCAGAAGATCTCCTTTGGACATTTCTATCACTCTCTTAGGAGGATGAAAAAGAAATGACTTTTGAAATAAAATTTCTAAATTATAAGCCATCAAGAGCATACCTCTGGTCACAATTCAGGTCTTCACTCAGAAGGGAAATGCCATCAAGACTTAGATGAGGCTGGGCGCGGTGGCTCACGCCTGTAATCCTAGCACTCTGGGAGGCCGAGGCGCGTGGATTGCTCGAGGTCAGGAGTTCGAAACCAGCCTGAGCAAGAATGAGACCCCGTCTCTATTATAAATAGAAAGAAATTAATTGGCTAACTAATATATATAGAAAAAATTAGCTGGGCATGGTGGTGCATGCCTGTAGTCCCAGCTACTCGGGAGGCTGAGGCAGCAGGATTGCTTGAGCCCAGGAGATTGAGGTTACTGTGAGCTAGGCCGACGCCACGGCACTCAGCCTAGCCTGGGCAACAAAGTGAGACTCTTGTCTCAAAAAAAAAGACTTAGATGAATTTAGAAGGTCTCTTCCCCCGATGGCCGCTTAAACTGAACCTTGCCTTCTGCCCAGCCCCCACTTGCCATACTGGAAGCCAAGGTGGCTCACGTCCTTGAGACTTCATAAACACTGACAGGACGGTCAGGGGAGCTGTTTCTTTTCCTGGAGCTGTTGTCAGGGAGGCTGACGGCAAATACAGAGGAGGTGGGCAGGGATTCAAGGTGTATAAAGAGCCCCAGACCCGCAGGGAGCAGTATTAAGGACCAGCACAGTGCCAGAGTCGGCTGTCCCCAAATGGCACTCTGAGCCCTCACATGTTAGAAATTCCAGGCACTTCTGGGCACTTCTTT
This sequence comes from Microcebus murinus, assembly GCF_040939455.1. NCBI lineage: Eukaryota > Metazoa > Chordata > Mammalia > Primates > Cheirogaleidae > Microcebus > Microcebus murinus. The sequence continues at coordinate 29,661,819 of NC_134107.1, forward strand.
AATCACAGGGAATAAACATCCCTCCCCAAGTTCCTGCCCGCACCCTCCCGCCCCGCTTTGAAGCATGGAAACATTCCATTTGCTACAGTCCTCTGCCCATGAGGCAAACTGAAGTCTCCCCACTCCAATGCAGCTCCTCCTAGAAACCACTCACAAACACAGGGCGTTCTGGATTCAAATCCAGCTGCTTCCAGAGCTCTGCAGCGTAACAGCCCTGCTTGCCATGGGTCACTTTCTCTGGACCATTTCCAGGTTCCTTTCCCAGGGGGTTTACTTGTTTTTTAGTTCCAAAACACACCCCATTAGAAATGAACAGTGCAAGATCCTACGTGCAAATATTTGCAAACTTTTTTTTTTTTTTGGAAACAATACACATGTTAAAAATTCAAGTCAAATCCAGGTACAGACTAGTTGGTTGGTATCAGCCAGCCTCTCGTACCCACAATAAGAAATCGGTCCATTTCTGAAATGAGAGAGAGGTTCGGGCAGCAGCTACTCCTCTGGAGGTTAGTTCCTTGAGCTTGGGGGAAACTTGAGAGGGAAACGCGCCGTTCAGTGAAAGACGGGGCTGCCCCAGCCTTGCCGCCTTCCGGGCCGAAAGCCAAAGGCTTCGTGTAGGCAGCACAGGACCTGGATGCAGTGAAGGCAGTGGGGCAGCTCTTTCCCAGTCATTCTGGAACTAAAATAAGGAAGCCACGTTCCCATGCTTGGCAGGGGTGTAGCCCACTTTCACTCCACACAAAAGAGGAAAGGGGTGACCTCGCTCCTCTCTTCATGCATAAGCCTCAGCATCACAGGGAACCTCCCGGGGAACCCCAAAGACCTACACATGCTTGGTGGTTTTGTGTGTGTCCTAACAACCTCACGGCTACAGTCATGCCAAGGGCATTGGCTGTGTCACTGGGAGGACTTGGCAGTCCAACATCCGGGGGGAAAAGGCCCAGAGACGAGGATCTGAGTCAGGCAGGCGAGGCTGGAAGTGAGACAGTGACCGTTCGGCAACTGGGTCTATGTGGCTGCAAGGAGGGGGTCACAGTCACCAAAATGAAGAGGTTTACCACAGGGGTCACCTCCTAGGGCATTTCAACCAGGCCTGTACCCTAAAAGAAATAAGGCAGCATTGCCCAAAGGCAGAGCCCCTCGGCTGCCCACTGGGACGGAGCTGTCTGCATCCTGGCTGCACAGCAGGAGCTGGGAAGACCCGCGCCCTGGGCTCAGCTGAGGGAAGCGCAGTTCAGCTCTGAGCCCTCCTGGCTGCCACCCGCCCCCTCCTCCAGTTCGTCAGGGCTGTCGGTGATGTTGGGCTCGCTGGAGCACTGCCGCGGGTGTGGGGGGAAGTTGGGCGGCAGGAGCAGGCACTTGTCCTCATTGCCGGCCTCCTCCCCCAGGCCTGAGTGCATCATGGTGGCCATGGCCAGCAGCTGGATGTCCGAGTGGGCGTTGGCCACCGTGTGCCGCCGCACACTGCCGCACTTCTCCAGGTAGGCCTCCCCCTCCTGCTCCGTCAGTGGCGTCAGGGCCATCTCGTTCAGCGGCCGGCTGGCCGTGCTCATGGGCGAGGCAAAGTTCAGCAGAGTCACCTTGGGCCGGACCCTGGAGTGCCGCCTGCCTGCAAGAGAAAAACCAGCAGAGGCTGTCACTGGGGAGGGGGAATGGTGGTCAGAAGCTCCCAGTCAATCTGGGGGAGGAACAAGGTGGTGGCTCAACCTTTAGGGACAGCTTTAGGCACAGCCCTGCTGAAACACAAGGGAGGCACTTGGCAACACCCAAAGGTTTCTCTTGCAACTTTACCCGTTTATGCCAACACCACCCCTGACCAACCCTACCGTTAGGTGGTCACTAAAAGCCTTGCCTTCATAGAGAAGGGTCAAGGGAATCGTTTCTCTTTCCTAGCTTCTCCCTGAGCTTCACTGGATTTGCCCTAAATCCCCTTTCAACCAATTTCCTCTGAAGACCTGGGTGTGGGCTGGCCAGCTTCAGAGAAGCCCCTGGCTCTCTGCAAGAGCATCCTCTGTGTTCTAGCAGATGACGTGAAAGAGGCCTCATAAGCTTAAATCCTGCAGAAGAGGTGACTGGGGAGTGGCCTGGGCTATCACAGCCAAGGCAGTGGGACCATCCTGCAAATCACCCTGAACCAGGACGACCAGTGCCCTCGTCTCCCGCCAGGGCAGGGGTCTGGCACCTGTGCTCTCTGTTCAAGTCAATTCTCCCGGATTCAAATGGCCTTTAGCACCATCACAGGCAGGCAGGGTCCATGGACCACCCCGAGGAGGCAGACACCAGGAGGGCTGGACAGAAGCTACGATAAAACTGCTGCTTTTGAGCTACCACCACAATGCAGAAACTGTGCCGAACCTTGACACGCACCTTTTGGATCTTCCTAAAAACTGAACCTAAGTCACAACTTAGTGTTGGATCCCACTTTACAGAGGAAAAAACGAGTATCAGAGAGGTAATAACTTATCCAAGGTCACACAGCTAAAAAGGCAGAAGCTGGGATTCAAACAAGGTCTGTCTCACTCCTTGCTCTTCCCAGATGCCCGTGCGAAGCACACCCCTAGCTAGAGGAGGCGAGGTGCCCCAAGGGGAGGGCAAGCCAAGTACAGGGGGATCAAAGGCTCGAAAAAGCTTGCCCATCTGGGGACGACCAGGAGACCTGCCAGGGAGGCTGTACATTGGCGATGGGCCTTCAACCAGGGCGATGGCAGAGCTCCTGGAGGGGATGGGGGGTGACAGTGTTCCGAGCAATGGCAACAGCCTGAGCGAGCTGCTGAGACAGGGCGCCATCAGGTCCCAGCCTGGCTGGAACACACAGCATAGGAGCCAGCAGAGATGGGTCCAAGCTGGCAGGATGGGCCGTGTCCTGGGGAGAGGGCCCTTGAACGCCAGATGGAAGCATCTATCATGCGTCAGGCCACGGCAGAGCGGGGGGGGGGGGGGGGGGGTGGGCAAGGCAGGTAACCCTGCAAGTCATGGGCAGGGTGGCACAATGCCTCTGGAGCCCCCTTGGCAGAGGTGTGGCAGGACGGGTTGGAGCCAGAGAGGCCAGAGTGAGGGAAGCCGGGGAGAAGGCTCAGGGATTATGCTCCATAACAAATATGGATCCCGTGTGAAAAAAATCAGCACTAGCATCAGGTGAGAGGTGATGGGGACAGAAACTAGAGTTGTGGTGAATCGGGCAAGACAACAGAGACTGACACAACAGAACTGAAAAATAGGAGACCACGGGAACAGGGTGGGAGCAGGAGGGATGGAGATGGTGACAGGCACTGAGCCGTGGTGGAACAACAGACTTGGGGAAGGGGCGAGGGCCAAAGGCGGCAGCCCGTGCGACCAAGAGCTCGGGTTGGCTCTGGCTGTGTCGCATCCGAGGTGCCTCCACAGCCAAATTGCAATATGCGATGTTGAAGCTGGGGAGAAAACTTTCCATGTAAAGGTAGGAATTTGGTTATTTTCACATAATATTTTAGGACACTGGAAAATTCTCGCAGTATATTTGGTGACAAAAGCAGAATATAAATAATAGTATTATATGCATTTTTGTCTTTTTAAACAAAACTGGGGTTATCCTGGGTGTTGAGTTCATACACATATGTATAATAACTGGGAAGCCTGTTCATCAAAATATTAATAGTAGTTGTTGCTGGGTAAAGGTATTACTCATGATCTTTAAAATTTCTCCTTTATTTTTTTTTTTTGGGGGGGGAGATTTTTCTCAAATTTGAATCCATGTGCATGCATTTTTCTTATAATGACAAAAAGAAAACATTTGGGGATATGAAAATGGCAGAGTCCCGGGGACCTTGGTGATGGCTGGAGCCCTCAGAGTGAACGCTCTGACAATGAAGACAGGGTCAAGGACTAAATGGTTCCCGTGTATGCATCTGTGTGGGGTAGATAACATGAGACAGCCCCCTAAAAGGACAATAAAAGTACTAACAGCTAACACACAGGAGAGCGCTTAAGAGAGCTGGGAGCTGTTCACAGTATCTTGTGTCTACGAACCAATTAAATCCTCTCAACCCAAGGAGGTAAGAGCTATTGCTATTTTCATTTTACAGAAGGGAAACTGAGGCACAGAGAAGTTAAAGGACTTGTCTGATGTCTCGAAGAGGAGGCTGAGCTGGGCCTGGAACACAAGCATCGGCCTGGAAGCCGAGTGTCGTAATGGCCATGCCACTGCCTCTCCAGAAGGAAGGAAACCCTGGGCGGGTCGGAGAGGCAGGAGAACCGGAATAGTAGGGTCCCCGACGTCTGGGGAGAAGATTCCCAAAGGAGGAAGCGAATCTACCAGCAACTCCCAATCCCCAGGCATCCCCTCTCCCACCTTCACAAGGCCCGTGCCAGTACAGACACCTACAGAGCCTGGGCCACAGTGGCACCACAAGGTCCCAGAGACGTCCCCGACCTGTGCTCCTCTCCAGGCAGCCCCGCTCTCTCCCACCAAGGCCCAGCATCCCACGTGAGCTGGACGGACGACCTCAGCCAGGCAGGGGTGCGACACGGTCCGGCTGCTGAAGCCAATCCGGCCTGGGAGAGCGCCGTTGTGAAGGTGTGGCGGTGCCCTTACCACAGCTGTGGAACTGTGGGCTGGAGACAGGCGGGTGCTGCTCCAGGCCTTCTGTTCTCCTCAGCCCCCCTTTGTGCCACAGCACAGCTCTCTCCAGCCTTCCAATCACCCACGCCTCGTCACCTGCCCCTGCCTTCCACAGCACCCATGTCCTTGACACCCTGAAGACCCCGAGAGAAACACGCTCCCCCTGTCAGCAGGGCGGGGGGCAGCGGAGCGGGGTCTGGGAGCATCAGTATTCCTGCCACACCGGGACAGGATGGGGGCTGACCCACTTTCCAAGGGGAAAGCAAACTGTGCTGCCACAGACCGGCCTGGGGGACAGTGTGCTTATTTGATTCTCTGCTCTTCTCATGGGTCCAGGGGGCCCCAGACACACGTGCCAGTCACTTCTAGAGCTCACACTCCTGGATGGGGACCACAGTGAGGCCTGCTCTGCGGCGTCCACGTGCAAAGCTCACGGCAGCTCCTATCATGGACTGTTGTGTGTGTGTCTGTGTGTGTATAAGTAATGACAAGAGAATGACATTCTAATCATCAGGACTAAATCTCCAAGTCTACTGACTCGGAACCCCAAGGGACCTATTTGGTGGTTGGTAACAGCTTCTCAAAACCAAATGATAATATGTAGAAATTAGAATTTACTGAATTGAGGGTTTGGAGTATGTTCCCATCCCTGGGCTCCCTGTTCAGTCCCAATCTCCCCCCAAAACAGATAGGGCTGGTCTCATTATCCCCACCGCACAGATGAGAAAACACGGCTCAGCCCCAGTTCTCTTGGGTTCTAGACGGCAGTGCCCGAACTCTGCCCACGACACACTGCTGTGTCTCTGGGCGCTGCCGCTGCCCTTGGAAGCCATGCTCCTTGAGCCAGCCCGCTCTCTGAAGCCGAGCAGTAGCCAACACTGCCCCCCTCGACAAGAGGCTGGCAGAGGCCTGGAGAGGTGGCCATTGGCCCTCCTCTTTGGGGACAGGAGACAAAACACCAAGGAGCAACCAAGAAGAAAGAATCCATGCCAAATGTTGACAGAGGTTCTTTCTCAAGCAGGGACGCTTGTACCATCCAAGTCTCTCATTGCTATCAGGCCTGCATTCTTTTTTTTTTTTTTTTTTTTTTTTGGCATATTATGGGGGTACAGATTTTAAGGTTTCAATAAATGCCCATTTCCCCCCCTCCCCCAAAAAGTCTGAGTCTCCATCATGACCATCCCAGGCCTGCATTCTTATAATAACCCTGCATTACTTTTAAAATCCCCCCAAATTGATAATATAAAATAGAGTTCAAAGCAGCAAGACCCCATTAAAGAACTGTCCTTAAAAAAACTCCCTGGAAAACAATTCACTTCTCTCATGCTGCTGTTAAAGGCAAGCACTTTAGACTGCTATTGGGAAGCTCACGTTGTGGCCTGAACCCCTTCCACCAGCCTAGCAGGAGGCTAAACAAGACCCGTTCGGTGGATATTTCCTACGTGCAAATCTCTGCGCAGAGGGCAGAGCCAGAGAGGCAGACAGTAGCTAGATCACTTCTACTGTTGGCAAAGACTCAAATAATGTTTTATGGGCGTACGGGGGACTCCTGCTTGGGGAAGGAGTCTCTGGAAAGAAGCAGTATTAATGTTGGATTTTACAACATGGCTAAAACTTGGGCCAGGCAGATACGGCCGGAGTGGGCAGTCCAAAAAGAGGAAAAAGTCAGAGCAAAGACTGCGCCCAGAGAGGACACGGAGTGAACTGAGGTAACAGGGACTTGATTTGCACAGCTGACACCTGCAGCATTATTGAAGGAAATGAAAATTTCCTGTAATGAGTTTCATGGGCCCTACCCCACGGGATGAGCTGGGGAAAGGTGTCTCTGATGGTCCTCCGAGGGTCACCAAACAGTGATAGGTCAAGAGAGGCCACTTTGGCTGCCACTGAGCAGGGCTCACAGGCTGAGAGCCGGAGCCAGAGCAAGGGGGGCAGCCCTGGATAAGGAACCCTGATTAACACCTACTCCCTCCTTCAACACTTGTTAAGCTCCTACCTATATATGCAAAACGCTGCACTAGCTGCTGAGAGGAAAAGAAAAATAAATCTGCTATAAGGCCTGCCACAAGGGGCTTGAGCCCAGCACACGCGTGCCTGGGTGGAGGGGTTCAGTCTTAGGAGCAACCGTTTACTGAGGGTCAGCGATGTGCTAGGGACTATCCCCCGCAAAAGAGGTGCTCCATCGACATGCTTTCCTTCTGGCCATTTTGCAGAGGAACCTGAGGTTGAGATGTTGAATGACTCTACGGTCACAGTCAGTGGTGACAGACTGGAGCCCGAGGCTGACAGCAGAGCCCTGCTCGTGACCTGCACGCATGTAACTGTCAGAACAAGGTCGGTGCTAGTGTGGCACCTGTCAGGCAGGACCATCCTGGAAATCTATAGGAGTAAGAAAAGAAGTCATTTCAGAGGGGGAGTGACTTACAGACTGAACTCAGACTGGCCTCTTCACTCACCCACTCCCAGGACAGGTCTGTGCGAGGTCCTGGGATACAGAGGGTGACAACATGCTCCCTGCCCTCAGTGAGCTCACAGTCTATGGGGGACACTGAAAAATAATCAGGCCATGGCAACACAGCATGGCAAGGGCCAAGATGTGGTTTGGGATCCAGGGGAGGGGGAGAGGGTGGCATACATAACCTCCCCCCAGAGTGATCCTACGGGGCCAAGGCCGCCTCTAGCTGGGCCCCTAACACAGCAGGTGGCGACTCTGCCTGGCCCTGCCCTGAGACAGGGCACCTTAGCCCTTTGCAGCTCAGAGAAGTTAAGCAACTTGCTCCAGGCCTCACAGCTGAGCCCCAGCCCTCGTGGTTTCTGAGGCCCTCTCTCTTTCCATGGCTGCCTCCGCAGCTCTCTCCCAGCGATGACTCACGGCAGGGGACTGCAGCTCTTCCTTCTGCTTTCTGGGTGGAATGTTTTGGTTCCCAAGACTGGGTGTGGGCAGAGCCCAGACCGCAGAGGCAGCAGGGGTGTGCTGAGTCCCCTGGGCAGACAGCGCTTCCTCGCTAAGCTCCCGCCAGACTCCAGAGCCAACCCTCAGGCGAGTGCGTCAGCCGTGTCCCCGCTGGGGTCAGCCCCACTGGGCCCCTTGGGAGGCCTTAAAACCCAGACAACAACCCACGTTCTTGGCTTGGTTTCCTCCCCTTCTTTCTCTTCTTTGCCCCAGGGAGGGCTGGGTCCTGTCACCCAGGGAAGGGAGTCTCATTAAGGGACTCATTACCCTGTAGGTGCGCCTGGGACCCACAAACTGGTCCTTCTCTTGCAGGGGCGCCCTTTAGCAAGGAGGGCTGGGTCCCGCCACCTCAGCCCGCACCTCCAGGCCACCTCCTCTTCCCTCTCCTGGCCTTTCACACGAGGTGGGGCCCGGGAGCTTTTATTCCTTCCTCCCTGCAGGAGCCCCGCTGAGCGCTGGCATGCATCCCTGCACCCGAGCCAACAGCGCAGCTCCTTTCAAACCCCCAGAGAGAAGCAAAGCTTGGATAAGGCTGTCCTCAGGCCCTTTGTTGGGGACTCGGTTCCCAGGCCTTTGATCTCCCAGGCTCGCTGGCCGGGCCCCACCGGAGCGGCCACCATAATGCAGCCATTGTGACCCCTGCACACCAAGCCCATTGTGGGCACCGTGCTCCCGGCCGGCACCTGAAAGCCATGAATGCCTGGCTGTCACGCAGGCAGAGCGGGTTGGCATCCTGGAGGGGAAGGGCCCTCCCGCTGCAGACACAATGGAGGGAGACGCTGGGAGGCCGGGGCTGCTGTGTGGAGAGTCCCAGCGTGTGCTCAGGAGGGGCCTGTCAGCAGCAGGACAAAGCCTGCAGACTCTGGGAACTGGAAAGGTGGGACAAGGGCCGGCCTCTGAGGAACCTGCCTTCTCCCCCCACCCCCTCACTCCCCACTGTGACAAAGCGGCCTCTTCTGAGGGGAGGGGACACTCTTGCTCCAGCATGGCCCCAGACAACCCATCTCCTCTCTGCAGCCAGCTCACAGATCCAGGGGGGCCCTGGGCACAGGGAGGAGCTCCCCCTTCTCAACCACTTCTCAAGCTCTGCTCACCCACCCCTCCCCACGGGCGACTGGAGACTGAGGCACGACAGGGCCTGCCTCAGCAGGAACAAATACGTGCCAACAGCCTGGTCAGTCACGCAGCGCGGGTGGTGGCCCTGAGAGGACCGATCACCCCAGCTGCCCCTGGCCACCCCAGGGGGGCCACGGCACAGCCCCCCACGGGTGCAGGAATCTCTCACGCCCAACTTGACTCCTCAGTTCTCACCTCAGCCGAGCGTCAACACCCCTCCCCCCACAGGCAGGATAAATACTATTACCCCATCTTACTGAGGGGCTGACTGAGGCCCCAAGGGGCCTCTCTTTATCAGGAAAGGTGTGTCCTCAGTCAGGAAGGCACCATTGTGACACTTTATTTTTTTGGTATCCAGAGCTTTGTGACAAGATGTCTGGCCTAGGACACCTTTGGGCTAAGGAGCTCCTCAGCTGTCCCTTAGTAAAGTCTCCTCCTAAATGCTGACGGGCGGGTGGGTGAAGGGAGAACCCGAGGGCCAGCTGAGAAAGGGCTGATGGCTTGGGCTTTGGAGTCCTGGCTCCAACAGCCAGGTGACCTGAATCCCCACTCGCCTCCCCTGTAAAATGGGAACAGCAGTTGATCCGTGGCCTGGCACCCAGCCCACCTGGCACAGCGCTCAGGACGTGGCCTGTGTCCGGTGGCTTCCCTCGCCATACACAAGCAGCTCTGCAACTCTGGAGCTCTTTCAGTTCCTCAAATGCTCTGCCCTCCTGCTCACCTCCTGCCCTCCAAATCCTCCCAGAGGTCCTCCTCTTGGCCTGAGATAAACAGTCCTCTCTCCCAGTTTACTCAGCTACCTCGTATCTATCCCACCAGTCCCATCACAGGCGTCACTTCCTCCAGGGAGCCTTCCATGATTTCATCAAGGTGAACTACTCTACCCTTCTCCCTCTCAGAACATTTGCACACTGATGAGTCACTGACTCGGTGACTTCCTCATCGGGCTGTGTGTGTTGGAGGGCAGGGATGCGTTGGTTTTGTCTGAGGATATATCCGTAGCGCCTCACAAGGTGCCTGGGACACGGTCTTAGAACACATCTGCCGAAATAAAAAAATGAACAGAAAGAGGGTTCCTTCCTTCCCTCTGCCTCTACTGAGACAACTCTCCAGAGGCAGGGACTCCCTCAGTACAGGAATAAAAACCTTTATAATTGGACCAAAGCGTGTGTTATTCTTATGTTAGCTGGAAAACGAGAGGTATCCTCTCTGACAGCGAGTCCTCACTGAACAAGCTTCCAAATCCACTCTTGCTCCGGGTGTGGGAGACCAGAACATACCACCCCAAAATATGCCTCCCGGGCTCGAGGACTGTTGAGCTGAAGGCCATGGTGAAGCAGATACAGGAGAACTCTCTGTCCTCCCTCTACCTGCTTAAAAGCAGCACCCAGATTTACAAAGACAAAAGGTCTCCTGCCCCCCTTCTGCCAGGGAGAACAGACATTCACCACTGAAGACAACTTTAGACCCTTATTGTCTAGAGATGGTACCAGGGGAGTCTACATCAACCAGCTTTACCAACTCGCCTTTATCTGCCATTTATTTGTCTTCCCACAAGTTGCCACCCCTAGAGACTTAAAGTCCTTTTCCTTTGTCTTGTCACTTCCCTAAAAATGTACCGTTCTTTGCTGAAGATGCCGCATAAGCTGAAATTCAAAGCCTCCTCTTTCACAACTACTCATTCCCTGGGTGTGTTTTCCAGGTATATATGAAATATACACGTTAGGAAACTCCTGTTTGTTTTCCTCTCATCAATCTATTAGAGGGGACTGTTCCAACTACAACCTTATGACAATGGAAGAAAAACTACTTTTCTCCCCCTAGAGTGGCATCAGGCCCAAATGATGGTGGCGTCCCCACCATGGCCCAGCTCAAGTGCTGACATCCTGACAGCTCCCTGGATACCTCCGGCTCCCCAAACTCGGTGAGCCGCGCCAGCAGAAAGGTGGGCTCCAGCTCAGGGCCAGGGGGCGGGGGCAGGAGACTGTTTGCCTTAGTGTCACTGCAATGCTGGCTGGTCCCGCTGGCCAGTCCCGGCTCCTGGCTGGAGTGAGCGAGCCAGCAAAGGAGGGGAGGCACCCGCAGGTGAGGTGGGCGCTGGCACCCCACAATACACAGCGGCTGCGGGGAAGCCGGTGTCCCCAGAGAAACACGGTCAGGGACGTGGAAACTGCCGGCTGGCTGGCCCTGACTTTTTCTGCGGTACAGAGGCCCAGGGAGGGGCAGGAACCTCGCTGGGGGCTGCTCTTTTCTTTGAGGTTCATCCACAGCACCACTAACGTGAGCAGAGCGGGCCGTCAGTTCCCAGCTCAGTATCTGCTTCTGCCTCTGCACCTCTCCGTGGGTGCCAGGGCCCCCTCGTCTTAGGTTGCCTGTCATCGTCTAACAAATGTTTTTTGAGTGCCTACTATGTGCCAGGGCCAGGCCCCATTCCTGGGGACAGAACGATGAACAAAAAGTTCCTGCAATGTAAAGGCTTACGTTTCAGACAGTGACTGTGTCTTTCATTGCAAGCCTTCCCATGCAGCGATCCTACCAAGACTGTGGTCTCACTGAGAGCTATTTTATATCGTTACATTATAAAGTTATTGCTCCCCAGCCCGTCTACACTGTGGTCTCACCGAGAGAAGGCAGAGACCTGATTCAGATCTGGATTCCCCAAGGCACCCAGTACAGAGCTTGACGCTCAGGGACGCTCACTTGACTGCCACCAAAACAGACGCCAATGGGATTTGTCCCCAAAGCCAGGAGCCCCTTTCCTTGTCGTGTGGTGGCACCTACAGAAACGGAGGGGAAACCGGCCGCTCACGACACTTGCCACACGCAAACAAGCTGGCCTCACATTCCGAGCTGCTTTCCAAGGGAAATGCATCATGAGTGGTTTTTCCGCTGAGGGTGTAACAAGGCAGTTTCTGGTATCAAATATAGAAAAATTAATGTCCCAGGCACACGAATAAGATCAAAGCCACAGATCAAAGATGTGGATGAGACAAGCACCAGCACAGAGGCACCGTGTCGGTCCCTGGGGAGGGATCGGCAAGGGGGGAGGAGGTTTCTGCAGCCTCGGGAGGCCAGGAACGTGAGCGGTTGAAAAGCACAGATGTGCACGTGACCCACAGAGGAAGCAAAAGGCGCGGCACGTAACGCATGTAATCAGCGTTCCACTGAACAGCGCCGGTGGCCTCATCACCGAGGCTCCTGGCAACCCGGGAGCTGCACTCCTTACCCAGCGTGTACGTGGGGCCTGAGCAGCCACGGTCCCCGCTGACGCCGAGGAAAGGAGAAACCACCTGCTTCACCAGCTCCTCCAGCTGCAAGTAACCCTCACTCGGGCCTGTGGGCTCGTGAACACTCTGCAAATGAATAGCCAAGAGAGACAACGGTCAGTGAAAGCTGCCACGGCCAGCAGGTCCCAATCAGCAAAGCCTGGCTGCCCTCCCTCCTGCTTCAAGGCAGTGTTGCCAGGGGGCAGCCCCCTCGTGGCTAGAATGGAGGAAACTGAGGCCTGAAGCCCTAATCGCTTGTCATAGGTCTCTCTGCGATGAGATCTGTGCATGGTCACCCCACAGCAGCCTCTCCCATGGGGCCCTGTGAATACACATGGGTGCACCTGTGCCGGCTCCTAAGGCAGACTGGTCCCAAAGGCAATAAGCACCCCCCACTGTCACAGTGACCCATTAACACAGCACGGGCATTTGACATGTAGCAGTGCATGGCGGTCTCCCAACAACCAAAAGAGGAAGGTGATCTCATTATCCCCCTCCTACGGAGGGGAAGATAAAGACCCAGAAAGGTTAAGTAACACACCCAGGAAAACACAGCCCGTACACGGCAGAAACCCCAGCCTGGAAACCACCCTACCTGGCCCCGAGCCCCTCTTACTGCCACTTGTTGCCAGGCTAGAAAAGAAAGGGGTAAAGAATATGGACACGCTCAGGACAATCAAAGAAAGGGGGAGTTATTCTAGAACTAGGCACACAGTTTTGGCACCAACACAAAGAGCGAATTTCGAAAGCTCAGCACAACTGGAGTCCTCAGAGCTAAGGCCTGAGTAAACACCAACTAAAACGAATGACCACGGTGGTCAAAACCGAAAAGGAACCAGTAGCCAACATTTTCTAGAAAGCCAGCAGCCTCCTAGGGAATTCAGTTTCTTGCTGGAAAGGACTTGAAGACGTGTTCTCATGTTGAGGGGCTGCAAGGAAGCAGAGACCACCGGGTAGGAGACGGGGCCTGAGCGGGAAAGAGACAAGGCTCCATGGGGCTGTCCTCAAAGAGGTTGTCCTGTCAGAGATTTGGAGGTTGGGGCAGGGAAGAGGCCAGCAGAGAAGACAGCAGAGAAGACAGGCGTGGCTTCTCCCTCATGCCTCTCCCTGCTGTAATTCCTAAGTGCCCAACGGGGAGAAAGGGCAGAAAAAGGAGCAGCAGTGAAAGGTAGGAAGAAAAGGGTTAATGCGCACGTGATTTGGAGCTGGCTGGTTTCCTTCCAGAAAAGCAGCTGCCGAGAACTTGGCCTGCACACAGCCCTCTAGGAAGCTGCCGCCCTCAGCCCTTGGCTGGCTGCGACTGGCTGTAGAATCTGCGTGGCCCATTGCAAAAGGAAAATCCAGGTCCCCTTGTTCAAAAATTATTACGAATTTCAAGAAGGTGATGGGAGAAGCTTAAAGCAAGCGCAGGGTCCTCAGAGCACAGGCTGTACACCCTGCCTGGCTGGCTGGGGCCCCTCAGGATGCACCACTCTTAGGGTGATCTTGGACCAGTCTGCACCAGGCGGGAGGGACCAGATCGTGTCACACTTTAGGCTGGGACAGCCTGCGGGCAGAGCACACGGCCTGTGGTAGGAGAGTTTGAGCCCCTTGTGCATTTTGAGAAAGGTAGAATAGGTTCAGGGATATTTTGGAAGAGCAATGCAAAAGGGAGAGATAAAGGCTGGAGAAAGAACTCTTTTCTCAGGTAGTTTTGGAAAAACCAGCCCCGGGTCTCATGGCTCAGTGAAGGAACGGGGAGAGAACGTACAGTTCTAAGTACTGAGGCCCAAACTTCCGACAGCAGGAAGGGCCCCAGGGCAGTGCCACCTGGACGGGCCATTCAGATCCAGAGGCCACCGCCCCTGCAGAGCCACCACCCCTGCGGCTGGGGAGATGAACTTGGCTGGGGAGAGACCCGGCCCTCCAGGTCACGCTCCCAGCCCCAGGCGCTAGAACTAGAGAACATTCCCAGGAGGCCCTCAGCAGCACGGTGCCACACGCCCCTGTCCTAGAAGCTGGCAGGCACTTCCCGGTACCTGGGAGACCGCAGGAGGGAGGCAGCAGCAGCAGGGAGGGGCTGAGGGAAGGTGGAAAGAGCTAGAACTGCGAGAAGTGTGGAATGGGACAGTCCAGCTCTCCTACAAATGAGCATGTGACCCTGAGCCAGGTCGCCAACTTCCTCTTCCATCCCAGCTGTGAAAGGGGCAAAACAGAGGAGTCTATGCCGTTTTCCTTTCCTTGCCTGACCTTCTAGAAACTCCCACGACTGTGGAGCTCCTCGGACTGTACTTTCCTCTGCCGGAGGGGAAGCCCCGCGCAGCAGTCACCACTGTGACCAGGGACCTGGTGTCAGTCCTCCTCAGGCTCTTACTAGCTGGCACCGTCATTCACTGAACAACAAACTTTAATTAACACCCACTACGTGCCAGAGACGGAGCTGGGTGCACAAGAGCTCGGAGAAAACATAAGGACCTGCCTTGACTGGACAGGGGCTGGGGGCCTCAGGAGACAAAGTGTTCTGGGCAGAGGGACAGCGAGAACAAAGACCCCACTGGTGCGGGGAAGAGCCCAGGAGGCCACGGCAGCGGGGAAGTCCAGTTCCAAGGGAGGCTGGAGGTGGGAGAGGGCCCAGGGCCGGGGGACAGACTTGGGCTGTTTTCCTAAGACCAACAGGGAACCACTGAAGGGACTGAGCTGCCCCATGGAGAGATGAAGGCAGAGTCCTCTGGGCAAACAGTCACACCCATCCTTGGGGGGTCAGGGAGATGACAACAGTTTTCTCATACTGTTGCCGGGTTGCCTGGCACAGAGCCAGAATGTTGGAATGTGCTAGATGTTTTTCATTAGACAGACAAGCCCCTCTGTTCCAGCATCAACACGTGAGACCCTTCACCTGCTGGACTGGATCGGTTCTCCTTCCAACAAAAGCAAATCACCACCACCAAAAACACGAAGGGATCACCACTTCTCATCCCCAGAATATTCTAAATGGAAATGGGAGGGTGGCAGCCCAAAGGGCACATTTTCAAGAGTCGTTATTCAGGATCCAAGCTCTCATTCAGGCTTCTCAGACACAAGCTGCACACACATTTTTCTGTGTCCTTCTCCTTTTCTTCCATAGAAATGCCTGACCTGGCATTCTAGCCAATGACACCCACCCTCGTCCTCTTAGGCCACTCTCCCTCTCCTGTGATTACAGGAAAGGGGGACAACGCCCAGAAGAACAGCCCGGCAGAGAACTGAAAGAGAAGAGCAGCTGAGAGGTGGGGGAGTCAGGGCCCCAAAGCCTGGCATTCCATCCTGCTGCACAGGCAGCATGGGGTCACCCAGCCTAATCAAACATGAAGCCCTCAGCCGGGCGCGGTGGCTCACGCCTATAATCCTAGCACTCTGGGAGGCCAAGGCAGGAGGACTGCTTGAGCCCAGGGGTTCGAGACCAGTCTGAGCAAGAGCAAGACCCCGTCTCTACTAAAAATAGAAAAATTAGTCGGGTGTGGTGGTGTGCACCCATAGTGCCAGCTACTTGGGAGGCTGAGGCAGGAGGATCGCTTGAGCCCAGGAGTTTGAGGTTGCAGTGAGGTATGATGATGCCACTGCACTCTATCCAGGGTGACAGAGTAAGACTGTGTCTCAAAAAACAAACAAACAAATAAGAAACCCTCTACCCTGGGAGGGCCAGAGCTAATGCTGCAGCATCTGAGCTATTAATAGTTAGAGGTGGGAGGCATACCAGTCCTCTTGTGGGGGTGTCCTGCGCCACAACCCTGCCCTTTGAGACCTGTGTCCTGTGTGCCCCTATCCATAGGAATGGGCTCACCAAGTCCCTCTTCATACTGCTTGATCCTACTCAAAGGAGTCACCTAGCCCAAGCTGGACCAATCAAACTCTCGTCTCTGGGGAGGAAGCAGAGAGTGCACAGTTCCAAATCTTACTACCGTTTACCAGCTGAGGGATCTCAGGCAGGCACGTGAACTTCCTAGGTTTCAGTTTCCTCATCTGTAAAATGGGAATAACAACAAAGTCTGCTTCATAAGGTGGTTGTTTGCATTATTTAATTAAGAAAACAACATACTTAAAGCCCTTGGCTCATGCCTGGCACACCGCCAGGGACCAGTAGTGTTAGCTTGTCTTCCTATTGTTGACTTAGAATTGGGATTAAGACACTCTAGGCAGACACTGGGTCATCTCCTACTGGAAACACACGAATGTGGGTTGTCACGTTGGAACAGGAGCAAGACAAACACAGAACACCAAGTCCAGGAGAGACGGGGCTAGGCCAGGAGAGGCAGCATCAGAAAGACACAAGGTAGACCAGATACACGTGGAGACCAGGAAGCAGAGAAAGGCCATTGGCTTCGTGGCCTGACATGACCTCATTCCCAGATATAATCCCCTATGAAGTCCATCTACCCTGGGAGCCTTCCAGTGAGTTCCTGGTCTGGCTTGAGCTAGGCCAAAGTGGATTCTTCGCTGTAACTTGCAACTTTGGCTCCCTGACACCACCGGAGAGGGGAAAAGGGTGCCCTCTTCCTGCATGAAGGACCACGCTTCCACTGCCCAGTGAGACCCCCGCACTGAGCACAGCACCAGGGGCCTAACAGGAGCTCAGCGAGAGCACATCAAATGAATGAAGGAACGTGGACAAACTCAAGAAGACTAAACCAGCCTAGGATGCTCTGGGCATTTAATCCCTCCCTCCTTAACCCAGAGATCAGCAGCCCCTTCCCTCTCTCCCTCCCTCCCTCGACCTCGGTGACTGTCTCAGCAGGGCCTCACCTGCAGGATGAGCAACATCTGGACGATGGATGAGGGCGGCTTGGGCTGGGCCAGCAGCAGCAAGTCGCCCAGCTTCACCTTCAGCAGGACCAGGTCTCGGAAGCCCAGCAGGGAGATCTGGCGGATGGTCAGCTCCTGGCCCTGGACAGCAGAGAGGAGGGGGCCGGGAGGTGAGACATTGCTGGATCTGCCACCAACCACATACGGTTCAGGACAACACGTGTTTACAGAACACCCGGCCTGGGACAGGATGAGCCAGGAGGAAGCATCTGCACAGCCCAGTGGGTCTGACAAAGAGTCGAAGACCCAGCTCCCACCCTCTGGAATTAAAGCCTCTTTTAAGATAAGGCGCGACTCAACCTGCCTAAATGACCCAACGACTATACAAGACACACATGCAACAGGGGCCGTGCTGTCATGAATGCTGAGCAGGCAGGAGGAGGAAGATGGAGAGAAACAAGAGAAAAGGTCAATACCACCGCCCCACATGCAAGGCTGTTTCCTCAACCTCATCTGTAAGATATCTGAGCACCTATCACCGCCAGGCAAAGGAAGAAAGCATTGGACCTGTTAGATTGTTATATTCATGCCAGGAACTTAGGAAGGAGAGTAATCAGGGAAGTAGACAGAAAAGGACTTGTTCAACTGAGAGGGTGTTGGTGGAGGGAGGTCAGAGGGTGGAAATCATAGCTAATCATAGAGCTGACATCATTACACTCCACGTGCCAGGTGAGATTCTAAGTACGTTCAATGTAGGTAACACATGTAATGCCCATAACCACCCTTTGAGATAGGTTCCATACTAAAACCCACTTCACAGATGAAACATTCTGAAGCCCAGAGAGTTACTCTAATTCATCCAAGGCAGAGCTGCAATCTACCCAAACTATTTGATTTTAGAGCTCCTAAAGCTTCCCAAGGCCATAAGGGAAAGGAAGGCCCGTTTCCGGGACTCCCTTTGCACGCATGTCCTGTGCACACAAACACTCAGCTGCTCTTGGTAGAGCCGGAGACATCATTAGGGTGTCTACCCTCCCAAACAGGACCTGCCTTCCCGTCCCCCAAGTCCACCAAGGTTTAGACTTCCTTAAGGAAGTTTTACATTTCCGATACCTCCTTAGTGTTGCAGAGAAACACGGGCGAGGGTGGATTGGCTACGTCCACGTCTCCCTACCTCCACTCCCCACAGACACACACGACCACCATCCATGCCTTTCTGCAGCCTAAAAATAATCACAAAGGGACCTAAGATCCTGCTGGGTGCTTTACGCAGGCTATCTTAATCATACAGTGCTGTGATGTGGTTGTATTCTTTCGCCACCTCTGAGAAGCTGGGCAGGCGGGGTGTCACTCTGATGCACGGGGTCGAGGCCCCATCCCTCCGGCCAGCGCAGGGCTCCGGGTGCTGTGTGATGCCGGGAGCCGATAGGACATACCCAGTTTTGTTCACAACCTTCCAGTGAAGGGGACAATGGAACTATTTAAGCTATAGAAGATGGAGAAAGAGAAGGAGGAAGACTGGGCACACAGTCTTCCAGAAACCACTCCTCAACAGTGATTCAGGCAACAAGGGAAGACGGACAGGCGAGAAGAGACAGTTCCAGGACCTCCTGCTCCAACTACTGCCAAGTCGATTCACAGAAGGGATCTCCCAGGAGTTCCCTCGTGGCCATATCAAGGCCCCCGGGAGGTCTCCTCATTGCCCAGCACTGCGCAGCAAGGGGGGACCATTTTTATTTATTTGCCTTTTTCTTTTTGGTTTTGATTTTAAATCGTAAAGCAACAGATATTTATAGGCAAAGATTAAAAGAGTTCAGTAAATAGCAGAAGTCTTCTAATCTCTTATTCTCACTCCATACAGGTAACCACTCTTTTTTTTTTTCAAAAATTAAATAGGTAACCACTCTTAAAGGTTTTTATTTATATTCTGAATTTTTCCAGAAAGTTTCTCCATCTATAAAAATCACACATATAATTTGTAAACACACATAGATTTTTATACCCTTCCTATTGTTCTGCAACTTGCTTTTGTTTAACTTTGTATATCTTGGACATCTTTTTATACCAGCACATACTAACCTACCTCATTCTTCCGTAAGGCTGCATAATATTCCACCATACGAACATTCTATTTCACCAACCATCTCCTGACCAAGATGCCTTCATTTTTTTTTTTTTTTTGCATACAAACAATGCTATTATAATAAATACATTCATCCTTGTCTCTCTGGGTCCTTTTTGTCAGCATATCCAGAGGCTATTCCCTCAAAGGAAAATTGCTTGATTAAAATATGCTTTTAAAAAGTCTTACGGATACTGCCACGTTCCCCTCCAAAAAGACCGCATCAATTTACACTCCCAGCACCAGCATATGAGAAAGCCTGTCATCTCACGCCGATTGGGAGGATGCTATTTCAAGTGGGAAGACAGGAAAATACAGGTCATGGTCTCACTTAAGCAACTCCAACTTCCCCGCATCTCCACGGCACCGTGCCAGGCACAAGGGTGGCAGTAGATCAAGATCGCCCATTCCAGACCCATCTGCTTAGCCCATGAAATGTGAAAAATGGATCCAAATAAATGGGTCATCAGCTGTACAGAGAAAAATAATGATGATGATATTAATGATGACAGCAACAATTCTTCAGCCCTTATCCTTCGTATGCTAAACTAAGTGCTTTCTGTATGTTATCTCACTCTTTTTTTTAACACCCCTGTGAAGTAGATACTATTATTTTATAGAAGAAAACCGAGCCTGTGGGAGGTGAGGTTATCTTGCCAAGATAAACAAGACGGTGAGTGGCAGAGTGAGGCTGTGACCCCAGGCCAGGCGTGAGCTAACTCTGCAGAGCTCACGTTCTGAACCCCTCTGATCTCTGGTGCTGCTGCCCCAGCCCTGCACCCCCACTTCTTTCCCAGATCATTCTGCTACCATGACCTCTTCACACGAGACACCTACAGTCACTTGGGAATAGGCTAGGCATGAGCAGCCACAGCATTCACCTGGAGAAGATGAACGATTTTGCCTTGGGGGCTTCCAAAGCCCTGGTTAGATAGACACCACGCACTCAGGAGGAAAAGCCTGGATCTGTAAGTGATCAGAGGGGCATGCCGAACCCAAAGCGGGTGCCTCCTGTGCTGAAAGGCAAGCTGAACAGACAGCAACGTGGCACCACCACTGACGTTAGAGTTAGCTCCGTTATCTCACGTCATTAGTCCTCCCACTGCATGAGGCTTTCTCTCGAGAACCCTTTCCTGGTCTCCAAAACCATAAAGGCTTTTTCCGTCTGCAAAATCCGGCCTCTGACGCTGGCAGAGAACACTTTTATGGGAGGGTGTAGGGTACCCAGTGGATACCAACCTGCCATATAAACACGTTAATCATTGCCTTCTCCGAGGATTGTCTGGGGCCATGAATCAGAGCATGGACTTGTTACCAGGCCTAGCCATCTCTGCAGCCCACAGTGAGTCAGAGAAGGAATTCGTACTAACCTAGAGTCGGCTTTTCTGTTCTTGATTTAGGCTGGGGGGTAAAAAAGCATAACAAGCCTACCTCCATCACAACCTCTGTCCTCCAGAAAATTAAAAAGTGCATATACATATTAGTCTCAATGTGCCATCTAGTTTCTCTAGGCTGAGACAAAGAAAGAGTAAAAGCTAAGTGCACTGATACTATAAAATCCTGAATATGTGGCCCTGGGTCAGTGGAGAACAAAAAAGCATGGGGAGGGGGCACAGTTTGCCCCTTCTGGGCACCCACCACTTTTGGTGCCCATCTGCCATGGAGCTTCCCCACCCACAGTCTGGATGTATCTCACGCCACCTAATACAGCAGGGTGAGCACATGCGGACGCCCTCAGGAGTCGACAGGGAGAGAGAGAAGCCAGCCAGGTGGGGGCCATGGCCAAGTGGAGAGCAAAGTTCAAGGCGGCGGCTAGGGCGTTGGGGGTGAACAGGGGCAATGTCAGTCGTTGCCAGAGCTTACAAGTTTTCAAGAGAAGCAGGACAGTGGCATACTGTAAGATACTGGGCTATAAGGACAATGGACACCTTCCAGCTTCTGTTTACTGCTTGTTTGCTAACTGCAAGGCATTATGAGTACATTATGGGATACAGAGGAAAAAAGACAAAGAATGCAGAAACCGGAGTCTCTCAGCTAGGACCCGGAACAGGTTAGAGCCTATCAGGGACAGGATGAAGTAAGAATCACTGTGGGGGTGGATGCATGACCAGTGTGTAAACAACTTAGTTATAAAAGGGTCACTAGCACATAAAGGAGGGTCCCTGCCTGAAGAAGAGGCCACTGCGCTGGCACCCTGGGGGCTCGGACCCTAGCTCCAGCTAGACAATAAAACTCCTTTTGATAATTACAGCCTGGGTGACTCTGTCTCTCTGTCCTGCAGCCCTGCGAATCTAAAATATAACAATCCTTCAAGCCTCACATCTTTGCTCCAGTCTGACTCTGAGCTTTTGAGGGCCCCTCTTTGCCTCCTCGGATGGTACTGAGGCCACGTCACCCAGATCCCACACTTCCCATTCTAGAACCATCCAGACACTGGCACCCTGTCCAAATGGCCCTAGGAGAAACCCAGGTCTGCACACCCCCTCTAGC
The DNA here is from genome assembly GCF_040939455.1 of Microcebus murinus. Classification (NCBI taxonomy): domain Eukaryota; kingdom Metazoa; phylum Chordata; class Mammalia; order Primates; family Cheirogaleidae; genus Microcebus; species Microcebus murinus. Next base: position 29,683,121 of record NC_134107.1, read on the forward strand.
AGGGTTGCCAGATAAAATTCAGGATGCCCAGTTAACTTTGAATAGTTTCTTTAGTATAAATATGTCCCAAATATCACATTACTTGTTTATTTATGTATGCAATTCCAATATAACTCAGCTCCCTGCACTTCTATGTGCTAACTCTGGCAACTCCATCCCCCTCCCCCAGGTCTGTCCTCCTGAGGACCCACTGCTGGCCAACGGGTGACTATTCCAAGGAAGGGCCAGGTTCATGGGCACAGGGTCTGCATGGTCCACAGGAATGCAGATGGGACCGAAGTTGGGATGACAAAGAGGAATGGGCTGCGGGCCAGAGGCTTCTAGCTGTGCTACTTACTGGAAATGGTAGGGGCAGGCCTGAGATGGGAAACGAAATCTGTATGCATAACCTCCCAGTTTTTAAATATTTGACATCTATTTTAAGCAATGGCAAATCCCTTTAAACACTGTTCAGACCGAACAGTCCGAGGGGGGGAGGGCAGGGGCCCTTACCCCTGGTATAGGGTCATTCCACCTGTTCCTAACGGCTGTGCTCTATTCTGAAGACAGCACCCACACCAACAAAGCCCGACAGATTACATGCGAAGCCTTAACCCCGGTGGGAGGAGCAGAAGAGAGAGCACACCGCAGCATGACAGAAACACGTATTTTGGACTGGAACATCTGTGGGTCAAGCTCTCTTAGGGGTGGCAACTCTGACCTGGCAGCGATCCATGTGGCATCAGCCTCCGTGGAAGGGGGCAAGGATAGCAACACAAGTGGTAGCAGGAGCTGAGGTCACAGAACAAAGACGCTAAAGGGACATCCCTCATCTTTTACTCCAAATCCCTCATTTTGCAGGCGGTGGGATGGAGCCATGCTTAGAGAAGTTAAATGATTTTCCCCAAACCCGCACTCTTGAACCCAAGCCCACCAATCCCTACTCCTCTGCGCTTCCTGCCACGTCCTGCGGCTTCTCATCTTCCGAGGGCAAGAGACATTCTTCCTTCCCCACGGTGTGAGCGCAACGGCAAGCCTGCTTAAAAACTGTGCTTCGAAAAAAAGGGAGGGAAGGAGGAGAGAAGCAGGGGAAGAAAGAAAAAGGAAAATCTCCTTCCCCCATCTTCTCTGCTTCTGAAAACTAAGAAAAACAAACCACTCCAAGAATATAAAGACATACTCAAAACCAAGAGGGAAAGGAGAGCCTACAAATTGCTAGTTAGGCAGGCGCTGTTCTTCGCCTGAAGTTAGGCACTAAATTTAGAACCAGAGAGCCCTCAAAAGATCTCCGCGGTCCTTAACCACCGCTGTCCTTAACCAATGCAAGCGCCCAATCTCCAAGTTTTCTCCTGTTCACCAGGAGGCCCCGGGCTGCCAAGGCTGAGAAGGAGGACAGATGGCGGAGGCCAGCAGGAGGCGGTCCCCAGCGAGACTGACCTGAACTGGGTAAAATATTGCCTGCAGGGTGGGGAGAGTCTCAGTGAAGAAGTGGTCCCAGACTTCAGCCAGAACCTCAATGCGATTTTCACCTACACAAGGGCGAGAAGATGGGAGGGGAGGAAGAAAGAAAAGAACTTGTCATTACTTGCAGGAGAGGCCAGAAGACAGTTCCATGTAAAACGCGAAGTCGCGCATGCTAGGAGACTTGCAGCCAGGAGCTGGTAAAGCCCAGAGGACAGAGACGTGGTACTATGGGGTCTTTATCCCTGGGTGAGACTACTAGAAGTTCTCCGGGCAGAAAATATATTTGTCTCGCAAGGATGTACATATGGATCGAACGAAACTCACACTTCACGAGGGAGATTCTAAGTGAGGGGAGTAGCATTTGGTGTGGGGGATGGGAAGAGAGCACGTTGCCTACATTTGATCTACAAGGTGTTGCTACAGTAAATGTGGGGTTGCCTGGGAAGACACAACTGAAAATAGGCAAATATGCCCTTCTATCCATCCGTCCATCCAGAAGAGGGAGCTGAAATCTTAAAACCACATAGTAACTGCTATCATGTGAATGGTCTCACGCTATCAGGCACTATGCTAAACTATTTACCTACAAGATATTTCAGAGTAAGACTCTATTACCCCTGCTTTGCAAGCTCAGAGAGGCCAAGTAACTGCCCCAATGTCACATAGTTCAAAGGCAGAGCTGGGATTCCAGCACCCATGCTTTTGACTAACCTAATCTGGGAGGATCATGTGCACAGTTAGACACTGTTTTGTTTTCTTTTTTCTTTTTTTTTGAGAGAGTCTCACTCTGTTGCCCAGGCTAGAGTGCCGTGACATCAGCCTAGTTCACAGCAACCTCAAGCTCCTGGGCCCAAGCGATCCTCCTGCCTCAGCCTCCCAGGTAAGCTGGGACGACAGGCATGCACCACCATGCCCAGCTAATTTTTTCTATATATTTTTAATTGTCCAGCTAATTTCTTTCTATTTTTAGTAGAGATAGGGTCTCATGCTTGCTCAGGCTGCTCTCCAACTCCTGAGCTCAAACAATCCACCTGCCTCAGCCTCCCAGAGTGCTAGGAGTTTTGTTTTCTTAATCACTACGACACTGGCTTTATTCTGGGTTGAGCTGTCAGTGAAGAGACGCAGAAAGGACCTTGGAACTGTCCCCTCCACTGGGCACTTTATAGTAACTGGGAGGGCAGCGTTCTCTGGAGAGGCCACCTCCTGATACTGTCCCTGCTTACCCCTAGGATCAGGAAGCCTGAGCTATGGCCAAGTGCCACCCCAGGCTAGAGCACAGCGGGTCACCCAATGCCACCAGAAGGCTGTGTGAGGAACTCCGCACCTCCAGGAAAGACGGCCCCGGCAGAGAGGAGCCGGCAGGGCGGCCGCTGTTTAATGACCTAGATAGCAGAGCTGATACTGGGCACCGTCTCTGCTCATCCCAGGCAGAGAAACTGGGTCAGCCAACATTAGACTCTGAGAGATGCATTTGGCAAGACGCTGCCAGTTCCACTGCACAAATCTTGAAAGATGCATCTGGCACTTTCCGTCTATTAATTTAATGGGCACTAAAAAGCAGGGACTGAGGAGAGAACAGAACAAGGGCGTGACTAGTAGCCAGCAGGTTTTGAAAGGCCAAGGTGAAATACACGGGGGAAAAGTGCAAATCCATGACACACGCTACTTCCCTGCACAAAGCACTGATCACAGTTTGTTGGAATTGCTTATTTGCTTCTGTCTCCTCACTAGAACGGAGCAAACACGGGGCCTTACCTGTCCTGCTCACCGCTGTACTGCTGTTCTTGGCACAGTGCCAGGCACATTGATATATCAATCTTTAAAATTATTTTGCTAAATGAGTAAAAATTACCATATAGGTTTTAGCAGATGCTGAGGGTGGTGGGTGGAAGGAGGTTACCATTTAACCTAAATACGGGACAGGAAAGTCTCTCCCAACTGTTCAAATGCTCCTACTATGAATTGTTATCTTAGTACTCGTCCTGCTTACAGTTTTGTTTGGGATGATGTGACTGACATCTGTCTCCATGACCAGTCTGTGAGTTTCACCGGGACCTGTGATCCTAAGACAGTTTTGTCCACCACTGAGTCCTCAGCACCTAGCAAAGTGCCTGGCAGGTAGCAGATAATCCACAAAAGTTTGATTGAATCAATTGCCATCCTCTTTCTTTTTCTTTTTTTTTGAGACAGAGTCTCACTCTGTTGCCCAGGCTAGAGTGCCGTGGCATCAGCCTAGCTCACAGCAACCTCAAATTCCTGGGCTTAAGCAATCCTCCTGCCTCAGCCTCCCGAGTAGCTGGGACTACAGGTGTGCACCACCATGCCCGGCTAATTTTTTCTATATATTTTTTAGTTGACCTATTATTATTTTTTTTTTTTAGTAGAGATGGGGTCTCGCTCTTGCTCAGGCTTGTTTCAAACCTCCTGACCTAGAGCGATCCACCCGCCTCGGCCTCCCAGAGTGCTAGGGTTACAGGTGTGAGCCACCACGCCCGGCCACCATCCTCTTTCAAGTGCAGGCTATGCTAGTTCACTGCAGGGAGAAGGCGGGGAAGGCAAGAGGATCATCTGAAATGTTAGGTTACCCCGGTTCCTAAAACCCAGGTAAATTCAACACCTGGATAATGTACCCCAAAGGGGAAAAGGGGACTCCAGCTCCTTTGCTGATGGCTCTTATCGTAAGCCTTTCATGATAAGGACAAGCAGTAGCCCTCGTGACCTGGAGGAGGGCTAGGGAGAGGACCCTGCAGGTCAGTGCTGGTGCCTACGTACTCCCCCCTTCAGTGCCAAGACGGAAAGCTCATCGCACATGAGGTAATCCTAAAACCCGTCAGCAGAAAGGCGCCTCCCAGGAACCCAGGTCTAATTGCTGGCTGCAGACTTCAGAGAGTAATGGAGGTTCTGGAAAGTGTTCAGAGAAGAACATCAGACAGACCCAGGCTAACAAACAGGGTAACCCTGGGGAAGAAAGAGTGAAAAGGAAACAGGTGACTTCACTTCCAGAAACAGCCCACCAGTCAAGGACTTAGCTCCCTACAAAGACGAAGCGGGTTTGGATGGAAGGTTCTAGATGACTGCCCCATAAAATCTGTCCTCTAATGTACCACAGGGGTTTAGACCACCAGAAGCACATAGGTAGGTATAAGAAACCTCCTAAGAGTCAAGGTCACTCAAGCTCTAGACAAGATTATTGGAGTTAACACAGCATGTCCTGCCCACAAGACAGCAACAAATGGATGTGAGCTGCACCTGTCCTTTCTGCAGCAATAAATCAGGGGTGTGCATATATAAACAAAGATATAAATACATAAACAAATATGTAAATATATAAACAAATATGTCACTAAAGTGAAGCTTATTCAGTGATTGGATAAAGTATATTATTTGTTTCAAAACTTTATAGCAAGAGAATCCTTTTATCCAGGCAAAAATCTTCCTTGGAGTCCTAATGCATAAAAAAGTAGAGATGTCTGGTTGAAGACAGGTGAGTCCCCTGAAGGTTCCCACTCACTGTGCAGAAAGGTTCCCAACACCCAGAACCCTGGGGCTAGAGGACACCCGGAGAGGATGCCCTGGCCTGGTGCCCTCCGGCCACGCCGGGTAAGGGGCACAGATGCCCGGATGATCTCTGTCATCCCAGCCAGCTCCTGTGTGAGTCTTCACGCCGAGTGCATCTGCGGAGGGTCACTTGGGTGAGAGACATTTAACTCCCCCTTTTAAGGTCACTTGCAATCTCTGGTTTCGTTCAGTACTTTTTACATAGAGCTGTCTTCCCACATTTCCAGGAATAACTCCCAGATGACTTACACACAGATGATGTGGCCGGGGACAATGCTTCCCCCCCCCCACCCCCCACCCCCCGTTCACCAGGGAGCCACCTTCCAGGTTTGGGCACTAACCTGACTCCAAAATGCAGGAGAGCCACTAAGTTCCTGGTCAAAGCAAGTAGCCTAAAAACAAGCCCCTCCCATCGACAGACACATGGATAAAGAAAAGATGGCATTACACGCACAATGGGACGTTACTCAGTCTTAAAACAAGAAGGGAATCCTGCCGCATGCTGCAACATGGATTTGAGGACATTACGTTGAGGGAAATAAGGCAGTTGCAAAAGGACAAATACTATGAGGACTCCACTTACATGAGATGCCCAGAGTAGTCGAAATCATGGAAACAGAAAGTAGAATTGTGGTTGTCGGGGGAGGGGAGGGGGAAATGGGGAGCTGTTGTTCTGTGTATGGGCATGGAGTTTCAGTTTTGGAAAAGAAAGTTCTGGAGATCTTTTACACAACAGTGTGAACATAGTTAACACTTCTGAAGTATAAAATAGTTAAGAGAGTGCATTATATATGTTTTTTTGCCACAATTAAAAAAAAATTGTTAAAGGCCTTGGGTTAGTGGGTATTTATAAGGTTTGGGAAAAAATCACGGCATAGATGTATTCAATGAAAAAAAGGCTACGGGTTCAGCCAACTCTCAAATATGCAGACGGGTTAATTTCTAACCTCTATTCTTCCAAAGGTTAGGTGAGCATTTACTGAGTGCCAGGCATTGGGACTTTCCACTGTCAGTTTCTCATTTTTCTTCCTACTTTGTCTTTCTCAGAGCCACTTTAGTGGACACTCGTCTCTTTCCCAGGGAATGGGCAGAAGAAAAGGGATGACATTTGGACTTAAAAACTGTGGTTCCTGGAAGTGAGTCTGGCCTACAGAGAGAGGTCATTAGGCTACAGGTGAAAAAAGGAAAGGCAGTAGTGTGCATATCTAGCATGCGCCAGGTGTGGGGTTACACCAGCTATGCACCTCATGCACCCCATAACCTCTCACCCCAATTTATCACTTTAAAAATGATTAAAAAAAAAACCGAGACTCTGACAAATTAGTAACTTGCCAAAAGTCACCCAGGAAGTAGGTAGCAAGCTAAGATCAGGCCCCACTGAGGTGGGAGCTAAGAGTAGCCCTTGGTAGAGTCATGGGCTTGGCCAGTTCTTGCCTTTGGTACCATTTCTCATCTCCGTGCAGTCCCTTTCCATCCCACTCGTCGGATTCTAAAATCTTACAAGACCAGGAAATTTCACTTTATCAAATCATACCTCATTAAGTGGGTGTCTACTTAGCCTAATGTCCCCCTAACGGACAGGACTCCTGTCTTCCGTGACCCCAAGAAACATCACAAAGGCCTATAGGAAATAGCACGTGGCAGACCAGTGGGAACAGCACGACAGGGTCCCCAGTATAACTCAGCCCTTCCACCAGCATGCACTCCATGAAAAACCCCCCTTAATGAGGTCTCCGAAGAAACCACCCCAATACCACCTCATTTTTAAAAACAGTTCTGACTGCCACGAGCAGCTGACTGCAAATGGAAGTGCTGCCACCTAGTTGGGGAAGAAACCGACAGGGCGAATCCCTCTCTTGGAGCCTGCCACGTCTGGACAGAAGTGCCTGAGCTGTCTCAACATCAAAGGCTGAGTCACAGAGGCCCGGATCTTTGAGGGCTGCCTGGTACTTGCCTTCACACAGCTTGATCTTCTCCTCCACAAAGAACAGTCCTTTTGCGAGAAGCTGGTTCTGCCAAAAGAGAACAGAGAACATAAGAGTGGGGCAGCTAGCTCCAGGGCATGAGTGACAAACCTTCTCCCGCTCCCAACGGGCCAGGGCACAGGGTTCCAGGCACTCGTGTGCCAGCCATGCCTCCCAGTTTAAGAAGCCTTTTGATCTGTCAGAAGGCCCCGGCCTCAGGAGAAGACAGCGAGACTTCCATAGCGAACAGGCAAGTAAGATAAGAGCCCAAGCCAACCACGCCACCCTCATGCCCCAAACCAGGGAAGAGGCATGACACAAGCTTGGATGAATTCACTACTGTGGACACCCAGTGTCCTTAGAGGCCCTTAATGACCTAAACTCACAAAAGGGAGCATTGAGACAATGGGAAATTATACAGACATAATAGTTTTAAACATGATCAATGTTGGGCTTCTCACGCTAGCATGAGAGAGACTGCGTGCAAAAGCTTAAGCAGCAGTGAGTATGTGCCTGTCGATCAGCATGTGCTTGGGGAAGGTGCAGAAGGAGTACGGTTGTCTTCTTGCAATTGCAACTAACAATTGTTGAATGTCCTGTGTGTATCCTAGGCTTTGCAGCCTCCTTGTGGTTTAATTCAATCCTATCAGGTTGGTGCTATTATCCTCACTGAGTCAGTGTGGAGGCCAGCCCACGGGAGACAGAGCTGGTCTTCCTGGTTCCAGAAACCATGTTCTTTCCATTTCGCTTTGCTACCTTCCAGCAAGTCTTCCCACCCAGACCTCTTCCTTCCCTTGAAGGGCTACAGCTGGCCCTGTAAGACACGGAGCAGCCTCTTTGCAGGTCATAGCAGCTCAGAGACCAATGATGGGCTGGTACTTCTCCACTCATCTCACATTATTCGACTGCCAAAGGCCTATGCTTATGGGAGAGGCAGGAGCAAAGGTGATAAATATTTCACCAAAAAACCTAATGCATTCCTTAGCACTGTCCTTTATAAAACCCTGAAACCTTATTACAGTGATGAAGATAGCATGCACGTCAGAGTGGAAGGAACTTGGGTATCAGACAGGGGATTCAAGTTCCAGCTCAGCTGCATTCTAGCTATGTGATTTTGCAGTTAATTTCCCTTGAGTCTTAAATTCTGTAAGATGGCATAATACTAGAAATAAAGTTCTTATAAGAATTAATCATAAACACACACACACAGTATTTTACATGCTCAGTAATTGGTGGTGGTGGTAGCAATGGTAACGGTTACTATCTTAGCCCAACTTCTTCATAAAAGGAGTGCAGGGTAGAGAGTCAGTAATGAAAGGGCCGTTATCAAATGTACTAATAGAATATTTTATCAAAAGTACTATCACATTTCTACAACTGATACACATAAACCAAATTAATATTCACAGATATGACCTGATTTTAAAAACTAATTGGCCACCATGTAGTTTCAAGATGGCAGATGGAACCTCAAATAAAAGTTAGAGTGACCCTGTATAGGAATACACTAACTTTGTTAAAGAAAAACAAAATCACAGAAAGCTCAGTGGCTCATGCCTGTAATCCCAGCACTTTGGGAAGCTGAGGCAGGAGAATTGCTTGAGGCCAGGAATTCAAGACGAGCTGGCAACATAGCGAGACCCTGTCTCTACAATAAACAAGAAAAATTAGCCAGGCATGGTGGTGCACACCTATTGTCCCAGTTGCTCCGGAGGCTGAGAGGCAGGATGATTGATTGAGTCAAGGAGTGTGAAGCTGCAGTGAGCTATGATCATGCCACTGTACTCCAGCCTGGGTGACAGAGCAAGACCTTGTCACTTCAAAAAAAATCAAGTTTTTGCCTGGACTCATATTTCTAGGAAACTAAAGCATCTTGCAAAACCATCTTGAAACTATTTACCTCCTCCCCAGAAGCTTGTACATTTTGTTCTTATCTTACAGTTGAATAAACTGAGGCTAGAAGTAGGATCTCCCTCCCTCAAATTGCAATGAAACACACACAAGTGAAGCTGAGTCTCTACACTATCCACCTTCTAAGCAGCACATGCAATTGGAGTAAGGATCTTTTAGGTCGGCCAGGCCCCCAGCCCCTCTTTCCTGGAGAGCTGCCCACCATCCACCCAGGGGAGCTATGCCCCTTCATGCCCCAACAACTGAGCCCAGCTTCATATCCCAGCTTCAATGATGGGTCTCAAACTGAGCAACAATTTCCTCTCCTGGGAATCTGCGGCCCAAAGGGTCTTGAATTCCTGAGGGCCTTGCACTCTGCAGGCCTCCACTCACATGCTCTGTGGTTGCCGTCTTCAATTCTTAATATTTTTATCTGGGTTTTATAGGGAAGTCTGAAGGGACAACAGAGCATGCACCAGGGTCTGGAGCCTCCACTCACTTGTGCTCTTGTTTCCCACCACATCCTGGGAGGGGTTTTCAGGCACCCACTCCTCTGCCCTGGTGCCTGGGCCCCACCACTCATGTCACCCTACTCCCAAGGGGACAGGGTCATATTGGTGGGGGCCTAGTTGCTGCTGCAGGGAGAGGTGGGGGTAGGCACATATCCTGCAGCATCGTGGGGAGAGGCATGCTGGCAGTCACCCTGTACCCCTGGACAGGCAGCACTGTGGTGCATTTGCTAGTGATTCACCAGGTGCTCCCACCACCCCCAATCTACATACCAAGAGTGACCCAGTGCAATGGTTGCAATCTCTTGGGGTTACCTGCCCACCATAGGTTGCAATGGCAGACGGGTGGGAAGGGAAGATGGACACCCCCAGCCCAGCAGGTGACCACATTTGCATTCTGCACTGGGCCCTGCAAATTATGAAGCCCATTCCGTCTGCTGGTCACTTCATCTGCGGACACGCCAACCTGACATCTGTGAGGCTGAGGCCTGCTCAAATGGTGGGAGGGAGAAGAAAAGAAAACCAGCTTGCACTTGCATTGTTTGTCTTTCTAAGTGACTGTTCTTCCTGGACTTCATCTCAAAGTACCCTCATCCCCTGACAAATGCCTGACTCCAGAAGGATCTGAGTAAATGCTTACAGCTGAGCAGGGGTAATGGGGCTGCACATAACAGAGCTGGAGAAGACTCAAAGGCTTCAAAGCCAAAAAAAAAGTTACAATAAACAGTAGCCACCTAGGAAATGACTTAGGACTTGGACCTGGGCCCGCTGTTACTTAATGCATCCTCCCCGACCCCGTAAATGAACTTAGACATGGAATAAATAGCACTTTAACGAAGTGGCAGAGGAATCTGGAAGTGAACAAACCCCAGCTAACATGTCTGGTTTTTTTTTTTTTTTCCTATGAAATAGAAAAATGGGCTGCAAACAGAAAAATGAGGCTTAGCTAGGAAGAATGCAAACAAGGATGTCTGGGGAGAGGCATCCCAAGCCGCCCAGTCTTTAGCGGGTAGGAAAGACTCAGCTCATCCCAGCTCATCATGGAGGGAGGACTGGAATAGGCGGGGAGAGCAGAGGACAGGGTGGGCGTTCGTGGTGTGGGGCCTGCCGATGGCATATGCCTCCTGCCAAGCAGGCACCTCCCCTACCCAGACAGAGGAGCCCACAGAAAACTGGTCACCAAGAAGGGTAACCTCATCTCCCCAGTGGGCATAACTTTCCACACAGTTCTGTAGACGCTAAGGCTGCTTGCTACCATCATGTCTAACGCTTCAGCAGTAATGATGATAATGATAGTAAGAATGTCAGTAGAGTCCGTTACTGGTTTTTACTGTGTCAGCCACTGTCTTAGACTCTTTTCATGCACTGTCACATTTTATCTTTGCCACAAATCTGTCTCCTTTTTATAAATGAGGAAACTGAGGTTCAGAGAAACAACTAGCAAACGTGAGATCAGAATTTGCACCCAGGTTGGTCTGAATCCCAAACGCATATCTTTCCCCTGTTACATTCCTCTGGTTTACTTTGGCAATAATAATAAAAATACTAAGATACACATTATCATTTGTTTCAGTAATCCTGAAACTCCTCCTCTCTGGGCTTTTTGCTGTGTACCAAGCATTTTGTATATGTCATCTCACTTAGTAAGCTCATCAACCTTATGAAATAGCTACTATGATTACAACTGGATTACTACTAAGAAAATAGGTTCAGAGAGGTAAAGCACTAAGCCTGAGGTCACACAGCTAATAAGTGTTCTAGCAAGGATCATAACCCAGTCCTACCTGGCCAAAAAGCTGGTTGCCTTTAGCCACCATGCTCTCCTGCCCTTGGAGAGGTTTCTTATGTCCCTGCCCACAAGAGAAAGGAGATGGGATCCATTTCAGGTTTAGATCCTGGGAGCAGCTGTCTTGGCAATCTCAGGCCAGGTAACTAGGTTCTACCACAGGCTTCCATCCAGCTGGGCCTTCCTCTCCACTGTCCATGTTCAACATCGAGCATGGGAACACCTGGTTCCCACGTGGATTCCACTCCCAAATGAGACACTCTTTCCTACCGCAGAGGGGCAGAGCTGTGTTGCTCTGCCTACCAAGAACCTCCGTTAACCAATTTCACTCCAAGCATTTGATTCCAGTGATATCAATGTCTTCCAAGGTTCCTGTTGTTGGCATGAACCCAGGGATGAAAATCATGGGCCACCTCCATCTTTTTTCCCTCCGTGACTCCAAAAGGCCAGCCAACACCACTAATGATGTCTACCTCTCCTGTGAGCTGGATGCCTTCCTCATAAGCAACCAAACGTCTTATAAACACAACTCGCCCCTGGGGCCAGAGAGTTCCTAATAAACCAATCTTGGTAATGTGGGTGTGATGAGACTAGAGAAAAATCCCCAGATGGAGACTGAAGCAGCTTAGAAACTCAGTACTAATGCTACTTCTTCATTTAGCACCATTTCAGTGATAATTAAAGGGTGAATTATAGCTTGAAAGAAATTTTTGCACTGGGCACGGTGGCTCATGCCTGTAATCACAGCGCTTTGGCAGGCCAAGGCAGGAGGATCACTTGAGGCCAGGAGTTTGAGACCAGCCTGGGAAACCTAAGAAGACTCCATCCCTACAAAAATAAAAGCTAAAAAGTAGCCAAACACGGTGGTGTGCACCTGTCCCAGGGGGCTGAAGCAGTAGGATCCCTTGAGCTCAGGAGTTGAAGCCAACAGTGAGATAGGATCAGTCACTGTGCTCTAGCCTGGGTGACAGAGCAAGACCCCATCTCTTAAAAAAAAATATTTTTTTTTTTTGCAAGGAAACAGGAAAACAGTCCATGTCTGAGTTGCTAGACACTCAAAACAAAAAATAATCCTGAAACTCCTCCTCTCTGAGTTTTTTTGTTTTTCCAGGGGATGCGTTGAGGGCATTTTAACATTGAAAGTATAATCCAAGAAATTTTTCTTCTATGGCCAGATGACCTGGGTTGGATCTTTGCTGAACCTTTCACTAGCTGTGTGATCTTAGACAAATCACCCCTTCGCTAAGCCTCAGGGGCAAAGGCATATATAGTAACAGGATCTTCCCCATGGGCTGTCAGGAGGAATACATGCATTATTAGCACTGGAGAAATGTTTGGTGTATTCTCAGACTTGAGCACACATCAGAATCATGGAGGATGCACTAAAACACAGAGTGCCGGGCCCCAACCCCAGAGTTTCTAGTTCGATAAGCCAGAGATCGAGCCTAAGCATTTGCAATTCTAGCACGTTCTCAGGTGTTACCAATGCTGCTGGCTCCAGGACCGCACTCTGAGGATCACTGACTTAGAACAACACCTGGCATGGAAGTTCTTGAAAACGTTAGCTGTCATTACTTGCTATCATTACTTTTGTCCTCCTTACAGCTCGCAAACAGCCTCAGAGAAAGTTGCCCTGTCGCTACCCATACTGAACAAAATTTCCCAACACTTCCCACTCAGTCTTTACGTCTCATGCCCACTGAGTTGCTGAACGTGTCTACGTATTTTCACACCACGGTGTTTCCAACACCCACCCCACCCCCTGCCTTCTACGCCTGCCCCACCAATGCCCTAAAACCGGCTCCTGCCATTCCCTGCCTAGTCTTCAAGAAATCACCTGATTTCATACGTAATGGGTTCCTGAAAATACGCACTCATGTAGAACACCACACTTAAGTGGTACAGGAGGAATTCTGTCCCCATAGAGCTAAAAAAAGGATTATAAATTCCCTAATTACAGCTCACTTCAGAGCTCATCTGTGGGCGATATATTTTCAGCATTCTGAATCTACGTGCTCCTTTCTCTCACAATCGAATGTGCAATAACCTGAGTCCAACGAAGCTAAAGATGTGGCGTTTCTGCAGCCTATGGATTTTCATCTTTATCTCAGTTACATTAGGACCTGTGCTCATCAATTTCAAGACCCATTTTTCCATTTGGCTTCATAAAGTATGAGAAAAGTACAATAAAAGGTACTCAAATAATTGCATGAAATTCAAGTAATTGCTCAGGAGACGGCTGGCTGGCGGGCAGTCCCACAGGGAGCAATGCATCTTGAAGCCCCTGGGCTACTTCCGCCCCTCATAGTGGCCATTGGGAGCTTCGAGGTCGTCCCACGTTTACAAACTCCACGATGCCTTTCTTCCAAGTACTGGCCGAATCCAAAATGCAACCTCTAATGACCTTCTCACCTAAAAACATAACCTGTCTGCTGTCCCTGTCTTCCCACCAGATCCCCTTGTTCAAAGCCCCTTGGTAGACAAGGCCTCGATTCTACCTTCAAAGCAGAGGTATGTGGGATTCTTCTTACTACCCTGCGTCTACCTAACTATCTCCTTTTCCATCTGGGGAATCCTCTTGTAAGAGTAGCCTTCCCAGGCTGATCGAAGAAGAGCTGGAACTTTTTTCCCCTCTTCGATTTGGATTTGAAAATCACAAAAGTTATTTTCACCACTCTTCATCTTCTCTCCACCCAACTTGCCGTGAATTCTTACAAGTCCTATCTTCATCCCTAACAAAGTGTATTTGTTTATTCTGGGCCTGTTTGGAAGTCTACTTCAGCTACCTCAGTTAGTGCTATGCTGTGTGTCACCTGTATAGACACGTCTAATCCCTGCAGTGTCTTCATTGTAAACTCCATGGTGGCCAGGACATGTCACACGGGTTCCCCCGTCACTCTCTGCCATGTGCTGTAAGCTCTTACTCCTCTGATAATGATGAGCTAAGGGAAACCAGCCTCCTGAGATTCTCAAAGATTTGAGCAACAAATGGAAAAGTAAATATACATACACATATGTGTGCACATGCATGTGCGTGCACATGTACACACGCATGCCCACACACAGACATGCACGTATGTCTCCAACACTACCAGGCATCCATGACCTATGGGCAATCATGGTAGCTAAGTTTCCTTTCTTCCCGCTAACTCATTCGCAGCCACTGACTCTAGCCTGAGTTTCTGTATCAAACAAAACTCTAGTTCCAACGAAAAGGACTGAACTTTCTGGGCTTGAGAAAAAGTTTCTAATAAACCCAACGCAGCCAGCAGATGCAGAATGGCAGGAAGTGCAATCTGCAAGCACCTCCATGCCCTGAACCGCCAAGATACCTAATTAGGCTATGGAAAAATGCAGTACATTTCATATCATCAGTTTCAAAAACTACAAGGAACCAATTATCCCTCAGAGCTGTCACAGGAATGGAGAGTTCCTCTTGGAAACCCCGATTCTCCTCCTGGGCACAATTCAAAACAGAGAGAAAAGAAAAATCAATACTGGCGATGTCAGAGATTCTCCTGGCCAGTATCTTAGGGACATCTCTCTAGGCCCCTGTAGATCACACGGCCTGTCCTCTCTGTGTGCAGATGTGATATGAACACTGGTTTCCTACCTGCTGTCCCTTGCCCTTCCCTTGGGTCATTTTCATGATTCTTCACTAAGGTTATTCTTTCTGTGAGTCTTTCTTTAAAGCTATGAAATCAAAATGTTCACTTTCAAAAGCAGAGTGAAGGAGATGGCTGCATACGTGGTAAGCTCTGAGTCGGGGGTCAGGGTCCCAGGAGGGGACAGACTTCACTGCTGAACGCAGGTGCCTGGGCACGACCATCTGAGCCTCGGCATTGAGGAACCCAGCACCCAGGGAGCCCACTTGTCACCTTCCTGAACAACCACATCCATGGTTCTGGTGGCTTCCCTGTCCACTCCTGGGTTCTGGTCCTCATTTGTTCTCAGACCTTCCTCCACCCCCTTATTGGGGGAATATACTTTCTGGAACCCCTTCTGCCTTGCTCTCATGAGTCTCCATCTGAGAGTTCAATGTGAAGGCCAAGCTTACCTCTAGAACACATTAACTGCCACGCGAGTTGTATATAACTCATGCTAGTTTTCAGACCAGGGCCTCGTGAAGCAAAACCTGGGCAAAAGCTGCTGCTGGTTCATGAAAATCTTACTTATTGACGTACTTATTATTACAATCTATATTGACAATTCTAAAAATGTGGATTAAATGAATAGAAGTCAAATTTTGTTTTTCGTTAAATTTTTCATTAAGTTCGAAAGAATCATTTTTTTCCCCAAGTTTTTATTCTATTTTTGTAATAAAACACCATGGCCCCAAGGAAAATATTTTTTTCCTAGTGTGGCAGTCAGTGTGACAAGCTGTCCCTCCAGATTTCCCTCTTCATATGGAGATTTCTTCTGTAGAGTGAAGGGCTTGGGACCACCCCATTTTCTAGCAGTGTCTGGCCCTGGGCTTTCCAAACCCGAGTCTCTCTTGAACCACCTTCCCGATTAGGGCCATAGCCAGGGACACCTACCATATTATTCTTTGCATACTATTTTTCTTAAATCAATCCACTTTTTAAAAACCTAAATATGTTTAAAAAGGAAACTATAGCAACATCCTTTACTAAAAGTAGAATGATCACCTCAATGCCAATAAAATAATGTCATGAAACCCTAACTAGACAGTGTCCCCAGCTGAAGACACTAAGTTTGAGGCCCGCTCCTACTTCCTTAAACAAAGGAGAGTGCCAAGTCCTGGAGGAGTATAAAGGATACAATGGCCCAACCCAGGACACTCTCCAGCACAATCCTAAGGGCTAAGAGAAAATAAAACAGGGCAACACTTTCTAACCACAGCTGAATGTTGCTGAATGCCATTGCGTGTGTCATCCAAAATCATTCCAGGTATCTGGGGTGGATACTCCCATCCTGTCTCCCAAGAATGTTTACTGGGCATCTACTATGTACCAGGGACTGTGTAGGGAGTAGGGTACCGAACACAATAAGGAAAAAAAAAAAAGCTCTGTGCCATATGATACTTAAAATCTATTATACATTGGGGGAAAAAAATGTCTAGGAGAGCCTCTTTCCAGTTTAGCACCTTAAATAAGGAAAACCCCAGATTCAAAACTGAATACCAGTTCCCATCCCACACTCCCCTCCCTGCAAGAGACCCGGCATTTGCCAAGCAGCGTCTCTGATTATGCTCCAGATAGGAAATGACAAGTGGTTATTAGTTTTTGAGTAACACGCAAGCTTTGTAAGCAGTATTAACCGCCCCCGAAAACCTCAGGGCTTCCCAGATAAACAAGTCCCCACCCAAATGCCCTTCCCTACCCGTCGGAGGGGTAGCCCCCCGTGCCAAAAGACAACTGACATTTTAAACCACACCAAACCGTGTCTCTTTTAAATGTCAAGCAGGAAGGCAGCTCAGCTCAGCAGGTTTCTCCAGGACTGATTGAAAAACCACTTCTCTGTAGCTGGATTTAAAATCAATCGATAGAGACAGCAAGAGAAAAAAGCGAGGCCAAGACTGACCTTTGAGTCAAGGGCAACCGAAATGATTCACATTTGTGACTAATTATCTCTTTCTTCATCTTTATGTTTGTCTCTCCCCGAGCAGGAGCTGTCTGTCTTCCAAGCAGCGGAGACATATGACCCGAACGCGTTCCAGG
This sequence comes from Microcebus murinus, assembly GCF_040939455.1. Classification (NCBI taxonomy): domain Eukaryota; kingdom Metazoa; phylum Chordata; class Mammalia; order Primates; family Cheirogaleidae; genus Microcebus; species Microcebus murinus. Next base: position 29,699,952 of record NC_134107.1, read on the forward strand.
CTTCTGTTGGGTCTCGGTTTGTCCAGATTTAGAGGAGTCGTTTTCTGCTGTGTGTGTTTGTGTCTTTAAACAACTGACATTTGTCATTCTTTTAAAGTGCACATAAAAAAAAAGTTTAAGCTTCCTGAATCTTGCAAAGAAAAAGGATAAAAGGATGCCTGCCTTATTTTTAAAACCTAAAATCTTTTTAAACTGTCTTAAAAGTATGCAATAACACTTGGACTCGGAATACTATCGCCAGCCTGAACCAAGATGTTATGCATTTTAATGTTACTTTCCCATTAAAAGGGATCAATTACACTTTAGAATAATAACACATAGGCACCTGCATAAATTTAATAAACACTTACCATCCTGTCTTACTCTTTATGAAGTGCTTACAAAGCACTTTATAAATAACAATTTATTTAGTCCTCATGACGACCCCATAAGGCTTGGTCCTGTTAATATTACCCGTGTTTTACAAAAATAGAACCAAAACCCAGAGAGCTAGTAGGTGGCTCTGCTGGGCTCCGAACCCAGCAGTCTGCCTGTGAGGGCCATGATCTTGACCACTACCCTATGCCACCCCCTACACACTATGTGCTGTGTGCTTTGTGTGTTATTTCATGCAAACCATACCATAACCTCATCAGGTAAGTCATATTTTTATTCCATTTTACAGATAAGGAAACTGAGGCACAGAGAGGCAAAGCAGCTTGCTGGAGACCACTCAGCAAATAAGTGAGAGCCGGGGATTCTGACTTCACTAAGGTGTCACCCTGTTAGTTACTCATTGTCACCCAACGCCTTCCACGCCCCCACCACCATATGCCTTTGATTAGAGGCAGGAAAGCTGCCTGTGTCTGCAGAGTAGAAACTATCCTCTAATTGGACCTGGAACCTCGAGCTCATTAGTCCCGTGAGGATATTGTATAAGGAGGAGGGAAGTTTGATTGTCTGATCTATCTTTAACAGAACACACCAGGAGGCTTAGTGACAAGAAATAACTTGGCTTAGGGGCGCACATAATTACATCCAATTAAACGCCAAGCATGGGAGTGGGAGAGAATGTCCTTAGAGCAATAGCTCTCCAAGTGTGGTTGGTCCAGGGTCCCCTGGAGGCTCCCCCAGGCCCTTTCAAGGGATCTACACAGTCAAAACAATTTTTTTCAGTAACACTGAGCTGCTTCTGCCTTTTCCACTGCGTTCTCCTGAGGCTACATGATGGGCAATATCACAACAGGTTGAATGTGAAGCCGGTATGAGACTCCAGCTCTCTCCTAAGAGGCAAGACAGTGCTGGGATTTGCAAACACAGAAAACGATGCCACTCTTCTTTATTCCCAAAGTTAGTGTTCATAAAATGCTATTTGTTGCTGTAACTAATGATCACCAAGGGGGGGAAATGCTATTTGTGCTATTATGTAATAAACATTATTTAAATGAATTAAGACATGTGTGAAAGCTTCTCAGATTTAATTTCTAATATGGTAAAGACAGACAGACGTGACTCAAATAAGCAATATATATATATGTATTTTTAACAAATGTAAAGGGGTCCTGAGACTTGCTGCATAAGACTGCAGTGTCTGTTAATTGCAGGGACCACACTGGCCTGGTGGCCTCTGCAGCCACTGCACTGCAGTGCTTGGCACACAGCAGGGACTGGAGCATGTAGGTCTGGAGGCAGGAATGTCCAGTTTTGCACAGTATTGGCCATCCCTTCAGGTACAGGGGCCCACATGCATGATGACGGATGCCGAGACCCACATGGCTTACCTGGAAATAGTCTGTAATGAACGATCCAAGTTCACTCTTCAACAGCCGCCTGGGGAGAGAGAAACACCGTCAAGCAGCCCTTGATGGTACAGCTCGTGGTGATGAGCTCACGGCACTTGACAATGACGATGTGATCGCCAGTGGCACAGGGCTGGGGCCAGGCCTAAGAAAGGAGTGCACTTTCCCAGGACCTGATAACCCGCCCAGCCCCCACTCTCATCAGGGAGTTGCAGTGATGGAAACCCTAAAACAGGGGTCCTCAAACATTTTAAACAGTTTTAAACAGGGGGCCAGTTCACTGTCCCTCAGACCATTGGAGGGCCATTGGAGAGTGAGGTGCACATTCCACACATGCGCACTGTGGACCGGGACAAGTCGGCTGCTAAGCAGGACAGGCAGCGGCTGCAAAAACACCCGGCAGGCTGGATAAATGCCCTCGGCAGGCCGCATGTGTGGCCCACGGGCTGTAGTTTGAGGATGCCTGCCCTAGAAGATCTGCTCCTTAGCTCACTCTGGGAAAGTAACCATCTGAAGAGGGCAGCCACCAGAAATCCTAACTCTAACAGGATATGCAGGAGCAGCCCAAGGCACGTGGCTTCATATGAAGCAAAAAGCAGCAAGGAAGAGAGAGGCCATCACCATTTTGCAATCCTCCACATCTGCAGAGCACTTTATAGTTTAATCACATTTTTCATACATTCTTTAAGGACCGTGAGGTATGTGTGCATGTGGGGTAGTTAATTATTATTCTTCCTATACAGACAAAAACAAAACCAAGGCCCACAGAGGGCCCCCAAATAAGCCAGAGCCAAGATTTGAACCCAGTCCTTCTGCAAATCCAACATCTTTTCCTGTAACCCTACCCTGTCTCTCCTCCTAATCCATCAGGGACTCTCAGACTTGAAATTCCACTGGGTGCCATGGTTCGGGGTGGTCTCACCACTCATCCCTGACACACGGAGGCAACTGTCAAAGGGGACCACAGCAGGGGGGTGGAGATTGTATTCATCCAGCAACAGACTAGTATTGAGCTGCCCTTTGAGGGCCAGACGCTGTTCTAGCACCAGGAGTACAAAGGTGAGCACGACAGGTAAGGGCTCTACTCTCTGGAGTCTCTACTCTCGGGGGTTGGTGGATAGACAGCACACATTAATAAATATACTCAAGATTATTTCAAAGAATCTTAAGTGCTCCGCCCCCCACAAAAAAATAAGAGCTATGGAACCAGCTCTCCTTCTCCTTGTGACAAATAATGGGGCCGTTGGTGTGATCCAAAGGAGGTGAGACAGCTCAAAACAAGACTAACTGGCTTCCCAGAGCCAACGCGTTCCCCAGGGAGCAAACTCTTCCTGACTTCAAATGATTGCTTTTACTCAACCCACGGCTACGGTTATTAAGGAACAAATGCTCAAGCTTCTGACAACCCTCCCTGGTATTCCCTCCCCCCAGGACACGTTCACACACGTCACTGAGGGGTAAACAGGAGGCTACAGCAAGATGTTCTGTGCAGACAACAGGTACAATAGCATTGAGACGGAAGAGAGAAACACCCATGACCTAACTTTCTGTACCAGAAAGAGCCCTGGAGAGCTGCAAACATGCGTCTGTGGTGGACGCTGCATTTTGAGATCCAATTTCATGGCAGGCTCCTGGCAGGCCACCCCATCAACACAACCCAGGGGTTCTCCCAGGTGTGGGCAGCTCTCATCAGCGACGGGGAAGCCTTTGTCAAAAGGCACTGAGCTAAGAGCAGGTTGGGCATTGCTGGTCTTCGAGGCAGAGACCTCTCTCAGATAGGAAACAGCAACCAAGTGGGCAGCCAGCCCTGAGTGGATAAGAGGAGGCTTTGGAACAGGAAGAGGTAATAAGAGTCTGCTTCTGACCACAGGAGACAGAAACACCTCCTAACAAGGTCTTGGTGGCCATTGGGAAGTCTCAAGCCCATAAGTGAGGCTGGGCATGGCAGCTCACACCTATAATTCCATCAGGGAGGCTGAGGCAGAAGGATAATTTCAGCACAAGAGGTCGAGGTTGTAGTACTCTAGCCTGGGCAACAAAGCAAGACCCCATCTCTTAAAAAAAGAAAGAAAGAAAAGAAAAGAAAACAAAAACATAGGTGAAGATGCCAAGCTTCACGAAAAAGTGGAAAAACAAGTCCTAATAATGAGCCACTCAGGGCAGAGCCTCTGCCAAGGATCGCTCGGGTACTCACGATGCTGTGAGATCAAATGACACGCTGCTGCCCTGGTGTCCCGAGAAACCCACGTGGGAAAACACTGTGCTCGTGGAGATGCCACGGGTAAGATGGAACTAGAAAGAGGTCAGGGGTAAGGGGGCCATCAAGGTCAAAAGCCACCTGGAACAACAGGGAAGAGGGAGCTGTGCTGGCGTAAAAACTGTACACTGGGGCTGGAGGTGATTATTCCAGTGACGACTGCCCCAGGATGGGTCACAGTGGTGAAACATGATGCTACCAATTGAGGAATCCAAGAGGTCTTCTCCCCTCCCTACCAGGAGGAGGCTGCACCCCACGGGGAGGGGGGAGGCACCCTTACACCGAAGCCAAGGCTGCAGAGAGCCACAGCCAAGGCCAGCACTCTGCACAGTGTCACGGGAGGACAAAATCAGCCAGTGACGGAGCAGAAGCTAGAGGAGATGATGCGACTGCCAAGACAAAGACTTAGCAGAAAGGACTCTGAAGCTAGACGCAGCCACAGCAGCAGCGCTAGGACCGTCGTGGGTAAGAATAAAGCAGCAGAACGTGAAGCGGTGCCTTCCGCCACGCTGACGGGGACGGGGTGATGACTAGTTCTCTGCTGAGGAGAAACCCGACACAGATGTGGGAATCTGCTTTATGTACTTTACACATAATGGACCATGACCAAGTACAGCGGGAGAACTGCATATGTGTCCCTTTATCAAATCCCGAGTTCAAAACCCTCCCCGCTGTTATAGAGTCATCTGGACAGTAAAGACGCCACCTGATCATCTGAGTCGGGATGCTAATGTCCTGGGTGGGCAATTACTGCACTTCGAGTCTGTATTAGCTATAATATGGTCTGGTTTCCTGTGGGCCCTTTGAACTGAAATATATAGCTCCTTCATTTTTTAAACACACACACACAAAAAGACATGCATTAAAAAAATTATATATATAAAAAGTCACTAATGTGTGTGTGTGTGTGTACAAATAAAAGCACTAGGTTGTGTGCCCTCCTCTCCACCCCATCCCCCCAGTAAGAGAGCGGAGAAGCTGGAAGTTAGTGCTGGAAATTAAGCAGGGCAACCACACACTCTACCCAACTTTATTCTCTGAAGTTCAAGGCACACACTGTCCCCAGATGCCATGTGACCCCACCTGACCCGAGTCCAATCCGTGGACCTGGTATAAAGCGTCCAGCTTCGCCAGCTATGTTCCCACATACATCCCTTACATACATGCATCAAGAAACTCTGGAAGGATGCTCAATAGGCTGCTGTTATAATCTTTATCTCTGGGGAAGGGGCGGGATGGGAACTGGTTTCTGGGATACAGGGGTGGGAGACTCCACTGTATACCTTGCTATATGTTTAAGATTTTTGAGCCATGTGAATACAATCCTATTCAAAAACAATTTTTTAAAAGATTCTAAAGTACAACAATCACCACAACCAAGGTGACTGACTGCAGGACGGCCTGAAACTGAGAAAGAATCACGGGCGTGAGTCCCCCTATCAAGGACATGCATCAGGAAGCGGGCTGTGCAGGGGACAGAGAATGCCACGAGTCCCAGGAACCTGCCTGTCCAGCCTCCTCAAGCTGGTACCCTGAGAACCTCTGTTCTTACATAACACAATGGTGAGGAAAGGGGGCCCGGGGTCTATCCACAGGTTGGCGGAGCAGTGCTGCCTAAGCCAACCTGTGGGTAGACCACAGCTGAGTCTCGCTGCAAATCTACCATCTACTTCTATACTCCGTGTTTATGCTGCGTGCATTGGGTTGCAAGGCAAGAGAGCTTTCGAAAACCTCTAGTGTTATCTCTGCTGAACTGAGAAAAGGGGATTTTAGACACCTCTGTCCTCACACACCATCTCTAGTGGAACTTGGCAGAAGTTCCTCCGCTCACGAGTCACATTCTCCTTATGTCCCCCAAAAGGAAAGAACAACTCACAGAGAACAGAGGCCCCATTAATTAACTCCTCAAATCATAACCATTTACTGAAAACCTGTTATGTGTTAGACGTGGCACTGGATGCTAGAAGAGAGGGGTGAAACAGACAGAGCTCAGCCAACAATTGCTTCCTGTCTGGGCCACCTTCTTGTGGGACACGGGGGTACATCTTACCCTAAAGTTGAGAGTAAAAAATATCGAGACAGAGATACGTAGGCCAAAATTGCAGAGGGACAATTCACCCTGTAACCTCACTCACTAAGTGTACCAAATTGACTGGTAAAGGACAAGGAAGAAGAGAAAAGCAGGAGAGAGACAGCCGAATTAAAGAGCCTGTGGTTTGTGGTTGCCTCGATGCGGAAAAGACGAAAATCCTCATTCCTGATATCCGGAGGAGGCTGGGGCCTAGAACCTGGCAGCCCGCCTTCTGCTTTTCCCCTCTTTCCTAGGGTCCCTTCCCTGCCAACAGCAAAGCGATTACCTACTGAAATAAAAAATAATCATCGCAATAAGGAACAGTAAACAAATTGCTCCTAGGATGGAGCCTTTTTCTCTTCCAGTTAGAGGTTACTGGGCACTTGATGGGTGCCAGATACTATTGTCAACAACATAATGTGTTTCTCCATTTACGCCTAAAACAGAACCGAAAGGTAGCAGTAATATCCTCATTTTTTAATACACAAAGAAACTGACCCCAACAAGCACAGGCCAGAGATGACAGGTGTCCTGTTGAGAGCAGGGAGCACGGAGCTGCCTGGGCCTGAGTCCTGACAGCCACTTAGTAGCTGTTGTTAGCAAAAGCCAGGGCAGATTCATTGGTCATTCACACTTTCACTTCCTAAACTAGAACTGGGGAATGAAGATGATGAGGATACCTGCTTCTCAGGCTTATCGCAAGAGTCAAATGAGTTAATCCTCATCAAGTTCCGAGCACCGTGCCTGGCACACAGCAAGGTTCAGGAAGCGTCAAGCCACTACGATTCACACAGGTCTGTTGAACCCCAAAGCCCAGGGTCCCGAGGACTCACCATCGCCGCTTCTCAGCATCTTCTTACAAGTACAGTCAAACTAGCATTTCCTACGCCTGGGATTAAGGACTTGCGGAAACTCATAAAGGGGGCAGTATATCAGGGCCAGACCCCTCTGGGTAAGAAGGTAGGAAGGTGGAGGCAGAGCTTTGGGGAAAACAGTTGCGGGTACTTGGAACAAACATGAAAGCAGCCCCCAGCCTCAGTGGCCCCCGCTCGGTCTGTTTCACGTTCTGGACTTGGGTGCCCGGGTTTCACTGCAAAATAGAATTCTGCTGCTAACACCACAAGCCATCCAGCGAGGAGGAAGCTGGGGAGATGATGGGAATGGAAGAGTTACGTGGGACCCGGCCAAAAAGGGAAACAGAGCATGAAGTTCAATCACAAGCCAAAAAGAGCCATAATAGGAAAAAAAAAATGGGGAACCAGTCACTGGTCTATATTATCTCACCCCTTCTCCCTCCCAGGCTGACCAGCTGAGACACCACCCCAGTTGACAGGATTTCCTGTTATTACACAGACCTGCTATCTTACTCCTCGCCGTCTTGTTAACTCAACTTCCCACTTCTGTGCGTTTAAAGGTAAATAAAGGAGGCACCGCCAAAACTGAATTCTAGTCAGGGGAGAGGCTCAGGGATGGTGGGATGGCGGGCAGAGAGGGCAGGGGCAGACATGACGGGGACAAACCACTTCGGATCCGAGGCACAATCTCCCCTGCATGCAGGGGGTCTTTCCCTAAAGACCCAAGGCAGCACAAGCCCTCTCTCTGCCCCCTGCTCGCCCCAGGCGAGGTTAACGAGCACCAGGCAGCTTGCAGGCGAGGGCTGCAGTGTAGCCAGGGTGCGTCCAGACAGCCACATCCGTCGTTAAATATTTCGGTGCCGTCTGGCCAATAGGGGCTGCCCCAAGCACCCGAGAATGCCACCCCGGTTCCTTTGCGAGATCCACCCAGACCACTTCCAGATCCAGGAATAGCAGTCGCCCCCGGGTCCTGTGCCCGGCGCTGTAGCCAGTCAGCGCCCACCCAGCCGGACTGCTGGATTCTCTGAAGATACCCACCTCGCTTCTGCAACAGGGCGTGTCTCAAGGAGGGGGCATCTTTTCAGCAGTGACACATGGAAAGGCCCCTCTCCTCCTCCGATCCGTTCCACAGGTGGTGTCCACGACTTAGGACTCACTAGTACCAACACTGTCCTGTTGTCTGCACTCTAGTGGGCGGCCGTGAGGACAGTGAGAAGCACAAAGGCAACTGACAAAGAGCGTTTATTGAGCTCCTAATGCTGTAGCGTGTACTAAGCTAGGCCGTTTGCATGCAGCATCTCAAATTCTCCAACAGCCCCGCAGGTAGGAATTTATCCTCGTCTTGTGGATGGGGATGTGCACAGCCTTGCCTGGGGCCATGCACAGGTAGCTCCCAACTGTAACAGAGGCCCAACCTGAAAGTCAGGCAGCGGTGCCACCCACACAACAGGGCAGGCTGGGGAGGGAAGGAAGCAGATGAATTTCTCTAAAGCCACCAGCCAGGCCTCAGCTCCCCTGGCAGGTTCCACGCCAGACCATGGGTCCAGCATGGCCAGATCGGACCTTTTCAGAGAGGCCACGCACCTGAACGTTCAGGTGAGATGTCTAGATTTCTAAACAACTTTCAGGCCAAACACCATACGGGCCATCCCCGTGGGTTTCCCTTTTGCCATTTCCCTCTAACTACCCTTCCTACCCTCGAACCAAGCCTGTCTCTCAACCACAGCAGGCCCCAGGTAGCAGCACACTCTGTACCCAGAGTCATCTGGGTACAAAAGAGAAGGCCTCACCTTAACCCTTCCCAAACCAAGGCTGCTCAGAAGACAAGGCCCCCCTTTCCTCACGGTCTATTGGTGAACCTATGTCAAGCCTACATCTGGACAATGCCAGCTCTGAGTGCCTCTTGCAGCCTACCTACTATGTGTTTAAGAACATAGGAGGCTTGGGTTCAAATCCCAGCTCAGGCACTTCTCAGTAGGTGACTCTGGGTGAGTTATTCTACCTCTCTGGGCCTGTACTTCCTCCTTGTAAGACAGGGACATAGTACCTATCTCACAGGAGTGTGGTCAGTTTTAAAAGAGTTCACATACATAAAGCACTCAGAACAGCGGTCCCCAAACTTTTTGGAACCAGGGACCGGTTTCATGGAAAACAATTTTTCCACGGACAGGCGTGGGAGGATTAGGGGGTAGAAGTGACAGGAGGCGGAGCTCAGGCTGTGATGCGAGCAGTGGGGAGCGGCTGTAAATACAGATTAAGCTTTGCTAGCTCGACCCACTGTCACCTCCTGCTGTGTGGCCCAGTTCCTAATAGGCCATGAATAGAGGGTTGGGGACCACAGCTTAGAACAGAAACTTGCACACACTAAACGCTAAGCAAGTGTCTGCTACAATCATGACTTCATGGAATGGGGCCTCAGACGGGTCTACTCTGCCAGCCTGTGGGCTGGACCTGGCTCCCCTTCTCATCGCCTTCCAGATCTTCCCCCAGCTGTGAGTCCCACTGCAGTCGACAGACTCCGTGAAAGAGGTGGAAAAATCTGAGGTGGATTTCCCTGCGGGGTTGGGGCTGCCAACTGACTCAGAAGGAGGACCTGTCAGAGATCAAGCACAATTCTTGGAACCTCCTCTTTCCCTGAAAATCTCTGGGGTTTCCTTCACACCGCCTCCTCCCTCCCGACAAGAACAGAAGGCTGGAGAGAGAAGGAAAATGTGCGTTTCCTGCCTCAGGCCAGCTGCAGATAACTCATCTCGGGCTTCCGGAAACCTCATCTCTGAGCATTTATTTCTGCAGAGAAAAAAGTCCTCCCAGGGAGTTGGAGGGGTGGGAGGGGGTGGGAGGGCATGAAGAGAGTGACGACAAGAAAGTTTATCCCCAGCTGCCCTTTCTGCCTGCTCCCCGCTTGTCCCCCTTTCATATTCCAACTTAGGTATCATTTTCTCTTGAATCTAATTATGCGCCCCTCCCCCACACAGCCCCAGCACTCCGGATTCCGCTCTCACCCCACGAAAACCATCATGTGATAACTGCCGGCTTAGGTCCCCTCTCTCACTCTGCTGTAAGCTCCCCCAAATCAAGAACCACCTACCCAGTGGCCATTCTAGAACACAGCCCAGCACCCAGCATAGCACCCCACACACATTCGTTCTATAAATAATCAATGACCCCTCCTTAGAGACACAACGCTCCAACCAATCAACACCTGAAAGCACTTTAAAAAACCTACTTTGTATAGGTTCTTACAAGAACCAGTAAACATAAACCTTGGGGGTATTTCCCCTCCCCCCCACTTTTCTAACTCTTCTTGGTCACGTAAAATCAGTAGGAGGGTTGGCTGGAAGGACTGTTTAGGAAGAGTGTGCCCCTGGGCCAGAGAGCTTCGCCATTCTTGTTCTTGGACGAGCTCATGAAACCCAAACCTCTAACCAGACTCATCCCAACTGCCAAAATGCAGCCACATCACGGGTGAGGCTGGGGAGGGGCGTTGAAAACCCCATCAGTGACCCACAGAGAATTCAAACAAGAAGGCTCCCAGGATCAGCCCACGCTATGGGAGATGGAAATTGGGGGGTGCCAGAATTATAGATTATGTGATGACTGGGAGATTTAGCCACAGTATGTCTACTCTGAAAAGTCATTTTCTTGCCTTTAGGGATATAACAACGTACAAGCTCTGCTTTCTAAAGCAGTTTCATTAGAAAATATTCTTATTTATGACTTTCATATCAACAGATCATGTGCCCTGACTTTTATTTGGGGGAACATTGGCCGCTATATTGAGGTGTGACATTTCTGATGAATTTACTCTTAAAGTACAGAGACAGATGTCTGTGGATCCAATACTGTGTTTTAGGACTTGGCTATCCTCAGTCCCAAGTTCTTCATCATAGCAAGCTCAAATTCTGTCCGCTAAAATTTAAACCAGAGCCCATTTTCAATGACACGTCTTAAGACAATGGGCCAATTATTTGTAATGACTGCATTATAGGACCTGGTTACATAAAATATCGACCTTCCCATTCATCTTTTGCATTGGCTAATATTTAAATAAATTCACGTTGCCCAGGTACACGCTAACTCCATAATTAGAAAGGTGGCCAGGGACAGCTAAGATGGGCGGCCCAAGGAAACTGATTTAGGCTTCAACACTGGACTTGGATAATCCATCAAAAAGTTTATTATCGTTTGGCTTGAGTAGAATGAAGAACTGAGAAAGTCATTTCCTCTTGCTCTTTCCTCTGTGGAAAGGAGAAACAGCTGGCTCTCCTTGTAAGCACTTAGCCTCACCCAAACTTCAAGTCCAAGCACACTCTTTGAGGAGCCGGTCCCAGACTCTCCAGTTCAAAGTGAGCTCACTCAGCCCATCCAAACTGCTGGAGAAGTCTTTATACAGTGCTGTGCATGGAGCAATTCATCACGCTGCTCTGTGCTCTCATGCACAATACGCACCCCTCATTTATCAGTTTATTATTCCTAAATGTTCCCCATGATAAGAATAATGGCTAAGATTTATTAAACATTTATTATACACCAGATCCTGTCCTAAGGATGCTTTTAGCATTATCCCAATCCTCCCAACTACCCTGAAGTTGGTGCTATTATTATTACCTTCATTTTATAAAAGAAAAAACAGACTTAGAAGGATGAAGTAACTTGCCCAAGGCCACACACTAGCCTGATCTTGATCCCCAAGTCTCTGAATTCAGAAGCTGTTAAGTTAAAAAATTCTATTGAACCCAGCACAGATCTTCTTGCAAACAGGACTGTCACAACTGATGGAAAAATGGGCCTGAGAACAACGTAGCCTTCTCTCCTTCCGTATCTCCTTTCTAACATTCCTACCATCCTGTGCCCCCTTCGCCACGTGCCCCACTGGTCATGCCCCAATCCTGTTGCGCTGATGTACCTACTCTGCAAACAAGTCTGCCAAAAGGAAAAAGAAAAGGAAAATCAAAACCCAAGGGTCTATTCGAATGCAACCAGAAAGCGCCTGTCCATGTCAGTGTTTTAGATTCTGAAATAGGGCAGCTGTGTTTATTTCCACATAGGGTCTTGCAGCAGTGGGAGCATGTGCAGGTCAGTTGGCTTTAGTCAACTTGGGATGCCCAGGTCACATCGATGCCTGGGACGCGCTTCATGCTCTCGGTTATGCCCTGAGTCTCCACTCTAGCCATTGTATTAGAGACCAGAAAACAGAGGTGCAGAAACACGGGGAGTGAAAGCTCTGATTTGCTTACAGCTTTGGTTTATTCTGGGCTCAATGCACATGTGAGCAAATAGCTTCAAACCCCCACTGTATGCATTTCCCACCAATCTGAAAAATCACTCAAAACAGAGAGGAACCTCTAGTGGCACCCCTAACCCCAACACTAGAGAAGGGGGCTGGGGGAGTGCCATGTTCCTCGGGTGGGGTGTCAATCACAGGACACGATGAGAGATGGCTCACAGAGGCCTGGGGACAGGAATGATGATGAAAAAAAAGATCAGGAACCATCAGCTTAACCCTTCTCCCCAACATAAAACTTCTCTCTCTCTCTCTGACATGACAACATAGTGCAAAGAACAAAGGTTTTGCTGTGTGCCCCCTCAAATTCGTATGTTGAAGCCTCAGCCCCCTATATGGTGAGATCTGGAGATGGGGCCTTTGGGAGTGATTAGGGTTAGATAAAGTCATGGGGATAGGGCCTTCACGATGAGATTAGTGTCCTTATAAGAAGGGACACCGGAGATCTTGCTCCCCTCCTCACACACACAAAGAAGAGGTCCGGTGAGCACACACTGAGTGGTGGCCATCAACAAGCCAGGAAGAGGGCCCTCACCAGAAACTGAGTTGGCCAGCACCTTGACCTTGGACTTCCTCCTCTCCAGAACATTGAGAAATAAATTTCTGTTGTTTAAGCCACCCAGTCTATGGTATCTGTTATGGCAGCCCATGCTGACTAATAACAGATGCCTAGATCAGAGAGGAGTTCAAATCCTGACTCCACCGTCAACAGCTGCCTGACCTTGGACAAGTTATATCGTTTCTCTTATCCATAATTTTCTCTTGAACATATCGATGCACGGGGAAGGTGCCCAGCACTTTCGGGACTCACCCCCCAGCGGCAACGTCTCCCCACGCTGCGACAGCTGATCCCGTAGGGGGTAGCTTGCCGGCCACGTTCAGTCCACAGATGTGTTTTGTTTGGCCTGCTCCAATGTTTGGGAAATTTGGGTTATTTACCAACATTTGAAAGTCAGGAAATCTCACATAAAAATCTCAATTTCCGGTTCTTCTTGAGAAATGAGACAATATATCACTGCACCTGTGTCCTGCCAAAGTAATCCCCTTTCAATAGAGGGTGAGATTCTGCCTCTGGGCACCCAGGCCAGCTTTGCCCATTTAGAAGGCCTGCCTGGCACCCAAAGGCTTCTGAGTGAGCAGTCCCGGGGCTAACAGGGCTGGTGACATCTGGCTTGGCCTCTACTTTTCCTAGCTGCCCACAAACAGAGCTTTTAAGTACAATTTCAGGATCAGCCTCCCGAAGTGAGGAACAATGAGCACGTTCCTGAGTCGCTGTTTTATTTATTTACACTTCTATTGTGAGCTAGAGAACTTCATGGAAAGACCAGGATCTCAGTATTGCAGTTCTTAGAGGAAAACTGAGCTCTCGCAACCTGGGGGTTGGCTGACCCAGCTTTGGCCCCATCACTCAACTTCTTGGAGCCTCAGTTTCCTCCTCTGTAAAATGAGGCTTCGGGCTAGATAATCGCTTTTGTCTCTTTCCATATTTATGTAAGTATGATGTGAAATTCAAGCACATGGGGAGAAATTTAACACGACTCTGTTTACTTATGAGCTCTAAAGGTTTTAATGGAAGCAGAGCTCTTAAAACACCTCATTTACCCTTTATACGGGCCTTAACTAAAAGTAAACAGGACTCGAATTATGGCCTTGTTTATTGTTCTGCCCACTCCAGGGCTGGCTCTTTAGCCTTGATGTTCTGCACTTAACACACCCAGAGAGGAATGAATGCCAGGGCATTAAAAGTTCTGATGGTTCAACCTCCTATCCCTAGGAGACTCTGGTGCTCAGGGACCTGCCTGACTTTCCACCCTCATTTCACCAAAACACAAACCCAATCACATCCCTACCCAACCCAACCTCTGGTGCACTACGCACCTGGCTGGGCCTTCTTTTGGTTCCTTGCTCGTTGCGACCACAGGACCTTTGCACATGCAGTTCCTACCATCTGGAGCCCTCTTCTCCTAGTTAATTCCCATTGACACTTCAGATCACAGCACCAGCATCATATCCACATTCCTGGCCTCCCTGGCAAGATCAGGTCATACTAACAGATGCTTTCATCCCATCAACTATGTTGTAGCAGCTGTCAGAGTTGCATTGTACATTTACATGTGTGACTAAGTAACTACTGATTATCTTCCCAGTGAAAATAAATCCCAGAAGGGCAGGTTCCACTTCTGTCTTTTCTCCTTGTTGTCTCTCTGGTGCCTGGCCAACAGGAAGACACTCAAACATTTGTTGGTAAACCACTTAGTAAAAGTATAGCAACAAAATCCCAAGCATTCTGGTTCTGACCACGAGGCCATGCGGCCTGATATGGTCCCTAATGATTAAGCAGAGCACAATAGATGTTTACAGAATAAATGACAGCTGCCACCTATCAACCCTCCACCCCTTACCCCCTAGAACACACTATATATGTGAACAAATGGATGAACTGTCTCTGGATCAGAAGTCAATAGCCGTAAGAGCAACATAATAGCTGACAGAAAAAGCAACAAGAACCCAGCAGGAAAAACAAAACATTACAAAAGTTAAGGTAAGGCTCCTGGTGGGGTGGCCCCCTCTGCCCCAGCTCAAGCCCATGGGAGGAAGCAGCACCAGACCTGGCCTGCCACATACCTGATGTTTTCGTTCAGTGCATAGAGCTCGTTGCTTTGCAAGCCACCCCCTTTGAACACGTTGATCACAGCAGTCTGGACGCTGCAGGGAAATAGAAAAAATCCTGGTTAGAGAATCTGCCTTCAGGGCCATTTCAACAAGCAGCTCAGGGCCGAAGGTGGGTGGAAGGGCCAGGAAACCCATGGCACGAACACGGCCACGTTCCCCATGCCTGGAATCTACCATTTCCTTCTCAGCGTCCTTGGAGAGGAAGGAAGACGAGCTCAAAGGACTCCAAAGTGGCCCCCGCTTTCTTAAGGGCGGGCAGGTCTTCCTCCCTCGCCTCCCTGGCAGCCCTGCTGGTGCGCGGTGACAATAAAGGGCAGGCCTTGGGATCTGCTCTCAGGAAACTGGGCCTGGAAGAATCCGAAATGGCATTTTCTGCAAGCAGGAGCTGACCTGTGGGGATCTTTCTCCTAGGAGGCCACTGTCTTCACGGGGCAGCTTGGTGGCCTGGCACTAACATGAAATGACAGTTCCATGCCTTTTTAATAGCATTTTCCTTAGCCCCTTTGCTTTTTGGTTTCCTTTACAGGCCACTTCCATTCCCACTCCTGTGCAGTGTACAGGTAGTAAGAGTTAGTCCCTTGAGGGGCAGCTTAATGCCACAGGCTCTGGGACCCCAGCCCAATCTTTCAGCAAAACAGTTGCTTACAATCTTGCCTCTATCCAGGGCCCCGGGGTCTTTTGTTTAAAGAACAAGAATCTATTTAACACCAAAACATTTCAGAGTTCCAACTCAAATCCCCATCATCGGAGTTGTGCTTTCTGTGTCCATTCATTGAAAAAACCCATACTGACCCAAACAACAAAGAATTCAGTCATGCTTTAAAATGATGATGCATGGGCTGGGCATGGTGGTTCACACCTGTAATCCTAGCACTCTGGGAGGCCGAAGCAGGAGGATCGCTCAAGGTCAGGAGTTCGAAACCAGCCTGAGCAAGAGTGAGACTCCATCTCTACTAAAAATAGAAAGAAATTAATCGGCCAACTAAAAATATATAGCAAAAATTAGCCGGGCATGGTGGTGCACGCCTGTAGTCCCAGCTACTCGGGAGGCTGAGGCAGCAGGATCGCTTGAGCCCAGGAGTTTGAGGTTGCTGTGAGCTAGGCTGACACAATGGCACTCTAGCCCAGGCAACAGAGTGAGACTCTGTCTCAAAAAAAAAAAAAAAAGTAATGATACATGTAATTTATCCAAAGAGTATCTGCATACATTTGAAAAGGGGTAGCCCACAAGAGCATAAGACATAGTGGTGATTCGGTCTCCACGCGTTGCTGGGTGCAGGAAAGGTGGGCTAGACACCTAACAAAACTCCCAAACACCTGTGGCTCACAGGTACTGATACTCTTCGGTTTATGCCACTCATTAAACTCTTCATAGATATATGTCTTCTCTTCCCAAATGGAAAGGTGGCAACTACATGATGAGCCCACCTTCGGTACATGTGACTAATGGGCATGAACAGTCACTGCAAATTCCAATCCAACTGTCCCGGGCTGGTTAACTGACTCTGAAAGGCCAGAGGCTCCTGGTGATCTACTTTTTCGCTGCTAAGATAAGGTAAGCTAACGGACACCACTGGACGTAAGAAAACTTGCTCTCAATGTCATCTGCCCCTGTAATCGCGGCATTCCAGAAGCAGAGATCCCAGGGGCAGCAGCAGCTCAGCCAGCGCCCAGATGCCCCTGCCCTGCCCTGCCCTGGCCCTTGGCAGCCCTCCGCCCACCCGGCCACCTCCTTTACCTGTTCCAGGCCGAGCTGGAGCTCAGCTGCAGAGCCTGCCGGGTGGCTTGGAATCGGGGCAGGTCGCTGAGCACCGGGGAGCTCATGAAGCGCGGTCTGGGCCTGCGGAAGGAGCCCATCTTGTGGAACTCGACGGGCAGAATGGGAGGGAAGCCGCGGGTCATAAGTCCAGGTGAGGGTTCGGCTTCGCCTCTAGCACCGGAAGGTTCTCACTGCCCAGGAAAAGGGCTTCTCCCGGGGCTGCCTTCCCGCCCTCAGGCTTTCTTAAAATCACAAAAATGTAGCCAACACCTGAAAAGAGAGGGCAGCGTTCACTGAGAACTCCTGGTCCGAGCAGACCACATCTTAGAGGATTTTGTCTGGGACTTTCTAGCAAAACTATCCCCAAAACAACTCCCGGACGCAGCAATAGCATCCATTCACTGCAGGTTCCGAACCATTTGTAAGTTGTCACAGGCTTGTTTTTGATTATATAACAGTGTGGTCACCCCAAAGTGGGAAGACTGTAACCATGGGGCCAGGAGGAGGGCAGTCCTGCAGAAAAGCGATTTCTGAGCTGTGCGTGACTCTGGTTCCCACGTGTACCCGTCAGTTAGGACACTGCCTGGGTGCCTGAAGCCCAAGTATTGTGCAATAAGAGATGGCTTTTTTCTTTTTTAAGAGGCACAGTCTCACTATGTTGCCCAGGCTGGAGTGCAATGCCATGATCACAGCTCACTGCAGCCTTCAACTCCTGGGCTCAAGCTATCCTCCCACCTCAGCCTTCTGAGTAGCTGGGACTACAAGCAACCACCACCATACCCAGCTAATTTCTTTTTTTATTTTTCGTAAAGACAGGGTCTTGTTATGTTGCTCTGGCTGTGTCTCAAACTCCTGACCACAAGCGATCCTCCTGCCTTGGTCCCCCAAAGTGCTGGGATGAGCCACCAGGCATGAGCCACCAGGTCTGACGAGATATGGCTTTTAAAAAAATGCCTCCAGAAGAACACAAGAATTTCTTGTCCTGGCACTGAACACCTTTCATGATACGCCCTTACCATGCTAGTCCATGGGTATTCCTCAGTGTCTCCCAAAATATCAGTGTCTCCTCACTCAGGCACAGACCCTCACCATCCCTTACCTGCTGTTTGTTCATTGGTTCCGTCAGGGCATATTCACAGGGTGTTTACTATTAATTGACCACTGTGGGCTGTGGAGCACCCAAAGACTTCTGAGACCAAGTCCCTGCCCTCAAAGGACTCAGTCAATAGGAAAGATAACTGTCTGTTGGTGTATTCATTTATGCAATAAATATTTATTAAGCACCTACTAAGCACAGGCACTCACTCAGGCACTGGGAGACATAACAACGATGGCCCTGGAGACCACGGTGGCTCTGCCCTGTGGGGCACTATTGTGTCATGTCACACTCGGTCCCTCCCCCAGGCTTCTCATCCTACCTACTGCTCCCCTTACCCAGAATTCTCTCCTGTTCCCTCTCTGCTTCTCTAAACCCGACTTACCCTGCAGGGTTGGGCTCAAGGATATTGTTCCCTTGTGGTAGTTCCTGGGAGACTTTATGGCTTCATGGTGAGAGGCAATGGCTTTGGAGTGAACCTGGGTTCGAGTCTTAACTTGGCCACTCCCAATTTTTTGTGTGGCTCTGGACACACTGAGTCCAAAGTCCTCAGGTGTTAGCAGTGCCAACCTCCTAGGGCCGGTGAGAGAGGAAAGGAGACCATGGGACATGCCCAGGAGAACGGCAGAGCCCAGGGCCTCAAGGACTGGCTACTTCTGTTCAGGTGGATCTGTTTCTCTCTCTGGCACCCGCGGCCCTGTAATGTCAGTCTCTTACTCTTTAGTGAATCTACAGTCTAAATGAAGGACTCAAAATAAATTTGGGGGCTCAACAGAGCGAAGGACAGAAAGAAACACCTCCCAGGTTATAGTCACTTTTTTCCTGAGGGTTTAGCAGATTTAGGCCAGAAGTATTCTCACTGTTGCCTCTCCCACTAGCTAATTCTACTCTGTCCCAGAAACCAACGGTGAAAGAAAAAGAGATGTTCCGGCCATGAGTGGCAACCTTCAGGTTGGCAGAGGAGGAGGGCGTGCAGCTCCAGCTGTGGCATTTGAAGAAGGAGGAACTGAGGTGCCACCACCAAATTTAACACGCTGCTGTGGTCAGAGCTTGAGCAATCTAGACTGCTCTGACGGGCACCAAAGCAGTCCTTTGATTGGACATAGGAGGTGCTAGAAGCTGTCTGTAGGTAATGGACACAATGACAATGAACTTGTAATACCAAGAGCCAAACCAAAAAAGAAATGGCTTCTCCTGTCTCTTAGCTTTATTTTTAAAAAGGAGAGCAGACTTGTGTACGATTTTCTTGCATAGTCTCTGCCCCTCCACCCCAGGCTCAGAATGAGCCAATAGTTAATAAAACAGTATCCATAAATGCTGGGCAAGTCATAATAGGCCTGCTAAGTTTTAGAAGGTCTCAAAATGTCAAACTACCACTGGATCATTTGGAAAGATCTATGCAAATCAACAAATAAGGAAAAGACATAAAGCCACGCAAGCCCCTTCCAAACCGTTTCACTGGCTAGCTTTGGGATTTAACTTGTCCAGTAAAGGTCACCCTAGCAAGACAGGATCCATTTCTCTGCCCTTCTTGAAATGGGCCTGCTAAGTGCAATTCACCCGTGTAATTACAGGATATTGACTCCCTTTACGAGGATCTTAAACTCGGGGAGATGGAGCTGCCTCTCATTCCACGGCACTGCTACAGAGAAGAGGAAGAGTGAGCAGAACGGATTGTTCCAGGAGTTTACCTTCCACCTTCCTGCCGAAACACACACTTCCCCGGGAGGCTGGAAGACACTGAGGATGGCGCTGGCTCCTGTTCCCTGCACTTCTCAGTCGGTGCCCCCCGGCCACCCACTCCACTGCCTGAGTACCCAGCAACGCACACGACCGCCTGTCCCCACACACAACCTCTCTCGAATGAGGGTGATTCTCAGCCAAGAACGATGACTGTGGCTCCCGTAGCCACGAATCAACTGCAGAGTCACACACACAACAAGGAGTTGCCTCTGACTCATTTCTCACCGCCCTGATCCGCCACTCTCAATCCTGCCGGGGGAAGAGAACGGAGGCCGTCCTTGTCCCCACCGTTCCTACCTCTGGGCAGGGCCAGGAGGCCTCCCCAGAGCACCGCAGGGAGGGAGCCCTTGGGAGCACGGGCAAGAGTGGCCTGAAGGGAAGAACTGAAACTCCCCGGATCCACCTGCTACGGCGCTGGCCCTGCGGGCACGGGCTTGTCCTGACCCACAGATGACAAATCAGAAGATGACAGGACAGGCAGGGGCCTCAGTGCGGGGCCAGTCCAGGCCCCACTTACAGATGACAAAGTGGGGCAAAGCAGAGCAAGAAACTTGCCCAAGGTCTCCGAGGCAGAAGACAGCCAGGACTTGGGTCCCCTGACGCCTGATATAGAATGTCCCCCAGCCCCCACCGAGGCCATGCTACAAACTCCTTAAAGACAGGCATCTCCGAATCCTGAAGCCAACGCTCACCACTTAAGATGAAGATGAAGGAGAAGATGGGAATTAAGGCATTGACTGTCATCCTGACATGATGCCAGGCACTGTCACAACAGGTAACAGGTCGGTGACCCGACCCTCCTGAAATGCCATTTGAAGATCAGAGAAGTTAAGTAGCCTGCCCAAAGTCACACAGCTACTAAGTGGCAAATCACTGGCTGGTGCCCAGATCAGCCTGATTCCCCAGCCCATCCCCACTTTGCCATGGTACCAAACTCAGCCAGAAAACTAGAACTGAAGCTACTAAGTCAGTCGAGAACCTCAGTCATGTGATTTCATACCAAAATCTCAATCTCATGCCCTTGAGATAAATAAGGTGGCATAAGGAACTCTATGACCGTATTTGATGGGGCAAGAGGTGGAGTGAGAAAGGACAGAAGGAGAAAGCCCACACTGCCTTAGGTAGACACTCACCCCTTAAGCTATGTGACCTTGGGCAAGTTACTTGACCTTTCTGAGGCTCGATCTCCTCCCACATGAATGACCATACTAACAGTGACTACCTCAGGGTTATAGGAGGATTAAATGAGTAAATATTTGCAAAGCACAGAGAACAGCACCTGGCAAAAAGCAAGTACTACATAAGTGCTTGTTAAACAAATAAAATTACGTTGTTGTAGTTATTTCTAAATTGCCAAGCCATGACAGTTGTGGGGATATGACAACCACTTCCCTCTGCTCCTGGTGACCTCAGCAGCATCTTGAAAATACTCCACTCGGGAGTGGGCAAGGCTGCTGAGCCCTGGTCATGGTCATGTGGGGCGTTCAGGTTTGCCTTTTCTGGCCTTATTTACTGACGCTTCACCTCTGTATAGCACGTTCCTCAGTTGCGAAAGGTTGTTCCACACATCGTTGTGCTTGTAAATCATTCTCCAAGATTTGTACAGGGATTCTGTCACAAATCAGGAAACTGAGGCCTGAGCAGGCTAAGAGACTCAGTCAGCCAAGGCTGGAAAGCTGCTGGGTCAGGGACCCACCAGTGTGCCTGCCAGGTGATTCGTGTTTTCCTTCTTTCTAAATATTTAAAAATATTTCCATTATAAAACATACTTGAAAAGTGTATACACACACAAATATACACTTTGAATAATGATAATAAGCTACTGCCTGCATAAAAAAATAGACTGTTACCTTGGAAACAGTCTATTTTTTTTTTATGCAGGAAATGTGTTCCTATTTTTCTGATAATAGCATACTTTCTCATTTATTATGAAAAATGTAAACATGCACATAAGTCTGTAACACACAAAGTGGAAGGCCTCCTTCTAGGCTCTTACTAGTGTAGAGAAGCTCTACCCTGTAGAACTTTCGAGGTGACAGAAATGTCCCCTGTCTGTGCTGTCCGGTATGGTAGCCACTGGCCATAGGTGGCTTTCGAGCACATGAAATGTGACTAGTGCAAATGAGGAACTGGGCACCAGTCAGATCGGATCACCCTAACCACCCTCATTTGGACTTAGTCACCTCTTTAAAGGCCCTCTCTCCAAATAGAGGCACATTCTGAGCTACTGGGGGCTAAGTTAGGGCCTCAACGTATGAATTTGCAGGGGGTGGGGCACAACTGGGCCCACAGCAGCCATCATCACCATCGCCATCACAAACAGTTCTGTGCCTAACACGTCTCTGAGTTCAAGAAACTACACGGTTTTGCTCAGTATTCTTTTCTGAAGGACCAAGGCAGTTTACATCTAGAAAAATGCCCTTCAAAAGTGCTTTAAGGGCCAGGCGCGGTGGCTCATGCCTGTAATCCTAGCACTCTGGGAGGCCGAGGCAGGCGGATTGCTCAAGGTCGGGAGTTCAAACCCAGCCTGAGCAAGAGCGAGACCCTGTCTCTACTATAAATAGAAAGAAATTAATTGGCCAACTAATATATATAGAAAAAATTAGCTGGGCATGGTGGTGCATGCCTGTAGTCCCAGCTACTCGGGAGGCTGAGGCAGCAGGATCGCTTGAGCCCAGGAGTTTGAGGTTGCTGTGAGCTAGGCTGACACCACGGCACTCAGTCTAGCCTGGGCAATAAAGCGAGACTCTGTCTCAAAAAAAAAAAAAAAAAAAAAAAAAGTGCTTTAAATGGTTAAGTTTTGGTGCTGAAAGTTATCCGGAAAGTGATCCGGAAAGCTGGGGTCCTGGGTACAGGAACTGCTGCGGCGGGTAAGGGGCTCTGGAGAGGCAGCACGGGCCTTGCTCGCTAAGACTCACACGGGTTTCTTTGCAAATGTTCACACCCAGGATCCAGAATGTGTCCCTTGGAGAAAAAGAAATGTGCCATCTCACTTTCTGCTCACAGCTGCCAGGTCACGGGACGGGGCCACGGGGGCAAAGGCAGAGGGTGCACTTAGTGGAAAATGCAAATGAATTCCACTAGGGCTCCAACCTTTGCCTCTGAAAGGGGAAGTAGAATCACGGCCCAACAACTTAAAATAAAGAAGTTGCGTGGCTTATAATGACTCTGGGGCTTCCAGGAAAAAGCCATTCTGAGCGTAAATAACAAAGAAGTCAAAGAAAACTGAGCCACGAGGTCTGATGTGACCGCCCGGAAAACGAGAAGCAGCCCGCTCCCAGGAAAACAAGGAAGACGGTGGAACTCCCTCTGTGGGTCATGAGCACAGAAATGAAGACCCACCGTCCTTCCACGCGGCCGGGATTCAGACAATGATCATTTAACTCAGCCGAGCCATCCTGTCATCACAGCTGGAATGATCTTCCTAATGACGGCGATGACAACGACAGCACCGTTTACTGAGTGCCAACGGTGCAGCCTACCTTCGACCTGTATTATCTCAGCATTTAAAAAGTGGACAGACAGGGTCTCCACCTTTAATAGAACAGGAAAGATCAGAGCGCATCACATCTGGGGGAAACGTTCTCTTGCATGTGTGTCCATGTTTAATGAGTTAAGATGCATCCTGCATTTCATACGTAGCACTCAGAACCACCTGAAAGCGCCTGTGATTGGTCTTAAAGCCATCAGGAGGTAGGTGCCATTACCGTTCCCAGCTTACAAAGAACGAAATGGAAGCACCAATCGTTTAACTTGTCTAAGGTCACACAGTTCCCAGGACTCCTAAAATCCACAAATCCAGGCTGGGCGCAGTGGCTCACACCTGTAATCCTAGCACTCTGAGAGGCTGAGGCGGGTGGATCATTTGAGCTCGGGAGTTCGAGACCAGCCTGAGCAAGAACGAGACCCCGTCTCTATCAAAAATAGAAAAAAATTAGCCGGGCATGGTGGCGCATGCCTGTAGTCCCAGCTACTCGGGAGGCTGAGGCAGGAGGATCGCTTGAGCCCAGGAGTTTGAGGTTGCTGTGAGCTAGGCTGACGCCACGGCACTCTAGCCAGGGCAATGGAGTGAGACTCTGTCTCAATAAAATAAAATAAAATATCCACAAATCCCATCCTCACAGGCTCACCTCCAGCCACTCTGCAAGCCACCTCACTGGCCTTCCTTCATTCCCTCTACTACCACCTGCTCCTCCCTGCCCCAGGACCTTGACACGTGCTGTGCCCTCTGCAGGAAATACTTCCCAGCCACTTCTCCAGGCTCACACCACACATCCTTCCCTGGCTCAGAGAGGTCCTCCTTCCCCTCACCCCCGATGAGGTCCCCCTCTCCCACAGAGCACCCCCCCACCTTCTTTGTAGCCCTGTCACATCTACTCCAATAAACAACCACAGAATTATTTGTGATAGTTTTGTGAGGCCCACGAGGGCAGGCACTGTGTCTGTCGTGTTCTCAGGGATGTCCCCAGGGGCTCAGCACAGTGCCGAGTGAAGTGGGCATTCCACAGACATTTTCTGAATGAGGGAAGGCGCTGCTATTGCTGTAAAACACAGGAACCGTAGCATCACCTCAGGATACCGACGCCTAAAATTACATGGGCAATTTACACCACGTGCAAACACCATGGTGTTGCAATCTGACCAACCTGGGTTCAAATCCAGCCTCTGCAACGTATTAGCTGGGTACGTTCCCCACACGCTCTGAATTTCACCGTTCTTATCTGTCAAACGAACACCATGCTTATCTCGGTGCTGTTAAGATGAAAAGGAGATGACCTAGGTCATGGCCTGGCACAGTTGGGGCCCAAAAAAGCTGTAGCTAGCATTAACAGCTTTATATAACATGTGTTCTTCACAAAACCCTCAGCCCTCACGGGGAGATGGGCAGCAGGGCGGGGAGCCGGGCTCTCACACGCACTGCTGCGGGGAAGAAATCTGGGGCAACTGCTACGGAGGGAAATTCAACAAGATCTACCAAAATGACGCAGGCCATCCCCTTTGACTCAGAAATTCTATTAATACTTCCAGGAATTTTACTCCAGGCACACAAGTGGCTTATGTAACAAGGGTTTTCACTGCAGCCTTCTCTATAACAGCAACAGGTTGGAAATAACCTAAGCGTTCAGCAAGCGGGGACTGGCCATGTGTAAACCGTGGTGTCCCATGCAATGGAATACTATGCAGCTCTAAGAAAGAAGGAGAAATCTCTTTATGCACAGACCAGGGCGCTCTCTAAGGGCCGCTTCGAACCAGAAGGCTAAACACAGAATTGTGTCTATATTATGCTACCACATACATTAAAAGAAGATGAAAAAGAACATTTACATATTTTCCTGCATGTGCATAAAGTATCTCTGGAAGGACAACTCAGAAACTGACAACACTGTTTGGTCCAGGGCGGGGAGCTAGGTGGCAGCAACACAGTGGGGAAGTCTTTTCCCTACAAGCACTTTGGTACCTTTTGAATTTTGAAACATGAAAATGCATTACTGATTCAAATAAATAAAGACAACAGTGACTCTCCCAACCCCCACCCCAAAAAAGAAAACCAAAATATAAAGAAGATTATATGATGTGTTCAAAGTTACTGGGCTGTTAGGAGGAAGTCAGGACTCAAAATTAGCTTCTGACCTCAAGTCAGGGTCTACTAATGACAGCTGGTTCATTCATTCAACACGAATTTATTTGATCAGCACTTATTCCACAGCAGGGAGCTGCCTTGTGCGGGGACAGTTGGGCCAGGAAGTAAACACTTGTAGGAAAAGCAGATGAAAGGAAGAACCCATTTCTGCACCATGCCTCACAACCTGGCCAAAAGCACCAGGCCGGGACCGTCGCAATGAGTCAGACTGGCAGACACAGCAAGTCGTTTTACTAGCAGTTCCTGCTCAGGCTAAAGGAGGATCTGGGGTTTGCCATCTCAGGATACAAGCCCAGCTTTGCGAGATCTGATTTTTCCCAAGAGAAGCCAAAAATCCAGATTTTTAAAAATGTGAAATCACCTGATTTGTTAGGTGTTGGTAACTAATGCAACAGGCCAACCAGCTCTTTTGGTGGCAAATACGTAGGTTTGTGACCTTTATTCTAACCCATCACAGCTACAAACACAAGCCTTTCAGACCTTCTATCCAGGGCCTAACCAGGTGTCAAGTAGACCTGCGCTAAGCAGTTGCGGGGGCCTTGGGCAAGTCACTTCGCTTCTCTGGGGCTGCTGACCTGCCAGTTAACTGGGGGACTGGCCCAGCAGACAGCCAGGACTCTCTTCCAGCATCTCTGGCTACGCACTCAGCCCCTACCCTCGAGAGCTGCACACAGTGGGCAGCTCTGAGAGCCTAGGCAGGGGCTCAGACCCTAACACAGCTCAAACCCACGGCCAGCCCTCCGCCGATGTTTCAACGCCCACCTACTGCCTCATCTCACCGACCAGCCTCTCAACTAAGCCGCTCTCTGTCTTATCCCATTCTCGCCCCACACTGATTCCTCCCTGGAGCCACAAGCACCCGTTTGTATTATGTGCTCACCCAGACGCACTCCTCAAAGACACAGGGCAGGCCAGCAGCACCACCCAAGGTATTGCCAAAGGCAACACGCAGCGGGCAGGACCCTCCAAGCCAGCAGAGGAAACCAGATCTGGAGACCCTCCCCTCCCCCACTCCACCCAGCCCACTGCATGGAAACCAGGTCAGAAGTACATTTTCAAGAGCAGTGGGAGCACTTTGGCAAACCAATTGCCTGCCATGACTATTATTATCATTATTATTGCTGATTGGAATAATATCAACTATGATCAGAGGTTGGCCATGCCACGTGGTCAGGACGGTGCCAAGCTTCTGTTTATACTGTATTATCTCAGTTAATTTCCACCCTAAACCAATGAGGTAGAGGTTTCATGAGGCCCATTTTTCAGATGAAGAAACAAAAGCACACGGAGTCACTCACTGCAAGGGAGAAGACTAGTAAGAGGGACCACGAGTCTAACCCTACATGATCCCAGAGTCTGAGCTCCTGAGCCCTCTGTTTTAAACAACGCTGGTGCCTGCCCCACACAGAGCCGAGTGACCGACGGCCACTCACTTCCCCTCACGAACATCCCCGACAGCCTCTTACCTTGTCCTGGCAGCAAGCACGCTCTGTCCCTCCCGGGAAGGAGGCTTGGCTTCTTCCGGCCCTCACCGGGAGAGCTGGAGTCACTGTGTCTGTCTACTGGTTCTGCATCTAACAAGCCCTGACAGAATGGAAGTTCCTTAAAAGCAAAGACCTTTTCTGTCTTGTTTACTGCCATACCCTGGTGCTGAGCATGGTGCTGGGGACATCAAAGGCCCCCAGGAAATATTTTTAAATAATGGAATGAAAGATGGATTTCCAAGCCCCCAGGAGGAGCAGCTTTTTGTTTCCGAGAGACCAGAAAAAATTGCCTTTGCTGCTGATTGATCTCGGGTCCACCTAAGCATTACCGTCCACAGGGGCGTGGACCTGGGCCACGTGGGTGAGGAAAACCGGGTCTGTTTGCTGGGCAGTGGAGCCTCCAAACAAGGCACCGGAGAGGCGCCTGCGCATGGCACAGCACGTTTGTTTTGATTAAGGACCAGCCTTCACAACTCTTACGAGACAAAAGCCAGGCAAGGACGGACACGGACTCCTACAAACAAGAAGATGTTAAGGGTCAAGTGTGGACTATGGAAAAGGCACAACAGGAAGCAGGAGACAGCTTTCTCAGCGCTCCACTGGAAACCGAGCACAGACAGAAGAGTCCGGGAGTCTGACTTTGTGCAACGGTAAACACTAAAGGAAACAGGATGCACACTCAAGTGTTTATCTCTAAATGCCGACAGGACTCAGAACACTGAAGATTTCGATGCACCTACAAGTAATTATATCATCACATCACGTCATCATCACCATGGCCTGCAAACCACCGTACGATCACCAGAAAAATGCCCTTCAGTGGTACAAGTTAAGCAAAACTGTGGGAAATAATCCCACAACTTATTTACTCACCTATAAGTCCACATTAAGTATCAAGTGTCTTTGGAGTGTAAATGGTCTGGGTGTGGCCCATAAATGCCATCCAGGGTGATTCTGCAGTGCCTACCACACGGTAAGCCCAAATGTCTAGACACAGGCAGGAGCTAAGACTGACCATTACGTGAGCAATTACATTGCTGACATGTAACATATATAAAACCCTGGCGGGCAAGCGGGCAGTCAAAAACCACGGTCTGGCAGCCAGCAAGAGTTTTTTAAGTGTGGGAAAATTTGCTCTAGATTAAAATGTGCTACTTGTTAAAAATTAGCTCCACTCTCTCACTGCAGAAATAATATGAAATGCTGTTTCATAAGAAAAGCAGATGAAGGGAAGGGAAATCTCTTCCCAGGAAGTATAACCTGTATAAAGAATGCTGAATAAAAGATCAGAAAGTAGATGGGGCTATCCAGGTACGATCACTTCATGGAGGTGTTGAGTCCCATTCAAGTCCATTTAATGCAACCAAATGTTACGAGATCCACCATGTGCTAGGGTCTGCGTAAGGGAATCCATAGGGGCAAAGAAGAATAAAGTTATCTGTCCCTGGGAGCTCAAGGTCTCACAGGAAATATCTAAAGTAATACTACGAAGGCAACTGGATACTTCAGTTATACAGCTATAACTGAAGATGGGCAGGTGAGACAGGATTGAGGTAGAGAAGTTAAATCATCTTCTAGAGCTACAAGGCAAAGCTAATGAAAGGTCAACTGAAAACTATACGTTCTCCATTTCCTTGCCCATAACTCTAGAGAATATGGGCACTGGAGACTGGAAAAGAAATTTTGAGAAGGAAAAACAAGTTTTCATGGGTAAGAGCTTTAGAAGATCGAGGTGTATTCAAGGCCTTATATAAGAGAGACCAGGACAGGATGAAAATATTCCATTTCAACAACTATCTAGTGAGCACCTACTACCTTGGCCACAAAGACAAGTCAGATATGGCTCTTACCAATAATAATAATAAAAGAGAATGATTAAAGAAAAAACAGGAAGGTCTAATGCAGGGATGGCAAACTCAATGCCTACAGGGGGCAAAGACAGAGAACATGACCAAGGTTAGAGGGTCAGGTAGGAACTACAGCAAACCAAAGAACATCCTCCATCTTCTTTTGGTTTGTTAAAGAAAAGCTGGAGGTCAGGTATGATGGCTCATGCCTATAATCCTAGCGCTTTGGGAGGCTGAAACAGGAGGATCACTTGAGGTCAGGGCTTCAAGACCAGCCTGAGCAAGAATGAGGCCCCGTCTATACCAAAAGTAGAAAAAATTAGCCAGGCGTGGTGGCCAGCACATGTAGTCCCAGCTACTCGGAAGGCTAAGGCAGGAAGATCGCTTGAGCACTGGAGTTTGAGGTTACGGTGAGCTGTGATGACCCCACTACACTCTACCCAGAGCAACAGAGTGAGACTCAGTCTCAAAAAAAAAAAAAAAGCTGGAAACCTGAGCTTAGATGTCAACTCTTCCAACTTTTCAATACAATGCAAGCCAAACAATACATGCCCGATGCCAAAGTCTGGCCCACAGACTGCCAGTTGGAGACCCTTGCGTGAGAGTGAGTAGAGAATAATGTACACAGCTTGTGACTGTGAGAGCCAAAGGAATGATGAAGAGAGATATTGTGAAGGCTGCAGAGCCAGGCCCAAGGGAAAATGAATACAGTCCTGGTAAAAATAAATGTAGTAATTGAACCAATCTAGTAAAACTCCAGAGGCCTGTGGTATAACACTCACCACTAACTCCTGCACAGCACTTTACAGTTTCTAAAGCTCTTTCTCGTGTCATCCCACTTTTTCCCCAACAACCCTAGGAGGTAAGCACTATTATTCCTCCTGCTGTATAAGTGTTGAATCTCTGGTTTGGAACATTTAAGCAACTTGCCTGTGGTCCCACAGCTGTGGAGTGACACCACCAGGACTCTAGGACATGTACTTTTCCAGAATCTCAAAAAGCAGAGCTCCGGGCTATCCCGGCCCCTCCTGGTGATTCCCATTCCTTCTGCCTGATGTCTGGACATAAATCTGAACTTTCTAGGCATCCCCCAGGTCATTCTGATGTACGACCAGCCTTGATAACACTGGTCTAGACTCATGTTCTCAACCAGGGGTGATGTGGTACCCCTGGTTCCCCAGGGAACATTCTACCTGGAGATACTTTTGGGTAGTCACAACTGTGGGGGCGGGGGGTGAGGGGTCCTAGGGGCATCTAGTGGGCAGAGGCCACGGATGCTGCTGAACATCCCAGGATGCACAGAGCAGTCCCTACGGCAAAGAATCACCCAGCCAGAAGCATCAAGGGCCAGGGTCGAGAAGCCCTGATCAAGACCCTCGTGCCTTGCTGCTCACACTGTGGTCTGGGAATCAGCAGAATCAACATCGCCCGGGAGCTTGTTAGACATTCAGGCCCCGGCCCAGACCTACTGACTCGGATTCTGTCATTTACCAGGCTCTCCGGGTGACTCGTGCACACTTTGAGGAGCACAGCTTTCGACCGGCTTCCTTGGCAACCACAGAATTTTAGAACAGAAAGGAACCTCCGTGGTGGGCCAATCTCATTATTTTATAGATAGGAAAACTCCACGATGCCAGTTAGGAGCAAAGCATGGGCTCTTTCAACAGCTCAGTCTCTCTGAAAAGAGGATACCGACCTTTGGGGTGGGGGGCTGTCATGAAGCCTGAAAGGGGTCTACTGTCCTATTGGTGAATAATTTGTTTAAAAAAATTATCTCCAGCACCACAGAGGATTACTGTGTTTACCCACGGATGCTGCCCCCCTAAATTTTATAAGGAAAGTAGCCCCCACCGTGGTGGCGCCCGGCAGCCAGCATGACGAAGCAGAGTTCTCCAACAGGACAGCAGAGTGGATGCAATCTCCCCAAAAGACTTCTGGGGAATGATGCTAAACCAGTTCCAAAGAAGCATGCAGAATTAAACAGCAAGCGTAAAAAGGGTTTACCCCGAGGATTTACGCAGCTGAGGTCACGAGCAGGTTGTAACAGGGTTTGAGGCAGCTCAGTGCAGGCTAACACAGACACACGTCAGAGCTAATGGTGGGTGTTTGCCCCCAGTCCTTGGGAAGAAGACAAAAACAAATTCTTTTGGCTATAATAATATTACAGGCTCAAATTAAGCCGACATACTCCTAAACAGCTGAAGCGGTCCAACATCGTGCCTTAATCCTAGTATTTGCTGGAAACCCAACTGCCGTCAAAGATGCCTTCAACAAAACACAGAAGATCGCAGCCTGTGTCAAAAAGAACCAGCAAAGTTGGAGAAAGTTCTATAACAAGTAAAGAAAGGAGAGAGCAAGAAACTAGGTGTTGC
This sequence comes from Microcebus murinus, assembly GCF_040939455.1. Taxonomy (NCBI): domain Eukaryota; kingdom Metazoa; phylum Chordata; class Mammalia; order Primates; family Cheirogaleidae; genus Microcebus; species Microcebus murinus. The sequence continues at coordinate 29,730,811 of NC_134107.1, forward strand.
TGGCATTTGGCAACCAGCTACAGCGAAACCAGAATACTGATATGTGTGATAGAGAAATCTTATATTTATACCTCAAAATTGAGGAGAGGGAGAGAGAAAGAAAGCCTAGAGAGATTAACATATGGGTAAATACAGAATTTTATGTAATATATAGTTATCTGCCAAATAAACTGTGCAAATAATAATGATGGATTGTTTGGCAGGGGGTAGATGTTTACCAGGTCTTCCCATAGGCCATGGTCAAACGAGGAAATGAGAGTGATCCGGATGAGTTCTACTCCTCTCCAGAATACTTCTGGGTTAACTCAGTTAACTAAGTTGCTCTTGAGGCTGACAGAGCCAGCTGAACCTGGCTTTGAGCTTCTTCTCTTTAATGACGCCTGTGTATAACAGCATCATTTATTATCCTGTTACAGAAATGTAATAGTTTTAAAATGGGGGAGGCAGAGAATGTCCTTTACGCATGAGAAGAATACATAAAAGCCTCAAAAATCCCAGAATACATTACAGCTGGAAATATCAGGGAGTTTAAAAAAAAAAATAAAAGTCAGCTTAAATTTAATAGACCGTTTAAATTCCTAGTTGATGGTAATTAGACAGCAAGCAGCATTTCTTTAAACGCTGCTAGACAGAACTTAATCCAATTTAGGTAATCACTAACCTTTGCTTTTTTTTTCCTCTCCCCTAAATGAAACCCAAGGATTGATCTACAAAGGCCATAAACTGGCAAAGCATAAGAAAAGAATATTTAAAGAGAGAGAGGTTGCGGCCAAGTCCAATTAAAATGGAAGCAAGTCTCACAGGCTCCCTAATTTATATGGAGGATAAGAGGACAGAGCACAACAGAAGGCATTCCGAGGGGGGTGGAGGTACTTACTTCCCTGCCTCTCCCCTCTGGGAGCCTCATCTGGAACGTCAACTGCCATCCCCTCCCAGGTCAATGCTAGTAATGCCCTACACTCTCAATATCTGCAGGGCCACTCTCCTTCTCCCATGGAGCAACCCCTGGTCAGAGCTATCCAGGACTATCCCGTCAGGCACCCTTGTCCACCTGCCTCCTGTCCCCTCATTTTAGAGTTCCTGCATGGCTCTGGCACTGACTTCTGATGCAGAAACTTCCATGAGAACCACTAGGCCCTTGTTGAGAACCTGGGACCCTAGGTTCTTCATGGAAGGCCTTCAAGGGTAGGTATCAAAATGTACTGGAAAGAGTAAGAGGCTTAAGTTAATGGCTGTGTGACCCTGGAAAAGTTCACAAACCCCTCTGTGCCTCTGCTTTCTCATCTTAAAATAGAGAAAATAATATCTACCTTTCTGGGTTGTTGGGAGGCTTGAATACCATTCCCATAGCAGTACCTGGCTCAGAGTACTTGCCCAATAAATAAGTTGGTCCATTTGTTTTAACTGTGTGAGTTTCTAAATAAACCTTGGATCTCTAGGTGATGAAAAAATGTGAATTAACTCAATTTCATCGTTGATGCCCCATCACTACCACGAATCCTCTATGCCTTCCACCCACTTCTTGACTCCAGTGTAAAAATCTTTCCTTGTAAAACAGTACCTTCTGCTTGTCAGGGTACTACTCTCTCTGTTCCCAAATGCCAAATGCCATATCCTGTAGGATAGCCATAAAACATTTTATTCCTGGATTTCAGCAACTGAGATATTAATTTACACTGGCTTGTTAACAAAGGATCATATTTCTACAAGCATGGCTTTTAACACATTTACATTTTTTGTACACAGAGGCAACTCTGAGAACAACCATTTAATGACGAATGCTAGATATTGTAGGGATCTTTCTGAGGGACTTACACTATTTCTCAAACCAATTCTATATTGCTCTAGTTCTGTGAAAAGGACTAGAAGGAAAAAGTCTGCAATTCAAAAAAGATTTCGGTATATTTTACCTCGTACAAGGGCAGTATGGAAGGAATAACCATAGAGAAATAGACACATGCATACCTACAAGTCATTAGGAAAGAGAAATCAGAAAAAAAATTTAAGAAATCCACAAAGTCCTTGCTGAATTCAATTTTCTACAGAAATGGCTCAAAAGTTGAACATATATTAAGTCAATGAGCAAAGTGAAGATGAGGACATTTAGGTCTGTACTATCTGCATGAGATTTTCAGATAGTTTAACAGTTTTCTAAAGACAAGATTAGGACTTTTTTTCAATAATTGACCCATTTTGTGACATTTTGTAACATTAAAAAAAGAAATAAAAAGCCACCAATTTAATCAACCACAAAATGATCCAGTCAACAACTGGGGAATTGAAGAAAAGAGACATCTTCAGCCTACAAACCTGTAGTTAATTAAAAACCTGTAATCCATTCTCAGCTCCATCCCTGTGTGTATGGCCTTAGACATACCAAATTCTCTGAACCTCAGTGGGCTCGTCTATATAATGGGTATATAATAATACCTACACCATTGTTTTGGTGGGATTACGTATTATCACACTCTCCTAGTGCAAAGTTTAAGGTATCCTAAGACTTCAAGAGTTGCTTGCACCTTCCCCCTTTTTAAAATAAGGAAAACATTTTTACAATGTTCAAACACAGAACATTACTGAAACCTCACCCTCTGAAATAAATAAAGGAATGAGGTCCCAGCCCGGAGAAACAAGCTACTCTAAACTAAGCCCCCGAGAAATAAGCCAGTTAGACGTGCTTATTTCTCATACCTTTCTTCTTTTACACATTAATGGTTCCAGCTGTTAGAAGCCTCAGTGAAACACAGAAAGGGCAATGACTGGGGTTGGAAAAATTGAAGACAACTCTGTAGATTGACCAAGCACTGTTTCCTTTATTAGCAAGGCTACATTTCTACAGAAACCGCTCTAAACAGCACTCGTGATCAGATTCTGGGGCTCAATTTCTGCAACCAGAGAAGACCGACCAGCCAGGTTGGACAGAGAGAAGCACTGCACCTCCTCAGTCTTACGGGGAACTTTACCAGGGGCTAAATTTAAAATGTGGCTAAATTAGTTTCTGCAAGCTCCATTTCCCCTCCTCTTCGTGCTGTCAGTGACAGCACCTTCCACCCCAAAGCAATTTACCAGAGCTCAGCACTATGACATTTTGCAGTATGTAGGGCAATGAAATGTCATGACTGCAAACCTACGGTGGTCAGGATCACCCAAGAGAGATCAAAAAGGGCAGTCTTCAAGGCTTCCTCAGCGAGCGTGCCTTGGGGAGGTGGGGGGTGAGGTGTAAGGATGGAGGCAACCCATTGGTCCATCCGTCGGCTCTGGTCCTTGGCATGGGTCACCTGAATTTGCACGTATGGTTCGAGCAACAGGTCCTGAACTCTGCCCAAGCAGGGACGCCGGGAGACTCCAGCCCAGAGCTGCTTCCACGCGGGACTCCGGGCCAGACGTGCAGCTGAGCAGCCGCGCGCGAGCCTTCGGTCATGTGGGGCGCATCGCAGTAATTGAAACCTTGCACACCGCAGGATTGCAGTGGCCTCTATAAATACTCACCGCCTTACTGCTGACAAACAAAACGCGGGCTCCCGGCACCGCGGGGGAAGAGGCGGCGGCGGCCTGTGCTCGAGGGCAGGGGCTGGGTGGAACTTGGGGGAAAACCCTATTGCCACGCAGGGAGGCATCCCAGAGCCCATTCCGGAAGCACGAGCCGCAAGTACGCAGCCGGGTCTGACCCCGGGCGGCCGCTGGCCCCTAGGAAATCCCGCAGGAGGGTGGGGAAGGGGGGGTCTTGGCCCGTGGGGAGGGGGTCGCAGAGCGTCCCCTGCGCGCTGGAGCACGCGCCGTGCGCACAGTGGAGGCGCAGGGCAAAGCTCGCCAAATGGAGGGCGGGCGCCAGAGATGGGGCGGAAAGGGGGATGCCGCGGGCTCAGAGCAAGGGGTCCGCGGGGGCCGGCCCCAGCGCTTCCGTGCAGCCACCCCCGGCCCGCCCCACTCGGCGGTGCAGCCGCGCGCGGGACAGTGACAGCCTCCCCTCCCACGCCCCCCTCTACAAACAGGGGTACGGCGGGGAAACGGCCGTTTGCAGGCGCCGAGTCGCCCGCGCCCGAGGGGCGGCAGCTATTTAGATTTGCCCCTCCGGCAGAGGAAGAACAAGAGAGAAAAACAAGCAAACTTTCTTTTTCAACCTCCTGGCTCAGCCTGGGTGGCACGATCGGCAGCATCCCCCATCCCACCTCACAGCGGTCCCCCAACCACCCTAAATGCCCCCCCCCCGGGAGCTCGGCTTGCTCCCCGCCCCACCATGGTGGTCGCCAGCACTGTCCCCCATGCCCGCCTGCAACGTCCCCCCTTAACCATGCGCGGGTCCGCAGCTGCCTGCCCCCCAAATGTGCCGCTTTTCCCCAGCCCGCCCGCAACCGTCCCGCAGTGCCCCGCCAGATTGTGCCTGGCGATTTCCTGCTTAATCCCGTGCCACTGCCGAGCCCAGGACTCCGGCCCCTCCCGGGGACTTCCCCACTCACCCCCTTGGGGTCCCCGGCGTGAGTCACCCTGAGCTGCGCACAATCGCCACTCGCCTCCGCCCCAGACTCCGCGCGCCCAGGAAAAAGTTTCCGGCCTTCCCAGGGAAGTTTTCTCACCGGAGAGAAAGGAGCGACCTGGATGGTTCTCGCCGCCGCGCTCTGCCGAGCTCCCCCTCCCGCCCTCCTGCCCCAGCTCTGCCCTCGCGCGGCCGGTCCAGCCCCGCTCCTCTCCCGCGCCAGGCGACGAACGCCGCGGCCGCGGAGCGCACGGCCGGGCTGGTGACACGTTTCCCTCCTCTCTCATCCTACGGCCTCCTCCTTCCCCTCCTTCTCCCCCTCCTCCTCCTCCTCCTCCCACTTTTCCTGTCCCAGGCACAACGCTTTAGTTTCTCTCCAACGGCCCCCACCCCACTTCACCCCATCCCATTTCTCACCCCCTGCAACTCTCACCCGTCCGGGAGAGCGGGGAGGGGGCCCCTGCACTTACATCCAGTTCGAGAGTTTCGGGAAATCCAAGCTCTTTAACCTAAGAAAACACGGGGAGGATGCCCCAAGTGAGGGGAGCTCCGCGCTCGTTTCTCTCCTACAAGATGAGATCCGCAGCCCCGCCCCCGCCCCCGCCCCCGCCCCCGCCCCTGCCCCACGGAGGGGAGCTCTGCCAAGCCCAGAGGTGGTTCTGGGGGCTCATTTAAAAGAAATAAGGCCGGACTGCATACAGGACAAGTGCCTGAAACTTTTTTCTTTCTTTCTTTTATTTTTTTCTTCCTTTCTTTCCTTCCTTTTCCTTCTTTCTTTTCTTCCTTTTCCTTCTTCCTTCCTTCCTTCCTTCTTTCCTTCCTTCCTTCCTTCCTTCCTTCCTTCCTTCCTTCCTTCCTTCCTTCCTTCCTTCCTTCCTTCCCTCCCTCCTTCCTTCCTTCCTTCCTTCCTTTTCCTTTCTTTCCTTCTTCTTTTCTCTCTATCTCTTTCTTTCTCTTTCTCTCTCTTTCCTTCCTCCCTCCCTCCTTTCCTTTCTTCTTCTTTCTTTGTCTTTCTTTCCCTTTCCTTCTTTCTTTCAAAAGTCCTCAGGCTGATTCCTGAAGTTGTTTGAAGTGCATTAATGAAAATATAATCCAAGTGAAGTCTCTCGCTTAACTTTGCAAAATTCTTTTAAAAGTCCCCAGTTCTCATTCCAGTGGAAGGTTTAATAAATTGGAGGGCCCTTCAGGGTTTGAAAACCACAGAAAACCAACCAATCCCAAGATTAAAAACAATGTAAAATTATTTTTAAAACTTTTTTTTGCAGGTGTTAAGAATTTGATGCAGCTGTTTGCAGGACTCACTGGCTTGCACAATTTCACCCTATGGTTGAGCAGGAAATACTTTAAAAATGCTGCCTGATCACACATCACACTTAGGCTTTGAAACCACAGTGACATTTGCTGAAGAAAAAAAATGTATGTGTCCTTTTATCTCAAAACGGATCGTAATTCCTTTTCGTTTTGGTCACTGTGACCTTACAAAACATATTGTTAGTGTTGCAGGTTAATGAATCTCTGAGTGTCTCATTGGTCCAGTAATATTAGGTAAAGCTAAAGGGTTTTCAGCCGAAACCCCAGAATGACAGGAGGGCTTTAAATCTCATCCCAAGAATCACTGGGCACCTGGGCACAGGCCTGTGAAAGAAAATCTTAAGGGGTCAAAGAGCAGGGAGGGAACTTAAGAAAGGTATTCAAGGAAGCTGTTCCGGATAGAGCTGGAATCCATTCTACTAAGTGAAGTATCTCAAGAATGGGAAAACAAGCACCACATGTACTCACCAGCCAATTGGTATTAACGGATCAACACCTAAGTGGACATATAGGAGTAATATTTATCGGGTGTCAGGCAGGTAGGAGGGGGGAGGAGGAGATGGGTATATACAAATATAATGAGTGAGATATACAATGTTTGGGGGATGGTCAGGCTTGAAGCTCTGACTCTAGGGGGGCATGGGCAATATATGTAACCTTAACATTTGTATCCCCATAAAATGCTGAAATTAAAAAAAAAAAAAAGGAAGCTTTTCCAAGAGCTTAAGAACTAACGCTTGGAGCCAGAACAGCAAGGTGTATATACCAGCTCCTCCTCTTCCTAGCCTCAAGTTATTAGCCAAGTTATTTAACTCAGCTGGGCCTCAGTTTACTCATATGAAAATGAGGATAAAAGTAGTAGACAGCTCTTAGGGTGGCTGTGAGCATTTAATGGGTTCAGACAGTGAGAGTGTGTAGAATCTTTGCTGGCATTCAGAAGCTAGTAAGGTCTTAGTATTACTGTTATTATCCCTCAAGTCTGAGAAGTGAAAAGGGAGCTAGTTCTGTGTGGCTGCAGGGAGATCAGTTTGGGAACATCCATTTCACATTGCTAATTCTCATCTCCTTTAGTTCTCTTCAGTAAGGCCTATCCTATTCCACCTATTTAAAATTGTAACTTGCCCCTCCCTGCTAATCCCCCTCACTCAACTGTACCTTTTTTTCCCATAGCATCTATCACCTTGTAATGTATTATATGATTTATTTTTTTTAATTTATTGTCTTTCTCTCTCACCGCCTCCTACTTTCAGGCTAGAACATTGGCTGTACAAGGGCACAGATTTGTTTTGTTCACTGATACAGCCCAAGTTCCTGGAACAGTGTCTGGCACATAGTATATGCACCCAGCAAATACCACATAAATGAATCGATGAGTGAATTCATTTAGCATATGCTGTACTGATTGCCTGTGGTGGGCAGGGCATTGTGCAATAAGAAAAAAAGTTAATCACCAGGCCTGTCCAAGGATGAAAGAGGCTTCTGGAAGAAGTGCACTCCCTAGTAAAGGGAAGCATTCATGAAATAGGAATGGTCACCAGCTTGGTGGGGATGCCATAAAAAAGTATTCAAGGACAGGAAGAGAGGTTTGCTGAGGTTAAAGTCTTTTCTAACCCTAAGAGTTTTTAATTTTGTAAGCAGAACTTTCTTAAAATGGAAAGTAGCCAACATTTCTGTATAAATCAGAGCTCCTCTCTAAGGACCATTAATGCCAATACATTATGCTTGTCAACATCCAATGTTTAACCAAAATTCTAAATGTCAATGAAACATTGCCTTTTTAAAATTAAGAAACAGACTATTATTAGGAGAAGCTAGCATAGATCATTCTATTTAAACATTAATTTATGGAGGAAGAAATTCTAGGTCTTTATTAGACATATCAGATACATAGCTTGCCATATCCACAGACTCTGAAATGAAAGTTGGCCCAAGCAAGGGTCCTGCTGAAAGGGTAACCCTTAGGCAGCCCCTTTAGGCCTAAGGGTGGTCACATGACCCACGGGCAGTCCATCCAAAGATTTGCCCAGTGACAAACTCTGGCCCCAAAAGGTACACTAGGCCAATCAATCAGATTCTATTTCAGGAATGTGGATGTACACACACACACACATACAGGTACACACACACACACACACACGCAGCTAATAAGCAGAGCAGAAGCTGAAAGGTCATGACATATCTGAACTCTAGATTCTAGAAGCTTGAAACTGGCTGCCTATTGACCAGTTAGATGTATATTAGATATATGTTGTTTGAACCTCATGGTGTTAACATTTTTTGAATTACATGCCAATATTTAAAAATCAGAAAACATCATGCAAAATGGAGTTTTCAGCTTGACTTGAAAAATCTGAGAGACCTAGATTCTTGCTGCAGGCCTACATGGCCCCAATTGGCTAGCTCTGCAGTACTTTTTTTCCCTTTTAGGGAGAACATGCAGTTTCCAGTTTGCCACAATACCAGCCACTCCCTGCTTCTCTTGTTCCCAGCCTGATCACCCATTTTCCTGCCACTCCTGATGCAGCTAGCAAGGGATGTGGGCACGTAGTTAGGATGGGCCAAAGCTATGAACAGGCAGAAATTATGCAACAGAGTGGCATGGGTTCAAACCATTTTTCCCCTGGCAAGAGAATCCATTTTTCAAACAAAACCTTGCCCGGAACCATACAATTGGAGCACTACCGAGGTAAAGGAAGCTGTAGACAAAGAAGCAAGTGGACATCAAGACAGTGAGAAGCAGAGGCCCTCCTAGGGCTGCTTGGGATCAATACCACCTTCCAGTTCCTGCTTTTGTGGAGGCCTGTTTTTCTACTTTTGCTTTGTTCCCATGACAGTGCTTACTCATTTCTACCCCCAAAAAGAGCCTGATCAAACTAAGTTCAGGAAGGGTTAAGTGAGTTGTCCAAAGTTATACATAGGCAAGAAAGGACAGGGCAGGGATCCCTGATACCAATTCAGTGTCCTTGTACATTATATTCATTCTTGCTCTGATTAACTGATTGCATCTCCAAATAATAATGAAAATCAGTTTACAGAATCATAGCATTTAATGCCTCAAGGGTCTGATATACAATAGGTGCAAAACAAACATCTGCCAAATTTAGGTGTTCAAGGTCTTACCCTCCAATTCAGACCTTCTATGATACCTGGATATCTCGTACCATGTCATAAAAGTATTCCAATGAAGAAAAGCATATATCCACCCATAAGTTTTCTCATTTTTAAAGATGAAAAAAAGCAGGCCCTGAAAAATCCAAGATCTTTTGTTAACTTATGGAGCTTGTGAGGAGCAGCCCAGGTAATCTCCCAGGCACGTGTGGCCTTAGAACACACAGTTTTGCAGATTCTCAGGGCTCAGGTAATAAAGCCAGTTCATGTGGTTACTCATGATAAATACCAATCTAGATATGGAACTTGCATAAGCGCTCAATACACATCCACAGCACCGCACCGTCCCTAATAAACGGACCATTTGAGAAATATGCTCAGCATCTGATCTCACACCAGGCTGTAAAATCAGTGACCTTTGGTGCAGCAGGAAGACTTAGCACACAAGTGAAAAAAGCTTGCCCTCCTCTGCCTTCCTTTTAACTTCCACAATAGAAAAAATTGAGAACCTTGGAGTTTGTTTTTTGGAAGAATTTTAGATGACATAAACAAAAAACTTATTTTAGTTCCTTTCATCCTTTTCTTCATAGCAACGGGGTATTTCTGGTATGTTGGTTTGTACTGTCTTTTTTGTCTGGTGGTATTGCAGAGTGGCCACCCTCCATTCTAAAGGGACTGGTAGAGATTTCAATCTGATTCTCTCTTGAGAATAACCTGAATAAGCAAATCTTTTTTCTTTTTTTGAGACAGAGTCTCACTTTGTTGCCTAGGCTAGAGTGAGTGCCGTGGCATCAGCCTAGCTCACAGCAACCTCAAACTCCTGGGCTCGAGCAATCCTGCTGCCTCAGCCTCCCGAGTAGCTGGGACTACAGGCATGCGCCACCATGCCCGGCTAATTTTTTCTATATATATTTTTAGTTGGCCAATTAAATTTCTTTCTATTGATAGTAGAGACAGGGTCTTGCTCTTGCTCAGGCTGGTTTCGAACTCCTGACCTCGAGCAATCTACCCACCTCGGCCTCCCAGAGTGCTAGGATTACAGGCATGAGCCACTGCGCCCGGCTGAATAAGCAAATCTTAAAAGTAAAAAGAAATTTAGTGGTCCTACATGAATTTTCCTTGGATAATCCAGACTCCAGCCTCCCACAATTCCAAGTCAGTCGGTTGGTCAACAAACATTGGCTGGTCACTTACTGGTATCACATAGCAGAAATGCAACAAGAAAGACAAGGTCCCTACCATCCAGGAGTAGAAGACAAGTAATGCACATGAAAACAAATACACAAAGGAGATCATTTCAAGTACTAATATGTGCTGTGAAGAAGACAAAATAGGGTCCTAGAGTGAGCAGAAGAAAGCAAAGTGCTTTACCTAGGGTTGTCAGAAGGTAAATTTGGAGTTGACAATTAAATAATGAACAGAGGCACCCATGGGAACAGAAGAATGTTCCACACAGGAAATGGGCAATACAGGGGCCCTGACTCAGGAGGAAGCTGGGCAAGTTAGAGGGGAAAGAAGGCCCGCATGGCTGAAGCATAGCGAACAGGTGGGGAGGGGAACAAGAGGAGGTTCAAGAAATGGATCAAGGTGAGACCATATAGGACATGGTAGGTCATGGTAAGGAGTTTAGTCACAGTGGGAAGTCACCACTGCCATGATAAAAAATGCTGACATTGCACTGCCCAACCCATGTCTCAGGAGGCCTTTTGCATCTAGAGGCAATGGAAAACGTTCAGGACCAGCCATGTATCCGAGTATGTGTGTCACAATGTAAAGTCAGCACACAATCCATCTCTGCACCGTAAGACAGGATTGAATGGGAAACATTCCGAGTAAATACTCAAAATTATCTAAAAAGGGGCTTTTCATCTTCCTCGGTCATTGTAGGTAGCATTGGGGGACATCTGCCCAGACCACACTCCCTTCTCCAGGAACCATCACACACCTCAGACTCTGCAGGATGGGACAGCGGATTATCCTGTGACTTGTATCAGGTGGCTGTTCCTAGGCGTGGGCACCTGACACGAAAAAGCAGGTGAGGTGTGCCAATCAGACTGCCCTTCAGCATTCAGACTAAGGAACCCGCACATTGTGTAAGAGGACTGGTCTCCTGGCTTCATCCTTCCCCAGCAGAAGCGGGCTCCACCTGCTCCTGGTTTCCTGGCAACACTCACAGCCCCATCACCACTCTCTGCCTTTCGGACATCAGGACTAACTTCCTTATGGCCTTCATCCCTGTCTCTACCCATCAATACAAGAAGCCAGGGCTCAAGGTTCTCTTAGTCCCCCCTAAATTGTCATCACCATCTGCTTGTTTTCCACCCCCATTTCTGACCTGTCTCCCAGCCCTTCCCCATTCTCCAAAACCTCTTGTTGTGTGCTCTGGAAGCCACACTCCATCACCAGCAAAATCCCCTATACTTTTAACTGCTTTTCTGAACATAGGCCCTAACTCAGTGGTTCTCAAACATTTCGATCTCAGGGCACTCTTAAAAATGATCAAGGACCCCAAACAGCTTGTGTTTGTGTGGGTTATATCTACCAATACTGGCTGTATTTTAAATTTTAAATTGAAATTAATTTATTAAGTTTAAAATGATAATAAAACCATATTTTATGAAGAATAACTATATTTTCCAAAATAAAACAAAAAAAATTATTTGGCAGGATGGTATTGTTTTACATTTTTGCAAATCTCTTTAAAGTCTGGCTTAACAGAAGACTGTTGGATTCTTCTATCTACTTCTGCATTCGATATGCTGCATTACCACACATTACGTAGCCTTTGGAAAATTCCACTCTATACTTGTAGGAAAATGAAAGTGAAAAAGGTGAATAATATCTTAGTATTTCTATAAAAATAGTTTTGGGCTTGTGGGTCTCTGACAGGTCTTAGAGACTCCCTGGGGTCCCTGAACCACACTTTGAGAATCACCGTTCTAAGTGAATGCTGGCTCTCCGCCGAGGCACCCCAGATCCTCTCAAATGGTGATGGTTTCTCTCCCACACTCCTGGCATCACTGGACTTTGCGGGAAGTGTTTGTTCTCCTTGTTCCTTGTGTCACTTCCGGACCACAGAGCCTCCCTACAAATCCCCGTCAGACCGTCAGACTGTTCTACTCACTACCCCTCCTTGTCGTGGTCCTTGCAGACTCCTGGGTTATCCCCCTCTCTCCTGGAAGGCTTCAGTCCTGGTCTATGGTCACTCTCTTGGATGTTGCTCCTGTCATAATGCTTAACGAGTTCAGTATCGGAAGAAGGGATTCTTCCGATATCCTGGAGGTTCAGATCCTTGCCCTCTGCGCCAATGACCTTGTCCCCCACGCTACGGCAGCCATCTGCTCTCATCTGCTCTCAGCCTTGACGTTGCCATTTCCTAGCGACACCCTCTCCCGCTCCCTAACCACCACCTCCTGTCTTTCCGGGTCACTCCCGCGAGTATCCTGGCTCCCATAAATCTCCAGCGCCCGTGGGATACACTGCCTTATCCCACGGCTGCTCTCCCTCCCTGTCCTCACTTCCCTCCTCACCCAGATTAGATTCCGTTATTGTATCAACTCCCTCACACACACTCGGAACTCCCTTACCCCTTCGCTCACTTTGTCGTGTTTGCTTTGACGCAGAGAGAGCCGCTGTGCCAAGTTCCTGGTCCAGGCTCCCATGAAGCCCGGTTGGGCCTGGTTTCTGTGAGAGGCCCCTTTGATTAATACTTGAGATAGTGAGGTCCAGGGTCCAGGGAAGGTTGTCCTTTGAAACCCAGATATCTGGACCAGAACAGTCATCCTTTCTAGTACCATCAGCCAAACCTCGGAGTCAATAAATGTTTCCTTGTGGGAAAGAGGCCCCTTTGGACTGAGCTCTGGTAGTACCATTTGGGGGCAGTTGTTGGAGTCTCAGTTGCAGGCACTACCTATTTCTCAGGGATTTCGTGAGACCTAAATGAGGATTTTGAGAGCTATGTGAAATATTTGGCATAATGTTTGGCACATTGTGATGCTTTTTTTTTTTTTAGTGACAAAAGAAAAATAAGCAAGCACCATATTCAAAGTAAGAGATCTTTGTGTGTGTTTATCACCCATTAATGTTTCTGTCCCCAGATAAACAATCCCGATTCCTTTAAGGTAAAGCCTAATATTCTACTCTAGCCCCAATTGGGTTGGCATGTGTTTTAGCCTTTCTTTATACTCTAATATGTATTGCATTGCTGCATGCTGTTGACTATGAAGGAGACTTTCATAGTAGTCCAAGAATATGGAAATAAAATAGTAATCTTAGAAGTGAAGCATCATGTTACACCCTCCCCACTTCACAAACAGGCAAAATAAGAAAAAGGAGCATAATCACATAGATATAACATGAATAATGCCATAAGGTAGTAGTCTGCACTGGATATATAACAAGGCAAATGGGATAAGCAAGAACGTGTTATGTTTATTCATCTTTGTGGGTGGGGTGGCTGTGGGGAGTAGGGGGAAGGGAAAGGATGGTGAGAAAGAAGGAGAGAGAAGAAGTTCTAAACTCTACTGCAAAAGAACTTTGGTCAGGATAGTTCATCTAGGCTATGGTTGAGAGACCTGATCAAAAATCCCTCAGGGCATCCCAGCTACTCAGGAGGCTTAGGCAGAAGGATCGCTTGAGCCCAGGAGTTTGAGGTTGCTGTGAGCTAGGCTAACATTGCCTAGGCTAACTCTAGCCTGGGCAACAGAATGAGACTCTGTCTCAAAAAAACCTAAAAATAAAAATAAATCCCTCCGAGCAATCCGAGCCCCTTTTCTCGGAGTCAAAGCCCATCACACAACCCTCTAAGCACTAATTTAGTGTTTTGGGTACCATAATACACCCACAAGGTGCATCCCATACAAAGTAAGCTTTTGGGGATTGACTCACGCTAACTAAATTCTCCAGAGACCAGTGTATAAGTGAAGACAGTAATTAATTCGTAATATTGGTTTCTAGGACTCTCTGCTTAGAATCACATCTATAAATTATCTCTTTAGGTGAAAGAGATGATGTTAGTAGGAAATGTATTTGTTTTCCATTTCAATCTAAATCTTCCTTTGCAAAATGGAATTCACATTATACTCTCAGCATTGCAGATACTTCCCTCTTCCTCCCTTTTTGCACTCTCTCTCCTCTCTCCTCTCATGCACACACACACACACACACACACACACACACACACACGTAGAATCTATAAAAAACAACAATGACAACTGACGTTAATATCAACTGCAGACGTACAAATGCGCTGACACTGTGGGAGGAGGCACTCTGCAAGCTGAGCTGAGCCCCTCAGACAACACCATGAAATGGGATCTATTATTACCCCCGTTTTACAGATGATGAAGTGAAAAGAAATGATTTAGGCCTTTCCCAAGGTCGCACAGCTTGTCAGAGGTAGCAATAAACCACAAACTGTACGGTTTTATTTCCCATTCTAAGATCTTTCCCACCTTCAGTCATCGTGACCTCCCAATTTAGGAAGAGGAAGTTGCAGAACTGTTTGGGGAAGATAAATATTCTCATCCAAACCACCAACTGTAGGGAGGTATTCTGCCGGATGTGGGAAATGAGGGGAATTTTGCAGGAGCAAAAAGCAGACAGAGCAAAGATGCCCTGTTTCCTAGGAACACCTGCACCTAACAGTGCCGAGTGTCTCACTCAGTCAAGGTGAGCCAAGCCAAGCCGAGTGCATGGCTGCCCTTTACAAAGAACCCTCTGTTCATTCTCCGGCATTAACTAGGGCAGTTTTCTGGTCTGCTCGTCACTTCTCCTTCTGAGCATAGTATTTGTGTTACCAGAGTTTCGGTGTGTCAGCCTGGCTTTCCTTGACGAATTTTAGCTTTGATCTCCTAGATGGGCATTTCTCACGCTGTTCCTGAAAAGGGGTAATACTGTGAGCTGTCGCTAGTGCTACTGGAGAAAAGTTTCTTAGTCAAATGATTTTTTTGAAATACTGCCTGCACTATATAAAATGCATTGATATATTAAGAACTTGGAGGTGGTCTGCAGGAAAGAAACATTCAATAATTTAATTCCTTCTCGTTGAATACTATTCACGGCTTGAGGAAATAGTATTCTGCAGTATTTAATTGGGGAACCGTTTTCCTAGGCAGATGAATTAATTCCATGTCAGTCAAACTTGCTTGGAAAGGGCCCACAATCAGGGGAGATATTAAATGAATCTACTCAGTAGACTCTGCTTTCTGCTTTTTAATTTCTTGGATGACTGGTCTGCTGATAGTACCCCAAATTTACAGAGGAAAAAAAATATCCCTGCTTCACTCTCCGCTGCAGAAACAAAACGGGTAACCTTGAACAATTATTCCCCTTGTCCTGCCTAATAGCCTCATCGTAAGGACCAGCCAACTCCTTCATGGAAAGGGTAACGAGACCTAATATAGATGTGATCTCAGGACAGTGGATAGTAAACTAGCACGAGCAGCCGGCATTTACCAAGTGCACACTAGGTCCCAGGCCCCAGCTAGGCCCCCAGCGCACAGTGACCCGTGTAATCCTCACAGCCTACAGCCTGCCTGTGATGTGAGTGGGCATCGCTGAACCGTCCGTTGGGGACTGTCTAGGACCTAACACAGGGCCTCCTGCACTGAGCAGGCCCTCGGCAAATGTTCACCAAAGGAAGGAAAGGAAGGAGGGAGGGAGGAAACAAATCTGAGGTTTGGAGATGTCGACCTGCACGAGATCACACCTCTGTCTAGCAGGTAGAGGAGCTAAGACTGCAACGCGGAAGAGCTGCATCCTTCCACACCTCGACAAGCTGCCAGGCTGTTCGCTCACTAACGCGCAGCCAGCCTTTGAGAGCTGGCTTGAGGCTCTGGCCACATTTGCTCAGTACATTAGCTTTGGCCAGATGATAGCTCATGCACTCAAAAATCACTGCGTTTATATGGCACTTTTTTCTGAGTGCCTGATAATGACAAAAGCTAAAATTTATCGAGCACTTAGCAAGTGTAGGCACTATGCTAAGAGCATTACAAAGCTCATTCCCCATGACCAAGCTAAGGAATAGATACAATTACAGCCTATTTCACAGATGAGGAAATTTAAGAGTAGAGAGATTAGGTAGCTTAACCTCTAATCAAGTGGTGGAGTCAGGATTTAAACTGAGGCAATTTAAGCCCAAATCTCTGTATTTAACCTCTTTACTAAATCCATTCCTTCTATCTGATGACAGACATCCTGAGAAAAGGAAAGGACAGAGGCAAGCACCATCCACAGTTGGATAATTAAATATATTTATTTTATTAATTTAGCCCTTGAAAGTATTTCCTTTGCATATTTCTAAGAACATCACAAATATCAACTCAAGTAACTCTCCTACCACTATGAAACAACCCTATGAGGTCAGTGCTGTTACTATTATTTCCATTTCACGGATGAAGAAACAGAGGCACAGAGAGTGAAGTAACTTGCCCAAAGTCACACAGCACATGGCAGAGCTTAGATTCAAACCAGAACATTTTGCTTCCCTAGTCTGTGGCCTTAACCACCACAGAGTGCTGCCCGACAAGAACATGCAGGTGCTTGTTTAAAAGTGAAATACCCTCCCAAGACCAAATGGGTAAAAATGGTCTCTAAGAGGAAAGCAGAGCCATCTGTAGTCCTGAAAGTCAGTGGGGCCGGGGAGCTTGCATGACTTAATCACTGTTCAATTTAGATTTCCTGGCTGAAGGGGTTCCTGTTACTGAAAATTAATAGCCGATTGTTTCTTTGCATTCTTGTGGGAGGGGCGGGCCATTTTCCTTGAACCCAGCTGTTTCTGGAAGAGTACATTCACTCTCAGCCAGTGCCAGGCAGGTACAGAAAGGCGGGAAGGTAAAGGGTACCAAAGTCTTTTGTCAAGCGAACTTGGCAGAGATGGGTCAACTCCTGCTGACTGCGCTGGGCCCCTCCTTCCTCTCCTTGCAGGAAACCTGCCTGGGGGTCAGTTCACTGCTCTGCGGCTCCTCTGGCCGAGGGGGCAGGAAGAAGGAAAGGAGGAATGACATGAGTCAGGTCATTTGTTAGCAGAAAGGGCAAAAGGGCTTCCTTCTAAGGAGGCAGTGAGGGGCTGCAACCACAGCTTCTGCTGAAATGGCAGTGAGCTAGGAACGGTGAACTCCGGTTAGCACAGTCGGTCTGTCCCCAGCTACTCTGGGAAGAAAGACATGAGCACCCCGAGGGCAGGGAGTGAGTCTGTCCTGGCACTTGGCAGGGGCCCCATGAATATATGTTAAATGACTTGGGACATGGATGCAAGTTAACAGCACCGCAAAGAATTGGGCTTTACTTTCCTCCTGGCCCGTTAATGTCTGCTTCCCTTTTCTGTTTTCTGGTATGATGAAAGGAACGGTGTGTAGAGTCTGGATCGCAGCCTCCTTCCCGGTCACTCTTGCTGCCTCCCACCTCGCCCTGTGCCAGGTCGCACTGAGCTGCCCGTGGTCCTGGGAAAGGCGGCGCTTACTGCATGCAGGGCGGGGTGCAGGCTGCGAAGCCAAACCAGGCTTCAGTCCTGATCTGACAACATACGCATGTGAACCTGGACATATCGCTTCTCCGGGCCTGGGGTGCCTGTTCTCCTGCTCCCCCTCAGAAACACCCACTTCCTCCTGCAGGAGCCGGGTCAAAGGAAGGCTCTTCCCCTCCACCCCCAGCAGGCTGCAGGCTGCACACCCTCCCCCGAGAGCAGCTGCCTGAGCATGGTCCAGTGATCAGTTTACCTGCCTCCACCCACAAATTATGAAATCAACGACACCAGCTTATTTATCTTTGAATTCCCAACACCTAGGCAATGCCTGGGATCTAACAGAGGATCCATAAGACCTTTCGCAGAAGGAAACGTGGGAATGAAGAAGGAAAGATGGGTGGAGAGAGGAACGGAGGGCACACAAATTGATGACTCTTTAAAACAGCAGGCACGGTGAGAGGTGGTAGAAAAACGTTTGTTCCCCCAAATGTCCATGCTACTTACCCCATGTCTAAAACATCCTCCTTGGGAGATTTGCTCTGTGGGGTAAAGATATTGTCCCCAGGATATCCTTGTTGTGTTTTTTTTTTTTTCTTCCCCAAGGGTGATGTGTTACACTCTGCACAGCCAAGCATCTTGGCGTTCGCTCACAAGATACATTTTCGAAAGACAAGTTGGGGAAAGGCATGTCGGCACTTTGGTGCTAAAAGTGGAGGAAAGTGGCCCCAAAAAGGGAAGGGAGGGATCCGTTTCAGTGAGTCAGAGTCACAAGAATGAGAACATGCGATTCCCACTCCCACCCTGCCGGCCCTCCCATCGGAAGCATCCTCTAGCAAGTTCTCTGTCCCGCCTCTGGCTGGTTCTCCAAGGGAAGATGGGAATCTTTGGTGACTGCCCACTGCTCCCACGTTGACAGAATGTCTTTTCCCTTTTCTCTTTTTTCCCCTGGTGTGCCGGTTCATTATAACCTCAGTCCCGTGACTTTGGACTTGGTAATGGAAAGACTCTCTCCTCTGCCAGCTTCCCCCAGAGTGAAAGATACCTGAGAGGTCACTTCATCCAACTCTGCCTCACGCGGGAATCCTCTTGAGCACCCCCTCAAGGAGGGGACAACTGGCTTCTGCTAGAAACCCTTGGGGAAGAGTTGCTCACTCCCTCTCCAAGTGGCCATTCCATCTTGGAAAACTCCAAGGGCTAGATATAACCTAGAACCAGCCACCCTGAAACTTCTACAGAGGAGAAAAACAAGTAAAAACATGTGATTTGCGTTAGGTCACACTTTGGGAAATTTTGCAGAAGTTCAAGGGTAATAAAAAGGGTTATCTCTTTGCCTCATTTTTTTTCAGTAGACATCAATTTACCCACATAAATGAAAAAGTAAAAACAAACACGCTGTATCTTTTGATCACATTCCAGGGTGGTTTCTTTCCTCTAGTAGAAACAGTAAATACCTAGAGAGCAGTGACTCTCAAACTTTTTGGACTCAGTCCTTTATACTTTTAAAAATTATTAAGGGCCCTCAAGGCTTTTTGTTTTTGTGAGTTGCATCTATTAATATTTAACAAATTAGAAACTAAAACTGAGAAAATCTTTGGTTATTTATTAATTCGCTTAAAAGTAATTGTTAAAGCTCATAACATGTTAACATATATAACATATTTTTATGAAAAATAGCTATGTTTTCCAAAAGTAAACTGTATCTATAGCAAGAAAAGGGGTACTGTTTTTCATTTCTACAAATCTCTTTGATGTCTGGCTTAAGAGATAATAGCCGGATTCTCATTTCCGCTTCTGCATTCAATCTGTTACAATACCAATGTCTTGTAGCCTCTGGAAAACTCCACTGTACACTTATATGAGAGTGGAACAGGCAAATAACATATTAATAATACTATTAGTAAAATAGTTTTGACCTCAGGGACCTTGTGAAGGAGTCTTCAGCAACTAAGACCAGCTATATAATATGTGGGGACAAGTGCAGAGTGGAAATACTGGGTCCCTTGTTCAAAAGTCACAAAGAATTTCAAGAAAGCCACAGCACAGCGTTAAGCATAAGGCCCCAGGTGTCTGCACAGTTCCCGGGGGCAACCTCAGGGGTCCCTGACCACAGGCTGAGAACTGCTGCTGTAGCGTTGTACCTGCACGCTTAGGGCAATCCGTGTACACACACCAAGGTGATATAAATGTGTGTGCGTGTGTGTGTGTGTGTGTGTGTGTGTGTGTGTGTTTGAGCTACTGGATCACCAGGGGTAAGGGTTTTTGAGTAATAATATACACCTAGCACAATACAAGCATAGCTCATGCAGGTTTTCCCCCTGGAATGGGAGTTTACCATAAACCTTCTACCCTTATTCAACCTATTATTGCACACTAACCACACACACACACACACACACAAACACCGCCCTCCTCTCGAGCTGATGGGTTGCACCCCTTGTGTTCCAAGTGGCTGCACACCAGATAGTCAGATACTTGTCACGATTTCCTGTTTTGTGTTTTATTGTGGTTTCAGGCTTCGATCAGCAAAACTGATATCTGTAGTTCCCATTTTCCTGTTTGGTACCTTATACATGATAGGCACTCTATGCATTTGCTGAATTGAATTGCATAGCTCCGGTGGTTAGGAAAAATTCTACTTATTAAATACTGTTAACAACTGATGGTTGGCAACTCAAATGTATCATTGGGTCCTCCTTCCTGAGAGCTAGACACTTAGGGAGGTCAGCAGTACCACTAAGAGTAGGTGGCCTCGTGTGTCCAAAGAATGACAGCACGTCTCCAGCAACAAGCCAGCTATATTTCATGCTGCTCCTGAGACTCAGCCATGAATGTGGCTAATAAAGGACAGAAGATTTCTGTAGTATTTAAAACAATGCCCTAGGATCTAGGTATCAAATTAATCCATTTAAATGAACACTATACACTTTTATACATATAACACAGAAACTGTGCTGCAATTCTGGACAAATCACCTCTCTCTCTGGCACAGAGGGAAGTGACAGTAGCCTGTCTCCCACGCTAAGACAGAATCTTACAAGAGGATTACTGACCCTTCACCTAACATTGAAGAACATCCTTCTAATCAAGTAAATACTGCTCCAAGTACAAAGGACCCCACGATCTTTAGCTCAAACCTGTCACTTTACAGATAAGGAAACTGAGGCTCAGAGACTTGAAGTGACTTATTTATCCAAGATCAAACAGCTACTTAATGGCAGCACTGGGACCCAAACCCAGTTCTAACAATTAGATCACGAACTATCCACACCAGGAGAATGTAGGCCTGCAAGTCAGTGTGGAACATACTACTGAGAATCCAACCACTGATCGATCAAGGATTACCAAAGAGTAAAGCCCAAACACATCTCCTCCAAATCCAGCCAGGCTCCAAACCCCTCCCCTGAGCACCATCCCTCCCCAGATGTTTATTTAAAACAGCGTTCCTCCCTTTTCAGCACCTGCATCCTCTTCCCCTCCACCAGCCCCTTTTTCTTACTTCCAGTGTGTATTTATCACCTTGGAGAGAAGAAGAAACAAACCTTTCCATGGCTGGCTACTCCTTGTGGTAGTAATTCTATTGCTTTCTCTTCAGTTGCTGCCAAACTCCCGGAAGTGATGTATAGGCATACCTTGAAGATATTGCAGGTTTGGTGGCAGCCATGGCAATAAAGTGAATAGATCACAATAAAGTGAGTCATATAATTTTGGGGGGTTTCCTAGTGCACAGGAAAGTTATGTTTATACTATACTGCAGTCTATTAAGTGTGTAATAGCATTACTTCTAAAACATGTGTATACCTTAATTTAAGAATACTTTATGGCTAAAAAAAAATACTAGCAATCATCTGAGCCTTTAGTAAGTCATCATTTTTGCTGGCAGAGGGTCTTGCCTGGGTGTTGATGGCTGCTGACTGACAAGGATGGTGGGTGGCTGAAGGTTAGGGTGGCTGTGGCAATTTCTTAAAACAACAATGAAGGTTGCCACATCAATCAACTCTTCCTTTCATGAAAGATTTCTCGGTAGCATGTGATGCTGTTTGATAGCATTTTACCCGCAGTAGAACTTCTTTCAGAATTAGAGTCAATCCTCTCAAACCCTGCCACTGCCTTATCAACTGAGTTTTTATATAATATTCTAAATCCTTCGCTGTCATTTCAGCAATGTTCACAGCATGTTCACCAGGGATAGATTTCATCTCAAGAAACCACTGTCTTTGCTCATCCATAAGAAGCAACTCCTTATCTGTTCAAGCGTGATCATGAGATGGTACCAATTGGGTTATATCTTCCAACCTCACTTCTAATCTCTTGATATTATATTGCCACCACACCTGCAGTTACTTCCTCCACTGAAGTCTTGAACCCCCACAAAGTCATTCATGAGGGTTGCAATCAACTTCTAAATACCTGTTAATGTTGATATTTTGACCTCCTCCTATGAATCATGAATGTTCTTAATGGCATCTAGAATGGTGAATCCTTTCCAGAAAGGTTTTTAATTTACCTTGCCCAGATCCATCAGAAAAATCTCTATCTGTGGCAGCTGTAGCCTTACAAAATGTATTTCTTAAATTATAATACTTGAAAGTTGAAATGACTCCATCCATGGGCAGGATGGATGTTGTGTTACTAGCAGGTATGAAAACAACATTAATCTCCTTGTATATCTCCATCAGAGTTTTTGGGTGATCAGGTGCATTGTCAATGAGCTGTAATATTTTCGAAGGAATCTCTTTTTTTCTAAGCAGTAGTTCTCAACAGGGGGCTTAAAATATTTGGTAAAACATACTATAAACAGATGTGCTATCATCCAGGCTTTCTTGTTTTATTTATAGAGCCCAGGCAGAGTATATTGAGCATAATTCTTAAAGGTCCTAGGATTTTTGAAATGGTAAATAAGCATTGGTTTCATCTCAAAAATCTCCAGCTGTGTTAGCCCCTAATAAGACAGTCAGCCTGTCCCATAAAGCTTTGAAGCCAGGCATTGACTTCTCCTCTCTAGCTATGAAACTCCTAGATGGCATTTTCTTCTAATAGAAGACTGTTTTGTCTATATTGAAAATCTGTTGCGTAATGTAGCCACCTTCATCAATTATCTTAGCTAGATCTTTTGGATAAGTTGCTATAACTTCTATAACTGTACTTGCTGCTTCACCTTGCACTTTTATGTTACAGAGACAACTTTCCTTAAACCTCAAGAACCAACCTCTGCCAGTTTCAAACTGTTCTTCGGCAGCTTCCTCACCTCTGTGAGCCTTTATAGAATTGAAGAGAGTCAGGGCCTTGCTCTCAATTAGGCTTTGGCTTAAGGGAATGTTGTGGCTGGTTTGATCTGCTATCCAGACCACTAAAACTTTCTCCATATCAGCAACATAGCTTTCCTACCATTCATGGAGCAGCACATTTGACTTCCTTCAAGAACTTCTTCGCATTCACAACTTGGCTACCTGTTTGGCACAAGAGGCCTAGCTTTTGGCCTGTCTCAGCTTTTGACATGCTTTCTTCACTAAGCTTAATCATTTCTAGCTTTTGTTTTAAAGTGAGAGACATGCAAATATTCTTTTCACTTGAACACTCAGAGGCCACTGTAGGGTTATTAATTGTCCTAATTTCAATATTGTTGTGTCTTAGGGACTAGGGAGGCCTGAGGAGCGGGGAGGACGATGAAGGAACAGCAGGTCAGAGGAGCAGTCGGACCACACGCCTTTACCGATTAAGTTCACCGTCTCACATGGGTGCACTTCATGGTGTCCCAAACAATTACAATAGTGACATCAAAGATCAGTGATCGGCCGGGCGCGGCAGTTCACGCCTGTAATCCTAGCACTCTGGGAGGCCGAGGCAGGCGGATTTTTCGAGGTCAGGAGTTCGAAACCATCCTGAGCAAGAGTGAGACCCCGTCTCTACTATAAATAGAAAGAAATTAATTGGCCAACTAATATATATAGAAAAAATTAGCCGGGCATGGTGGCGCATGCCTGTAGTCCCAAATATTCGGGAGGCTGAGGCAGGAGGATTGCTTGAGCCCACAAGTTTGAGGTTGCTGTGAGCTAGGCTGACGCCACGGCACTCACTCTAGCCTGGGCAACAAAGCGAGACTCTGTCTCAAAAAAAAAAAATATATCAGTGATCACCACATTTCACCATAACAGGCAACAAAATAATGCAAAAGTTTCAAATAGTGTGAGAATTGGCAAAATGTGACACAGGGACACAAAGTGAGCACATGCTGTAGGAAAAATGGCACCAACAGACTTACCTAATGCAGGGCTGCCGAGAACCTTCATTTGTAAAAAGTGCAACATCTGTGAAGTGCAATAAAGCAAAGTGCAATGAAATGAGGTATGCCTGTAATCACCGAAGTCCTCCCTTCTCCCACCTCTGTCAACTCCCTTAGGCCAGCGCAGTCTGGCTGCTACCCCAGTGCTTTACAGAAACCACCCTCTCAACGGCCAACAAGGTGCTTGTTGATAAATGAAATGGCTTCTACTTGGTCATAATTCTCCTGGACATTAACGACCATGCTTCCCTCATAGTGACAGTTGTTATACTACTACAGAAGCTTTGATACATAAAAATAGGTCACGTGTTAAAAGGCTGTTTGTAAGTTCAGTAGTTAAAAGCATGGGCTCTGGGATCACACTGCCTGCTTCAAATCTTGCTTCTACAATTGACTGACTGGATCCCTTAAGCAAGTTGCGACTCAGCTTCCAAATCTGTAAAATGGGAGCCTAACACTACCTAGCTCATAGAGTCTTGGTGAAAGTCCATGCACTATGCTTAGAACTCTCTGGCACATATTGCATGCTCAATCAATGAGCTGTTGTTGGCATCATAGTTGTAAATCCAAGGTGAGCAAGAAGAGATTAAGTATGCAGTCCCCACTCACACACCCACCAAATAGAAGTGTTAGTTTAGGCTCTGAAGTTTATGTTTCTCCTTGCCATTGTAAAACACTCCTCTCTTGGACATCCTTCCTTAAAACAGATCAATTTGTGAATCTATTGGGGCAGCTGACACTTCCTCTCCTGATGGTCTCCACAAATATCTCAGAGAGTTATGGGCTCCATACCCCAGTCACCTGAGCTTCATTTTAATGAGGAACAGATTCAAATGAACCTTACACGCAGGGCTTGCAACGATCACCTCGATCACCTCGAAGGAGCACTCTCTCCAAGCTGAGCCTTTGCGTTCTGCAGTCCCCAGTGTCTCCTGAATTTGTATGAGGCGTCTGAAATTGATGCTGAGCTCTAGCCACCTATTCCAGATATTTTTCCGATTTACTCTTCACTTTTCCTTGCCTCTGGCTAATAATTGCTTTGTGCATAAAAGCTCAACATTTTTCACATACTATATGATTCCCTCTTTGTTCTGCATGATCATCATCATGACAATTGTAAAGGAAGACACTGCTTGGGTGCCCACTATGTGCCACGCTCATTTCTAAGTATTTTCTACGTATCATCGTCGCCCCCTGTCCAAGGCTTCGCCACAAAGGCACATGCAGCATTCTGCGTTTTCTCGCTTTCAATTTTAAAAAGTGACCTCTACTTTCATTATGAGTGAACATCTCTTTAAACTAGCACATTCCTCTCGCTGTTGTCATGAGTATAGGAAATAACAGGCTTAGTAAAATTTATAACCACATACACAACCAACGAGCCATTGGGAAGGGCCAAAATGCTCCCATAGCTTACTGTAACCTTCGATGGCAGTGGATGTGCTTTTGCCTGGAAAGCAACTTTGTTCTTAACTATACAAATAGCATAAACCAAACGATGGCTACAGAAGCTTCTGTAGGCTTGTTGAGTGATTGCCAGGTGCCAGGCACTGTGCCAAGAGCTTTATATGCATTATATTATTTAATCTTTAAAACAGTCTTGAGGTGACTATTGTTATGATCGATCGTCATTCTACAGATAAGGAAACTGAAGTGAAGAAAGGAATGTGCCCAAGTCATTATCAACCGGGGTTCAGACACAGGTGTACCCGACTACAAGCTCATGTCTTAGCCATTCAATTCCTAGGTTGACTCCCGCAGCAGTGCCCTCTCCTGCCTTTGTAGCCACTTCTGACTGCTGAGTCTTTGCCTTCTATGGCTTCTCTCCCTTCTCCCTTTCCCTGTGGGGCTCTTGAAGTCTCAGGGATGGTCACACATTTTCACAGCATCGCCGAGCTTGACTACAAACCTCTATAGTCCAACTCCCACTCCTGTCTCCCCAAAGACTTCGGCAGTTCCTGGCACATAAAGAAGCCATAGCTGTTGAATGAATGAACACATCACCTTTCTAAAGATTATTTGGAAAATATTAACCATTTAATTCTCAACAAACTGTATAAGAGCTTCAACCTTTACGATTTTATGGTTTTCTTCGCCCCACATGATGCTGAAGCTCATGGATGGTTCTTAACCAGGGTGATTTTGTCTTTCCATGCCCACTCCTCTGGGGACATTTCACAATGTCTGGAGACATGTTTAAATGTCACAACTGTAGGGGTAGGGAGAGAGAGAAGAAAATGCCGATGGCATCTAGCAGCAAGAATGCTGCTGAACACCATGGGCTGCACAGAACAGAAATGCTGCTAAATGTCCTATAATGCACACGACAATCACCCACAGCAAGGAGATATTGGGCCCAAAATGTCGATAGTGCTGAGGTTGAGAATGCTGATATCAGGATTTGTTCTTCCTAAAAGGAATGTCCTGGTGACTGAGCAGGGCCAGGGACGTATTAGCCCCACTGTTTACCCTGTGCCAACTATGACAACCCACGGTTAGCATCACCCCCTGAGCTGAAAGGAAGGAACACGGAAACATTGGGGATCCAGCCCGAGGATCCAGGATCTAACTGCTGGCCCCGAAACTGGATACTAACATGAGTGACTGCTGTAGACAAGTGGTTTAACCTCCCTGGGCTCAACTTGTCGTCTATAAAAGGGGGTGGAGGAGGAGGGGAGGTTAGCCCCCTTATAGCTCTAAAACTATCTAGTTTCAATAAATTCTAAAACTTGAAGTTCTTTTTTTAACCTATCCTTCTGCTTCATATCCAATCCCAAGTCAAGCTTTGTCTTCACTTTCGAGAACCTCTTGCAACTGCCCCTGTCACTTCTCCACCACCTCCTCCTCCCCACCACACACAGAAACACCCACACACACTCACTTCCTCCACTGTCACCACCCAGATTACAGCAAGAAATCCCTAATCAACCTCCTTTTCTCCAGGGTTAACTTTTTAACCTGGATTCCAGCAGCCCCTCCTCTGTGACCTAAGTACATTTTCCCTCCTCCCCACGCTCTCCCCCCTTCTCCGAGACACTCATGCCTTAGATCCCTTCCGTGTGCAGCTTTCTCCAAAGTCAGCAGAGTTGCCTCTTCTTTGCTCACACTCTAGTGCTGGGTTCCATCTTCCTCCTGCAATTTCCCACCACCCCGTCCCTGCAGCCAGAAGAGCTGAGACGAACCCTGGGTTAGGGTCGCTGCTCTCAGCTGATGGGTAATGCCTGTAAATCCCAGGCCTGCAGCTCACCAGCAGGCCCTGGGTTTAGAAAGAATCAATTCGTATATCCAAGCGCTTACAATGTGTTCACGCACCACAAAGGCCACAATAGGGGGGAAGATGTGCGTGGAACACGCTGCGAGCCAAGCGGGTTGGGAAGCGCTCATTGTTCTTGCTTGTCAAAGAGGGGGCACCACGGGATTCCAGAGAAAGAACAGAAGGCCCCTTGCCTGCCTTCCCAGGAACAATCGACCAGACGGAAGCTGGACGCTCAGCCCTTGGACTTCCCCGCAGGAAACCCTGGTCCAGCTGGGCCTCCTGTTTCCCCTCCCTCCCAGGCCCTGGGTGGGTTCCAGGTGAGTGAGCAGCCTGTTTGGTAAACAGATCCCAGAAAGTAGCAAGTGCAAGCCCATATGGATTTTCTTTTTTTTAACTTTAACTTAGTTGCTTTTAGAAAATAACAATTTTTTAAATCTCCAGTTCATCAGAGAGAAGTGCTGTTCATATGTTCCCTGAACTGGCTGTATGTGTGCCTGATACTCTGCTTGGTCTTGAGAGAATAGGAAAGAATTGGCCTCTTCATATACTTGGGGGGCTCTCGAGCTACTTAACTGGTTTCCTGAACCCCGTTGCTCATCAGTAAAAGGGGCACATTGGTACCTACCTTACAGGAGTATTGTGACATTGTTACATGTTAATTCTCTGTGAAGACATCTGGCACCATTTCTAGCACATGGCAATCTCCTTGAATTTGGCATCTATTATTGTTTTTTTTTTTTATTAATATCTATTCATGTAAACTACATTACAACAAAGACCCAGCTCTCTAAGGTTTTACTTCCAGCTGTGGCTGTGACACAGTCATGTGAGATGATTCAGTTATAGTGCAAAGCGATGCAGTATAGAGTCACCAGCCCACATGGGCAAGGCAGACAGGAGTAGCAAGAAGCCTCCGGAAGGAGATACCTGCACGGTTGCAGGAAGCAGGACTTAAGTTGGTTGAAAGAGGAGCAGAGTTTGGATACACAGAAAGGTGAGGCAGGGGACTCCAGGCTTTGAGTACTGCGTCACCTGCAACCTGTATCCTTCACGTTACTGTCCAGGGACATATCCATGGAGTCTTTTGTACATCCTCTGCCCTATTAAATAGGAACAATGGATACGGTGAAGTCTGTTTTATAGATGAGAAACCGAGGCCCAGAGGAAGCCACACAACCAAGCCATCAGCTTGGTTTTGTCAAAAAAAGACCATGGGGCAAATGTCGTGAGGTTAAGGGGGCAGGCCCGCCAAACACAGCTACGGGAGTAAACTAAGAGTAATCTGGCAGTTATGGCAATAACAACCTCAGTAATAAGAACTGAGCCAAGAACAAACTATTAACACTCACTAAGCACTCACTTACTGTTCCAGGCATCATGGAAAGTGCTAAATGTGTATTGACTCATTTGATTCTCATAATAACCAGATGAAATAGGTATTATTGCCATTATCTTACCATTGTCTCTCTTTTGCACAGGAAACATGGAGGCTTGGAGAGATTTAGAAGCTTTCCCCAAGGTTACGAACTCAGATCTGTCTGCCCCAAAGTTCAGGCCTCGAAACCCCATAAAACCCCATAGGAACTTTTTTTTTTTCAACTCCCGATTCCTGCAGAGACCAGGCCCTTCTGGAACATTTTAGAAACGGGGCCATGGAAGGCTCTCATCCCCTGCAGTACCCCTGGTGGCTGAACTATCCTCTGCTTGACGAGAAGGGATGGAGGTCAGTGGTTCGGGGCCCAGCCTGGAGCTTGGGTGATGTTTCCTTTCTCCTCTCTAGGATGTGAGGGCAGCTTTTGCACCCCCCACGCCTGCCCTCTCTTCTCCAGGCTGAGCATGCTCTGCTCCTCTTGACAGAGCTTCCACACCGCCCCCCTTCCTGGCCTCTGTCTTTAGCAATCATCTAGTTTTTCCACACCTGCCTTACAACCCTGCCCCTCAAAATCAAAAAAAGAGCTCTGGACTCTCTTTTGTCCCTGGTTCGACTGGTGCAAAAACCGGTGGGAATGTCCCCTCTATTAATCATAAAATCATACTTTCATTACCATCATCTCAAAATGGGTTAGGCTTTTAGCAACTGCTGGTTTCTCTGGAGCTTGTGGTCAACCAAAACCCCCTTACACCAGTCAGAACTGTCCTACTCCACAGGCAAAGGCATTGCTATACAGTTGGAAACTCCCAGTGCTTAATTATTTCATGTTAGGAATTTAAAAATGAAATTGCAAAAGCAAATAAACGTGTTTCATTTCAAATCAAAGAAAACAGAAATGAATAAAGAAGAAATGAATAATCACCCTCTCCACCCCATTGTACCCTTTTTCTCCCTAAGGTAACCAGTATTAATAGTTCGGCGTCTATCCTTACAAAACATATATACACAATATGCAAATGTTCTTTTCAAAAATATCATGCTCTGTGCCAAGTATCTGCAAACATGGCCTGCAGCCTAAATCTGACCCCACTGCCTGCTTTTGTAAATAAAGTTTTATTGGAACACAGCCATGCCCATTCTTTTGTGTATCATCTATGGCCGCTTTTGCACTGCAATTGCTGAGTTGAGCAGTTGTGACAAAAACCATATGGCCCACGAAGTCTAAAATATTTACCATTTGGCCCTTTTCAAAAAACATCTGCCTATCCCTGTCCTAAGAACTATACTCCAACTTGGCTTTTCACTTGAGAAAATAATAACATGGACATCCTTTAGGTCTCCAGTCCCCAACCACAGGGCCGTGGACAGATATAGGTCTGTGGCCTGTTAGGGCCCGGGCTGCAGAGCTCTGCCCCGCTCCCCGCACCCCACTCTCACCCATCCGTGGAAAAATTGTCTTCCAAGAAACCCGTCCCTGGTGCCAAAAAGATTGGTTACTGCTACTTTAGGTCACTGTATATAAATCTAAAACTCTTTCAAAAGCCATCTAGTCCTCATAATATGAATGAACCACAGTTTATTCTATGATTTCACTATTGATGGGAGCTCATATTGTTTTCTGGTTTATGCCACTGTGGACAATGCTGTCATAAACATCAATTTTTTAGAACCTTCAGAAGAAACGGGGTATAAGACATCCCCAGGGCTCTCAAGAGAAATACGGCCCTAATCTCTAACGCGATGCTCCCATGATGCCAATAAGCCTTTTCCAGCAGCAGTTATAGCGAGCCGGAGGTGCTGCTAGTTTCCCGGGGGGAGGAATTAAACTTTTAGGAAAGGGAGTATGCCTCCAAGAGGAAATCTCATTCTGATAGAGTTTACCTGGATGCTTCCCGGCTTTTCTGCTGTGCCATGAAAGAGCTTTTCCCTGAGCAGCCGCTCTCTGTTCCCCGACTCACCTGCCCTCCTCCCGAGCCCTGCATGGCAACACAGGCGTTAGGCTGGGCACCCACACTGCATCTGGGCAGGGTTTTCTGCCACTTTCAGGGCAAGAGGCACCTTGGAACAGAAGAGGAGTTAGGCTCCGTGGAGGGGGTACCTTTGATCCTGGAAACAGAAGGAACATACACAGATAATTTGTTTCTAATCTTTTCTGGGTCACAGACCCCTGAAAGCTACAGACCTTGTCTCCCTGCAAGATACATCTGCTTTTCTGTATGCATTTTGCATAAGTGCAGGGCACGCACAGATTTCCCGAAGATGCTATCCATGGCGCACGCTCCCTAGGTTAACAGCCCCAGAGCAGGTGCACTGCAGTCACGCTCCTTACTGCGGCTCGCCCAGCCCTTGGCGGTCGTTTCAGACACGGCATATTTCTCTGTGATTCATTAACGCTTCCCTTCCTCGCATGACGGACCGTGTGCCTGTCTGTCGTTCCAAAGGTCTTCCTGAGGCTGGCAGTCACGTGCCCCCTTCTTCCTCTGGCCATCCTGTTTGGGAAGATAAACTCACTTCTCCGCCCTCAGACCACCTCTCCCTGGGCACGGAACAGCACCGTGCATCCCACCGGCCGACCCTGTTCTTCCTGCTGCTTCGCTCACCCTGACCTGCTTTCCTCACCGCCAGGGCAAGCCCACACTTCACTGGAAAGACCCTTTTCTTTGCCATCTGGAACAGTCTTCCGGAACATTCCTGAAAGCTGTAAATCTTTACAAACTGCATTTTCCTCTCTGGCCCCTGCTCCTAAGTTTCATGACTCTGTTGTTGCTAACAAAGCAAGCTTGGCAAAAATGCTCCCCAAATTCGATGGCCAAGAAGGGATCTCCGTTGGTATTTGTGCTGCCCCCTACTGGTTAGAAAAGTAGTACTAAATAAACCTGACAGTGCTCAGTCCATTTTCGTCAAAAAGCTCACGGCTTTATCTTTTTTTTTTTGGACGGAGTCTCACTCTGTTGCCCACGCTAGAGTGCTGTGGCATCAGCCTAGCTCACAGCGACCTCACACTCCTGGGCTCAAGTGATCCTCCTGCCTCAGCCTCCCCAGTAACTGGGACTACAGGCATGCGCCACCACGACTGGCTAATTTTTTCTGCTTTTAGTAGAGACAGGGTCTTCCTCTTGCTCAGGCTGGTCTTGAACTCATGAGCTTGAGCCATCCTCCTGCCTCGGCCTCTCAGAGTGCTAGGATTACAGGCGTGAGCCACCGTGCTCGGCCTAATTTATCTTGATGGATAATCTCAGCCTTGGAAAGTAGGGTTCATCTTTGTTGCTTACAAAGGCAGAGTGCACTGTGGTCTATTTTAATGCTTCATAACGTCCATTAAACTGTTCTTGCCCTTTGACCCAGTAATATCCTTTCCAGAAATCTGCCCTAAGGCATGTAAGCAAGAGGTTACCTTCAGAGATGGCCATCGTGTTGTTATCGGTGGTGGCAAAAAGTCCAAATGAAGTTAAATGTCCAACAGCGGGTGGTATGACATAGCCAGAGGATTGACTATCATGTGCACCTTAAAAATGATGTTAATGAAGTTTTTTTTATAGTATGAAGGGATATTTATAACATGTCAAGTAAGCAAAACACAGCATGATAAGTACTGTGCAATCCCAACTAAATGTGCACGGAAATAAGTCTGGAAGTAATACACTAAGGCTTAATAGGGTTTTCTCTGAGTTGTGGGAGTAGGCTATTTTATATGTTGATCTATTTTGCTATTTCCCTGTGAGCCTATGATGTTTTTAAAGTCAAAATTTAAAAAATCATAAAACTGATTTCTATATGGTAGAAAAAGCATGGACTTCAGAATCAAATGACCTAGCTTTATATCCTGACTCTGTGACCTTGGACAAGTGACGCAGGCCCTCCAGACCCATTTCCTCAACAGGAAGTGGAGGTGATAATGGCTCCTCCACTTCACAGAGTTATTGTAGAGTTCATGTAGGTTGTGCGTGTGCACTACTCGTAAGTGATGGAAGCTATTGTAAAGTTTGATGGGTGAAGTTCAGCTGTTTTCCTACCACTTGAAAGCAAGTCTCAGTCCAAATCTTCCACACCATCATCATTTCCTAAATTTTTATTAGTGAGCAGGGGTAAGGTAGCTCCTACAACCTGCATTGCATACTCAGTGAAGTCCTGTCTTTTTAGCTGTTCAGACCAACCTCCACATTGCATGAAAGGGTCCTCAGGGTAATTGAAACATTTCAGAGGTGGGGTTGTGGGACCCTTATAGAAAGGCTCAGGCAACAAAGAAATCCTCCCTCTAAACCTCCCATAGCTAGATAGAAGACCATATAGAGGTCAAGACTTCTTACATACTTTTCACACGGGGCGGAGGTGTCAGTCAGTAATAAAACTTTTTAGCCAATCTACAAATCTTGATTGTCACTCACTGAGAGTAATTGAGGGTCCCTTGCTAAGACCAGTATGCCTATCAACGTGCTATTAATTTCACCAATGAAATCCCACTTTTGATATTTAGTTTGCTAATTAGGAAAGCATTTGGTGTGTCTCTAAGGTTAAGATAGCTGAAGCACTTAAAATAGCTCTTCTGGAGTGAGGCTCATCTGAAATAATTCCAGTTTATCACCCCCGGAGAAGGGATGCCTGGTTAGAATAATGGCTGCCCATGGGGTATAATCTCAAATAATATATACAGAAATATCTCATAGTCTAAGCTCAAGCATTTTAGAGTAAATTACACAGATAACACTTATAAAGGAAGAAAGATAGTCCCTATCACATGTAAGCACTCAGCAACTACATGGCTATTAAATGTGATGCAAAAATTGTAGGTCAGTCTGTATTCTGAATTTTATATTTCCTCCATGTACACCCTTACAGATATTGAACTAGAGTTTGTCTCTTTCTTTTTCCAATGTTTGAAACAATTCTCAACGTATTTCTGATTCACTTGGAATTCTGAGACAAATCATGCAAGCCAGTCGCAACTTGGTCCCGAAGGAATCATTTTGGGGTCTTTTCCCAGCTGCCTTTGAGATTGTCAGCTCTTCGTACGGAGTCGTGAGTCTCTGTGAGCCGCCAATCACTTTAAGAATCCCTTTTGCAAAACCATGCTCTCTCTTAAAACATGGTTCTTGTCTTTCAACTTAATAATTCACTTTCTGAAGTCTGTTCTATGCAGCGCCCAGAACATAGTCCTTGCCACATGGCTGGGATTTTAAAAATATCTGCACGTATTTAAAAAGAGAGACTATGGGGAAAAAATAACATGCCGGAGCCACCTAATATTAGAGAAGGAGTTTTGCTTAGTTTTTATGAATTTATTTCTTCCCATTACTTCCTAAAGTGTGGCCATGTTTAACAGGGGACAAAAACAGATGGTAAAGGGTCTCCAGTCAGAATGAACAGGGTCAGCACTGACCTGAGGTCCCCAAGGCAGAAAGGGCGCCCCACCCCACCCCACCCCCTTTTCCAGGTCTCACGGCACCTCAGGGATCCCACGAGGAGGCCTCCCTTGGCATTCTGAGAGCTCCCCATTCAGGGAGGTTTTATCAGAGAAATTGAACCAGAAAGTATTGAGCTCAGATAACAGGATTAATGAACATTCTTCTCATTCTGCAAACAACTGATGAGGGCGGAGTGCCACCCACGTCTTTCTGAGGTAGGCCTGGCACACTCGGAGACGCCTGGGATTTCCTGAAGCCATTCCTTTCTGCGGGACACTAGGCTTCTCCAGGGGTGATGTGTTATAATAATACTCCCCTTTGTTCTCACGGGGCCTATTTTTCCCTCCTGTCTGCCCCAGTGGTTTCTAGCTTTATATTTCCAGGTTGGTGTTGATAGACCGAACCTGGCCTGCCTAATAAAGGTAATGGTAATAAGAGAAGCTAGGGTTTACAGGGACGTCTCTGTGGACCAGTACTAGGCTAAGAACTTGGCATTCACAAATCCACCCACGGTGAGCCTTTATGGGAAAGGGGGTGGGCTGGGGTGGGGGCTGTCTCAGCTCTCACTGTCCACCCACCTTGAGCCTGTTGCATCCTCCCAAAGATCTGCCTCCGCCAAGGCATTCAGGAGCAATAGCTATTTTACTGAAGACGTTATGCAGAGATGGGCACATAGACTTGGAATCACAATGTAAACCACATAGCAGTAACTTTAAAAAATTTCCATTCACTGTCTCCTCCCGCTGCCACCAAACCTTTCTTTCCTCCTCCAGTTGTCTCTTCCTTTGTCCTTGTTCTCTTCCCCATCCTCAGCCTCTACAATTCCCTTGATAGTCCAGAGCCCTTAAGTACTGGCTTGCAGAGCCCACCTGGCATCTCAGTGTAAGGAACACACTAGCTCAGCCCATAGAGCCCAGGGACTTGGCCGCAAGGTCTTTCCTCGTGGGGATGGGTTTCTTGGCAAATTCCAGCCTCTGCATTATCCACTATAGTCCCCACGACGTTCGTGAGAGGCAAGAACTCTGTACTGGTGTCGTTCTCTTTTTGTTCAGCAAGAAACAAGCAATGAGGTGTACTTGCCCAGAGACACTTGGCTAGATTCAGAATCAGGATCTCAAGAGTTGTATATGGGTGGGCCGGGCGCGGTGGCTCATGCCTGTAATCCTAGCACTCTGGGAGGCCGAGGCAGGCGGATTGCTCGAGGTCAGGAGTTCGAAACCAGCCTGAGCAAGAGCGAGACCCCGTCTCTACTATAATTAGAAAGAAATTAATTGGCCAACTGATATATATATAAAAAATTAGCCGGGCATGGTGGCGCATGCCTGTAGTCCCAGCTACCCGGGAGGCTAAGGCAGCAGGATTGCTTGAGCCCAGGAGTTTGAGGTTGCTGTGAGCTAGGCTGATGCCACGGCACTCACTCTAGCCTGGGCAACAAAGCAAGACTCTGTCTCAAAAAAAAAAAAAAAAAAAAAAAGAGTTGTGGGTGGTCTCAAAGGCTCTGCTCACTGTGACCACATATGTCCCGGATAGTCCCAGATTAAGCCTGTGTCCCTCACTCTCAAGAGCGTCCTGGTCTGGACTCTTGTGATCACCCTAGCTACACTAGAGGCTCGTCCACTGTTGCAGCCACGGCGCATGGCACTCAGAAGTGCTCAGTGAATATCTTCGGCTGCCATGTTGGTCATGGGTACTCCCTGTGCCTCTGAGTTATGGAGGCTTCCAAATGAAACTCTGGTTGGAGCCCGAGCATACAAAGAAGCTCAGTTTCCGGTGACTATCAGGCAGGTAACCCGACCAAATTAATCTCTCCCTGTTCGACAGGCTCCATCTATCACACTGTGGACTCCGCAGCCCAGGGGGGGCTCAGGCAGGCTGGGCGACCCCCGTGGACACCGGCACGAAGGCCAGGATGCTTGCTCAGCCCAGCGTCACATTTCAGACCTGCCTCTCCCCAGCCCACCTGCCTCCCCGGGAGAGAATGGGGGATTCAGATGGATTACACATGTTTACGGGCTAATGTTTCAAGCGGGAGTTGGATGGGAGCTTAATAGAATTAATTAATTCTCTCCGTTCCACGGGAGCTGAGGGAAAGCTCTCTCCACCACAGCTGGCTCTGAGATGGGCCCCGAGACAGTGCCAGGTGCTCACTAGGGTTCCTTTTACTGCCCTGATCTCCACAGCAAGTTCAACTTTGTTCAGAGCAATAAGGAAAAGCCGCCTTTTCCTGCTTGCATGTTCTTTGTATAGGAAATCAGCTCTGGGCATTTTGCATTTTTGATGTGTCAGCTTTAGGCAGCACAGGGGTCAGGAACAGGTCCCCTCCCTGCTTTTAGAGCAGGGATATAAATTCCGATGTCTACACTGAGAGGTCATAGTGTAGTGAGGCCAGAATGTCAGGGTGTGAGTCCCAGCTCTCCCGCTGCTGGTGTGGGTCTCAATTCCCTTGTGTGTAAAGTAGCACCAGTGGGACAGTACTCCTCCCAAAAGTGACCGTGGTGACAAAAAGCCAACCACTTAGAACAGTGTCTGACACTTAGTATTATATGCACGTGCACTTCATATCATGATTCGTAGCATTTGTGGCAGGCTGGAAAGGAAAATGAATGTGGCTACAGGTGTCCAAGTAGCAGGGAGGAGGGGACTGTGCCAACTTAGACAGCACATGCTTCACCTGAACTTGGCAGCCTGAGCCCATGGGCATACAGACCCAGTGTTTCCAAAACCTTTCAGTTTTTCAAAAGAAGCCAAAACTCCAGATTTTGTGTGCCATCTGATTTGTAAACGTTGACAACGAATTAAAAAAAAAAAAACTACGAAACACTGGGTTAGACTGAACAAAACAGGTCGGTGCACCTGATCCAGCTGGGGCCTCCAGACTACAGCCTCTGCTCAGAGTTGCTGCATCCTGTCACTGCAGAAAGGATGAGATCAAAGGACAAGACTCAGACGGGCGTAGTAGATCGGCAGTACCCAGCCCAGGGGCGTTCCCAGGGCCTAGGGCACCGCAGCCCAGGAAAGCTTCCTGTTGGGGTGGCTGGCTGGCTTAGTTCACTCGTGGATGGCTATTTCAAATAATACCAGTAAATCTTTGAATCATAAGACCACCCTCTTAGGCACTTTCTTAGCATGGCCTCGGCTCAGGAATCAAGCTTTCTGGATCAAATCTTGGCCCCATCACTTCCCATCTGTGTGACTTTGGCCAAGTAACTTAACCTCTCTGTGCCTCATCCATATCTGTAAAAATTAATGGTGCCTACCTCCTAGATGTAGAAGGAAAGAAATGAAATGGTACATATGAAAAACTAGCATAGTGTCTAGCAAAGAGTAATTACCTGCTAAATATTATTATGAATATGTGATGATCATTTAAATAAATGTCAGCTTTTATTCCTCAATAAAGCAACAGAATTTTTTTTTTTTTAGCAACAGAAATTTACAAAGTACTTAATGGGTACAAGGTTTAAAATCAGACATCATGGAAAACATTAGGGTTTTGAGGAGAGGACTTGCATCTTAGTCACCCTAGCACAGAGCACAAGGCCAAATGTAAGGTAGGAGACCAACAAATATGCACTGAGCAAGGGGCTCCTGTCCTCAGGGGATGTAGATGGAGGGGTAAGGGTGGGGTCAAAACATAAATATATTAAAAGTTAACATGGAAGATTTAAGCAAGTCATCAAAAAAGAGCAATCCGAGGCAGAAGAGTGTGAATATCTGAATGGACCTTATTGTCATTGCTAGAAGACTTCAGTTTTGGAAGAAGTCATTTCGGATTCAAGCAGCATTGTGGAAACAAAGGTTGGTTTGAATGTGAAGCAAAACAGCAATTCCAACAGGGGTTAGTAAAGAAGAGAAGGTGACAAAATATAAGATGGGTTTCAGGGACTGCAAGCATAGGAGCTCAATGCAAACAGAGTATTCAGAACCAGAAGTAGGTAAAGGAAATCTGAAAAGCAAGATTGATACTCGATTCAAAAAGATCTTCAGTTCCAGGCTATGGTAGAGACTACTAGATGTCTCTCCTTCTTCCTTTTTAACAAAACATCTCATTTGCCCAGAATGGACTATATTTCTTAGCCTCGTTGGTAGCTGGGTGTGGCCATGTGACAAAGTTCTCACCAGTAAGACTTAAAGGAAAGTTCTATGTGTGAATTCTGGAATGTGGACACAGTGGCTGGAACTTTAGAAGTCACCTTGGATCATGAGGCAAAAAGGTTAAGCATGATGGAAGAGAAGAAGGGAACTAAGCTCCCTGATGACTATATCAGCCCTGGGCATCCTACTTCTGGATTGTTTCACAGGAGAGAAACTTCTTGGTTGTTTAAGCCACTATTACTCTGGGTCTGACTTAACTTGTGTCTGAACTTGTTCCTAACTGATTAGCAAGGCAAAGACTTCACACTTTTATCATGGAGCAGCAGGCAAGCATTGGAAGGTTCTGAGCTGGCAAGTAACGAGATCAATGTGTGGTGGTGGAGGGGTGTAACGCAGAACAATATGGCAGCAACTGTGCAGTAAAGATGGAAGCAGGGAGAGCCCAGAGGCTGAGAGCTCAGAAAGTTGAGTGCAGAGATTTAGATAAGATGAATAAATGAGAATGTGCTGAGACCCGCTTTGGGGTAAAACCATTGTAAGAATTAGGATAAAAAATCGTAACTACACGAGAGTATTTTCTTAGTCCATTTGGGCTGCTGTAACAGAATACCCTAGACCAGGTAATTTATAAAGAGCATAAGTTTATCGCTCACAATCCTGGAGGCTGGAAAGTCCAAGATCAAGGAGCCAGCGGATTGGGTGCCTGTTGAAGGCTCACTCTCTGCTTCGTAGATGGTGCCTCTTGCTGCGTCCTCATGGCAAAAGAGGGCAAAAGCAGGAACGAGCAAACAGGCTCCCTCAAGCTCTTTCATAGGAGCACTAATATCATTCGTGAGGGTGGAGCCTTCGTGACCCAATCACCCCCGAAAGGCCCCAATTCTTAATACTACTGCCTTCAGGGTTAGGTTTTAACACGTGACTATTGAGGGCACACCCACATTCGGACCATGGCAAATACAATGCACTTTGATAGTGTTGAAAAAAGTTGTTGCTTTTTAATTGGTCTAACTAAAATCGATGTGTTTGGTGATACAGGCTGGAAAGGAGAATACCAAGTAATACAATATAATATTTCAAAAGGAGGGCTCCTGATTTCGACAGCCTGGGCTCCAATCCTGACTCCAACAATTACAAGCTCTGGGACCTTGGGCAAGTTCCCTAACTCCTTTATGTCTTGGTTTCTTCTTCATCTATGTGATAATGGAGATAATACTTTACATGCTGGGTTGCTATAAAGATTAAATGAGATACACACTCATTCATTTACAGAGGTTTGTTGTACACCTGTAATGTGACGCACATGTGCTGGAAATAAAGGGTGGGGTTGACAAAACTGCTAAGAAACAGAGGTGCCTATATAGTGAGTGAGGAAGACAATAAGTAAATGATGATATGAGATAATTTCTGCAGTGACCATTGCTATACGGCTTAGAAAAGTATGGCGCATAGATGTATTGCCAGTGGCAGACAAGAGGATTCTACATAGGAAGCAGATGAACGTTTTTAATTGCTTGTAATAGCTATATATCTGCAATGCCTCTTAGAAAAACACAAGTTTTTCTATTCATGAGAATGGCATTTATTCATTCAACAAACATACCTTAAGCACCTATTATGTTAGGCAGGGGTGTCCAGTCTCACTTAGCACCCATGGAAAGGAAGGTGTCCACCTGGAACCTCGTGGCCTATTTCCCCTGAGGCTCTGCCTGCCCCTTCCCCTTGTTTATATCTCAAATCATCTATTTCTTTCACTAATGTTTTGAAGCTTATACGGAATGAAATCAGTGTATTTCCATGTCAAAATTATAAGAAAAGCCACTAACAGGATTCACTTGGCAAAGCTTTGTAAATCAAGGAAGCTTTGAATAAGAAAATATTTATTAAAAAAAAGTGATTTTTCACTTTTGCTTATTATATAGCTGGCTAACCACGAGTCGCACTATGGAGAACCTAGTTTTTTTGAATCTATTACTATCCTATAATTATCCTGTCAAAGTTCCCACTTAAGCAGACCATATCGTATTTGCATTCTAAATAAATACCATGTACTTGAGAATAATTTGCCCCTCAAGTGGATCAACAGAGCTTTGCCTCTCCAGTTAAATGAACAATGTAACCACATCACAACCTGCGGCAGTTCTCCCCTGAGAGCTGTTCCTGCCCTAAATAATTCACATTTCCCCCCTAGGGACACGGGCGTTGAACTGTACAGTAACTTTTATTTCCACAAACTTTACTGATTTCACATTACCGTCCCCCACCCCACTACACCACCCAAGCAGACAATATGTATAGAAAGATCTCTGCTCAAAGCACAGCTGGTGACTTAAACATTTAGGGTGGTGGTACAGGTCACATGATCAGATGAACTACTATTCAAAACTGGCACCTAAAAAAGATAATTAGCAAGTGAGCTGTTTTGCCCTCGGAGCTCGGTGGAACTACAAAACTGCTCCTTGGCAATCTCAGTTCAATTAACAGTACATGCTTATATTAATATATAGTGCATGCATCCGTTCTTTCACTCACTCCACCAAAATTTAGCTCCTTCTGCCTTGCAGGGTACTCAGTTAGACACTGGAATATGGAGGTGAACAAAAGAGCTTGCAGGCTAATGTGTGAGGA
This sequence comes from Microcebus murinus, assembly GCF_040939455.1. Lineage (NCBI taxonomy): Eukaryota > Metazoa > Chordata > Mammalia > Primates > Cheirogaleidae > Microcebus > Microcebus murinus. The sequence goes on from NC_134107.1 coordinate 29,771,201, forward strand.
AGATCTTGATCAAATTGTCCCACAAGTATAAAATTACCAACTGTGGGGAGTGCTACGTAGGAAAAGTAAGTATAAAGCAAAAGCGTGAGGATCAGCTGAGAGCCAAAGGACACAGAGCAGTTAGCTAGACAAAGAAGCAGGGGAAAGTTTCCACGCAGAGGGAAACAGAGTCAATGAAACCCTGAAGGTGGAGCAGAGGAGCTCTGAAATAGAAGAGACTAAGATACAAAGGACAAGCTCCTTGCCAGACGGGGCAGGTTTTGGAGCCATGGCAAGGAGCTTGTTTGTACTGTATTCTGAGGCCACAGAAGAGCTTGAAGCAGAGATGATAATCTGATCAGATGCACATTTTGACAAAATACAAGTGGCGGCATCAAAAATAAAATCTGCTAATTGTCTGTTAGTATCCATTTTCCCCTTCCTCCATAGTTTATTTCCCCCAGGATCTGGAACCATCCAGGCTAAAGACTACATTTCCCAGCCTCCTGTGCAACTAGTCTCTGTGGCTGGATTATGGCCCACCGTGTGTCAGCTGGATTGTCAGGAGGGAAGGGCTTCCAAGGTCCTCTTTTAAGAGAACAGGCGCAGGTGCTCTTTGCTGCCTTCTCTGTCCCTTCCTCCATCCTGCAGCCTGGAAGCCAGATGCTGCTGTCTTGGACCATGAAGACGAAGCCTCGTGTGGAGGAGTAACATGAAAAGGGGATCCTGGGTTCTTGACATTGTGGAGTGCTTTACTAGCCCTGGACAGCTCCTTTGACTTTTCAATTTATTACGTTAATTAACCTATGTCTGCTTTCAAATCAAAACTTTAGTTTATTGCATCGCAAATAAGAAGCAGCACAACTAATCAAAGTATGCACCTAACTATCGACAGTTTTGCCATCTTAACAGTAGCTTGCTTATGCCAGCAGCAAAGAAGCCTGGGGAGCGAGTGGTGATGAAATTGCAAAAGGTGTTTTCCACAGCTTGTTGAGAATTGAATATTTTTCCTTGCAAGAAGTGGTCCAAAGCCTGGAAGAAGTGGTAGTCAGTGGGTGCAAGGTGGATGACAGAGAGTTTCCAAGGCCAGTGGCTGTAGTTTGAGCTGTGTTGTTTGTGAGACATGTGGTTGAGCAGTCTTGCCGGAGGACCGGCCTGTCTCTGTTGACCAATCTCAGCTGCTCATTCACAAGCATCCTCATCATGTTGTCCAGGTGGTCGCAGTAGACATGCGCTGTCACCTATTGACCAGGTTTCATGAAGGCATAGTGGATAACACCAGTGCTGGACCACCAAACAGACACCATTAGCTTTTTTTTTTTTCTTTTTTTACAAATACTGGTTTTGGACTGTGTTTCAGCACTTCATCTTTATCCACCCATTGTGCTGAACGCTTGCGATTGTCAGAGAGAATTCATTTTTTATCGCACGTAACAATACAGTGTAGAAATGGTTTGCCTTTATGTTGTGACAGCAAAGAAAGGCAAGCTTCGAGGCGATTTCTCTTCTGACGCTTGTTTAATTGATGCGGAACCCATCTATCCAGCTACCTCGCCCATTTGTCTCAAATGGTCCAATATTGTTTGAATAGTAACGTCAAACCTTGCTGCTAATTCACGCATATGCTGAGATGGATTCTCTTCCGCTACAGCTTTCGACTCGTCATTATCCACCTTGGTCTCAGATAGCCCAGAAGGCTCATTTTCAAGATTAAAATCACCACAACGGAACTTCTCAAACCATCGACATCTTGTGCATTCATTAGCCACATCCTTCCCAAACCCTTCATTGATATTTCTAGCTGTCTGTGCAGCATTTGTTCTACGATGGAACTCATATTCGAAAATAACACAGATTTTTTTACTTATCCATGGTTTCATAAAATTTGCTCTAAAAATTTTTTGAAAGATGATCACAAGCCAAAGTGTGTGTTTGAAAGAATGAGGATGTACCTTTACAATAAAAATAAAACAAGAAGCATCAAAGTGAAATGTCACAGATATCAACTATCAAACTTTGTACTTAAGGAAATTGGACATTTCATACTTAATAACCTAACTTTTAAAAAAATATATATATATATATACCAAAAAATTCACTTAAAATGTACAACTTGGTGTGTTCTGACAGTTGTATACATCCATGCAACTACCAATGCACCCAAGGGCCAGAACATTTTTATCACACCTGCAAGATTCCCATGCCTCTTTGCAATTCAACCTCCAACCTACTCCCAGCATGAGACAACTGCTGATCTGCTTTGAGTCATAGACTACTTTTCATTTTCTAGAACTTCATATTAATGGAATCATATGGTATGTACTCTTTTCTTTCATTCAGCATGATTATTTTGAGATTCATCCATTTTGTTCTATCAGTAATTCGTTCCTTTTATTGCTGTGTTGTATTCTATTATATGGATGCATCACAATTTGTTTAATCCATTCAGCAATTGATGGACCTTTGGGTTGTTTACTGTTTTGGGCTATTGTGTACATAAATGTGTACAGTCTTGGTGTAGATATATGTTTCATTTCTCTAGGAAAATACCTGGGAGTGGAATGGCTGGGAAATATGGTAGGTGTAAGTTTAATACTATGGGAAACAGCCAGTTTTTCAAAGTGGGTGCAGCATTTTGCATTCCCATGAGCAGTGAATGAGAGTACCATTTGCTCCATGTAGCTTGGCAATACCTGATATTGTCAGTTTTTTTAATTTTAGACATTCTAAAGGATTCTGTGTGGGCTACCTAGATTTTTATATGAGAAAAAAATAAAATTTTAAGTTGACTTTAAGCCACATTATTTTGAATGTTCTATCACTCCCAGCTGAAGCTAATCCTACTGAATACAGAAAGCAAGAGTGGAAGGAAGAAGGCCCATTAGGAGAGTCCTGCAGCTCAGTTAAGAGGGGACAGTGGCTTGGAATAAGGGAGAGCAGGGGAGATGGAGAGAAATGGATAGGTTGGTGAGAGAGTTAAGAGATAATAGATTTAGGACTTGATAATAATGAATTGGGTGTGGAGGGTTAAGACAATCAGGTTACACAGCAGAGGAGCTGGGCCTCAGGCCCAGGCCTATTTACTGCCAGAGAATACTCCCAACTACTGTTCTCTTTGCCTCCAAGATGTCAAAGTCACATGGAGGAGAACTGGCAACTGCTCCAGCTTTGGCTGTTGCAAACCTGTGGGTTTTGCTAGTTTGGTTGTTTGTGTCTTTGTTTTGTTGTGGAAGAGCGTGTTTTAGACAGGAGGGAGGAAGATGCGCAAATGCTAATGTTGACATCCATGAGGATTATTTGTAATATTATTACGATTTTGTTGATACTAATGAAATTATTATTATTATCGATTTCTGTGTATACCGCCTCTTTTAACTTCAATTCCAGGGGGGAAAAAATCAAAGGACTTAAATAAGAATGAGCTGAATGGAAGCTAAAAACTTGACTAAGAGCTTTAGGTGAATGATTTTTATTTCATCCTTGCAACAATCCTGTGTTTTGCATTTTATAGATGAGGAAACTGAGACTCAGAGAAGTTAAGTGACTTACCCAAGGTCAAAGAGCTCATAAGAAGTGACACTTCTTATGTTTTGGAACTTCACTTCCCAAGTGAGTATGTGTTTGTGTGTGTATTTTTATGTATATATATATATATTGGTTCTGTTTCTCTGGAGAACTCTGGCTAATATAAGCCCCAAATTCTAACCATCTCCTTGAACCACATTTTTCTGTGAACTCTGCTGTATGTACATGAATAAAAATCTGTCTTTTGTCTTGCTAATCTCTTTTGTCAACTTAGCTCACAGTTTAATTCATGTGTCAAGCTGGCTAAGATTGAATAGATTTATCATAAGTTGTTAAAGTGAGTTTTAATATCGAGCACATTTCACTGCAAAACTAGAGTTTGATGTTCTCTCTCTTAAAGGATAAAGTTTCTTGGATTATTGATCTGCTCTTAATAGGAGATTATAAAGGTTTTTCTCGACCTTTTGAATAATTTGCCTACAAAACAAAGATTCTATGTATTATCAGAATAATTTCCTGTACTCTATGTTGTCTTTTATCTTGTCTTTGATTATTTAAAATAACCAAGTCTTTTTAAAACAAGGAAATAACCTGTGATTCTGTGATTCTATTTAATCAAATGTTCAAACCATTTGACATTTTTGACAACTTCCCCAAATCGAATTCTAAATGAAGTCTTCTTGACTTCAAACTGACTTTAAGATCAAGAGGGCTCCTGAGAAATCTTAAAGAATTTGTTCTCTCACCTTGTGAAGACAGAGATTAAACTAATTAGGTCTATTTGATACTCTAAGTTGCTTAGGAAGCATTGTTAAATAAAAAGAGATACTTAACTTTTATCTATGTTATATTTGCATGGGTGTGTGTGTGTGTGTGTGTGTGTGTTATGTATATATATGTGTGTGTATTTTAGAGACAGGGACACTCTGTCGCACAGGTTGGAGTGCAGTGGCACAATCATAGCTCATTGCAGTCTCGAACTCCTGGGCTCAAGCGATCCTCCCACCTCAGCCTCCCAAATTTCTGGGAGTCATTGCATCCACCCTAGTATATGTCATTAATGTAAGTATTTCAAAAATTGGCCGGGCATGGTAGCTCACGCCTATAATCCTAGCACTCTGGGAGGTCGAGGCGGGCGAATTGCTCAAGGTCAGGAGTTCAAAACCAGCCTGTGCAAGAGCAAGACCCCGTCTCTACTATAAAACAGTAAGAAATTAATTGGCCAACTAATATATGTAGAAAAAATTAGCCGGGTATGGTGGCGCATGCCTGTAGCCCCAGCTACTCGGGAGGCTGAGGCAGTAGGATTGCTTGAGCCCAGGAGTTTGAGGTTGCTGTGAGCTAGGCTGATGTCACAGCACTCACTCTAGCCTGGGCAACAAAGTGAGACCCTGTCTCAAAAATAACTAACTAAATAAATAAAAAATAATAACAAAAATTATATGAGGTTCCCTGAAATCAGTCGATGTCCTTGCTGTCCATGATATGTCCTGGTATAATGTTATCAGTCATGATGCCAGCTACTGTCTTTAAATGTTGTATGCCACAGAGACAACCAAATTGCCTTGTCACTTATGTTATAATGAACTCTCATCAGAGCTTTAACCATGGCCATTGTAAGTCTTTTGTTATTCACAGATAGTCCTTGTTTTACTCTGATGCTTTCCTGAATGTTCCTGTAATCAGTTACAACACAAAGTGCTTCATCTTCAACAGGAGAGACTGTCTCAGAGACCCATGGAAAGGGCTATGACAGGTACTTGCAAGTACAGGTTTCTAATGACATGGCCTAAATAACTAAGATTACACCAGTGGACTGAGTGAGGATTTCCAGAACGAATAGAGAAACTGATGAGTTCATAAAACTGCTAACCCAAGATTAAGAACAAGAATTAATTATATGGGACCGAATGAACTGATGAAGAATAGTTATAATTTTTATAGCCTTTTTGTTTGGAACATTGAGGTTCTATTTTCTGGAGATAAAGGTCCACTTTTTCTTTTCTCTTAAACTATCTATAACTTATAGCAATTTAGTAGATTATACTTTTGTAAACAAAAATGAAGCATTCATCTTTTTCTCTCTACCTGATGCCTCCAGCATTCAGAAACTCTGAGCATTCTTATTCTTATATGGTTATTTGCATAAGTTTAACAGGACTCTCTTCTTCTGGTAACAGGACATAACTGGAAACACTGGTTATAGTACCAAGGCTTTGATTAGATGGTCATATTTGAGGACAGTGTGCAGAGAGTCAGATATGACAAGACAGATTTAAGGAACTGAGTTTGGCTTTATGGAGCTGATGCTTACAAAGAACTCTTGGAAAAACTGGCCTGTTACCTGGATTACATGGTTCCCAGCCTTAGAGATGAATGATGAAGGTCACTTTCATGGCAGTGGCAGGGAACTTAGGACATTTTGAGGACTGCAAGAAAAGAAGAATCCACTTAAATCTACAGACATCCAAGTGAAGACTGATGGCAAGTTCTTGGCTTGGCTTCCTACCCTCAAAAGGCTTTTATTATTATTATTATTATTTTTGAGACAGAGTCTCACTTTGTTGCCCAGGCTAGAGTGAGTGTCGTGGCGTCAGCCTGGCTCACAGCAACCTCAAACTCCTGGGCTCAAGCAATCCTGCTGCCTCAGCCTCCCAAGTAGCTGGGACTACAGGCATGTGCCACCATGCCCGGCTAATTTTTTCTATATATGTATTAGTTGGCCAATTAATTTCTTTCTATTTATAGTAGAGACGGGGTCTCGCTCTTGCTCAGGCTGATTTTGAACTCTTGACCTCGAGCAATCCGCCCACCTCGGCCTCCCAGAGTGCTAGGATTACAGGCGTGAGCCACCGCGCTCGGCCTAAGGCTTTTATTATTAATAATAAAAGTCTAATCTTAGATTCCTTATAAAAGTTCTAGTAAATCAAACCTAAAAAGCTTTATGTGGTCCATTAAAATTTTTTCTGCACTTACGCAAATTATCAGGCAAAATTTAATAAGACTAGACTTATTTTGTAAACAAGAATAATCTTACTTTGGTTTGATCTTTGATCAAAATGAAAATAATTATAGAGAGAAATTTTATGTTCAGTGAAAAACTATAACCCACCCTTGTGGGTTATCAAATTCTAGTCCTGTTTATTGTCTTTGAGCTGTTTTCACCTTTTTATAAACTGGATCCTGCCATCTTATACTTTTTTAGTAACTAATGTTTTCAGTTTTTCTCCCATCCTCCTCAATTGGCATCACTCAGAACTAAAAGTGCCTTTTCCCCAAAGCCTACAAGCTGAATCTGGGTGCACTGATACATTTATAACTTCTAAGGAATTATCTCAACAGTGGTAAATGTTCTGGCCCACTCAGAAAGTTCACCCGAACATCTTGTCTTCCATCCTCTGCTCCAGGTAACAACCATGGCTATCACATTGCCTCTACCACATTCACCCCATCATCTAAAGACACTTTAAGCCCAATGTCTAGAAATCTTCTTGACTGGCTGCACTCTGGACTGAAAGACAAAAAAAGTTGGTTTTATGGTCTGCTCCAGCCATTAATCTTTGTTTTTCTTTTGTTTCCATAGAAATGCCCTTCATCAAATGCCTGATTATCTGCACTGTATAAAGGTCTGACTTCAGTGACTCCCGCCGGCACCACTACCTCCTGAAATGAGACACAACTGTCATGAGACTGCCATTCTCAGGACTGGGAGACTGGTTCTATGGGATATGGGATGATCGAATAACTCAGCCCCTTTTCTGTGACACTTCTAGGAAAGTTTCAGATGGGGAAAATGAGGAGATGCAGAATATACCACTATGAAGAGTCTTTTTTTCTGAATTGCCCTGATCTGCCTAAAAGCAGTGCCTCCCAAAGGAATTCAACAGTCATGAGTCCCCTCTTGGGTGTTTCGCAACCAGGGACGATTAGCTCCTATCGCTAGAGATGAGAAGTTGGCACTGGGGTAAGAATCACCCAAACATACATTGTCACAGAACTATCATATTGCCCATCTATTCTCCTAAGGATCCATTTCTCTTTCCTAAAGGTCATTTGTTTCCCCATAAGTGTCCTTCTCACCCTCTCCTTCTCCTATCACGATGATATATAAGCCCCCAATTCTAACTGCCTTCTTTAATCACATTTTTCTGTGGACTTTGTATATATGCATGAATAAAAATCTTACTAATTTGTCTTTTATCAGTTTTGGGCAATTTTCAGTGTTTCAATCACTGAACATGAGAAAGTAAAGGAAAAGAGTGTTTTCCCTAGAGTGTGAATGAAACAGAGTTTGCTCCACAGGTGGTGTTAAGTTGATAGCTATCTGTATTACATTAATTCTGCTGTTTGTTCAATGCACCCAGCTGGGGGGCACAGAGCTGGAAATTTTACTAAGTAAATATGGACTGAAATAGCTTTCCCACTCTACTTTGGCTTACATCTGAATGTCTTCATGCCACTTTTATATTTCATCTCCCACTGGCCTCTAGGGGAATTCACCCAGATGCAGATAATAGAGTTTTTTTGTTTGTCCCTAACTGAGCAAGGTTTTAACAAACACTTACCATGATATTTAACTGGGTCCTTAAGAATGGTTTAGATTCTTTAAATACTTATAACCTTTCCAGAGGACATTTTAAAAGTAGTTTCAAAAGCTTAGCAACTTTAACTGAAACAGTCTAGTGGAGCCTCTGCCAGCTACCAACCTTGGGGAGTAGGGGTGGAGGAGCATGTTTGGCACACCACAGGGGTGCAGCCAGTCAGGTGAGTAGCATGAGATCTGCTGTAGAACAAGTGATTGGCCCAGGTCCTCAAATAAGTGGAATTGGGACAAAAGAGGAGAGGGGAACCTGTTAGAGTTTTCAAAAAGACTTAAAATATAGATCAATCACATGCAATGTTGGTTTGGATCTTGATTCCAATAAGCCAAGTGTCAAAAATATTTTTTGACAAAATTGGGAAAAATTGAACGTGTACCAGGTATTAAAAGATTCAATTAGACTTGACTCATGGATTGTTGTTAATTTAATTGTGTGTGATAGCAGTAATGGGTTTTCTGTGTGTGTGTGTACGTGTGTGTGAGTGTGTGTTCTTACCTATTGGAGATACACTAAAGTGTTTATGGGTGAAAAGCTATAGCATCTGCAATTTACTTGAAATATACCAGGAAAGAAAAAAAAAATTGTATATTGGAAGGGGGACACACATTAAACAAGAATAGAAAAATATCGATAATTAGTAAAGCCGGGTGTTGAGTATGTGGGGGTTTACTATTCCAATTTGGCATGTTTGAGATTTTAGATAGTGAAAAGTAAAATAAAAAAGGTACACATTGCTGATGGCAGTGTAAATTAATACAAATTTCTGGAAAGAAGTTTGGAGTCACATCAAAAGTAATAAAAATGTTTACCTCTTAATAAAATAGAAGAAACCTCACCATTTTTGCAGACCTCAACAACTGACTGACAGGAATCCATCCTAAGAAAATAATTCCAAATATGTGTTAAGATCACCAAAAGGATATTTGTCCCGGAGGGGGTTATAATGTCAAACATGGAAAACAATTATAATAATCATCAATATTTTGAAGTATCTCAGTAAAATATACACAGCAATATACCCAACATACATTCTTGGTGAAACTTCCAAAATAAATTAATAATAAATATAACACCAGAAAACAGAATGAATTAACTTAACGGTTTAGAGTAAACCGTTGCAAATATTGCTTTTTTCTCTGCCTCGCATAAAAATATTAATAGTTATTCTGAGGAGTAGGCCTGAGAGGTGGGGACTGTTATGGGTAAATCATGTCCCCCTTGAAATTGATATGTTGAAGTCCTAAACCCCAGGACCTGAGAATGTGACTGTATTTGGAGATAGTGCCTTCATAACAAGATACTTAAGATACAATGGTATCAAATGGGTTGGCTCTAACACAGTGCAACTGGTGTCCTTATAAGAAAAACCAGGACGCAGACACGCACAGAAGGAAGACCACGGGAAGACACAGAAAGAAGGCGGCCGTCTACCAGCCAAGGAGAGAGGCCTCAGAAGAAACCAACCCTGCCGACATCTTGATCTTGGGCTTCCAGATTCCAGTGTTGTGAGAAAATAAGTTTCTGTCATGTAAGCCACCCAGGTAGTGGCACTTTGCTGTGGCAGCCCAAGCAAACTAATGCAGGGACACAGAAGCAACGCAGAGGATTAAAATGGAGGCGGTGACCCACGGTGGGGCTCTGCCGTCACCCTCGGTCATGGAAGTGTGTCCTGTGGGGCCTGTCTGGCCTGCACTCGAGACTGGCCACACGGACAGTCTGCCGGGCCCAGAGGTGGGGCCAGACTAGTTTAAGCACACTAGTTGATGCCCAGCCTCTGTGGGACCAACTTCTTTCAGGAATGGGTTCATGACCCAATCTGGGCAAGTGAGGCTCGAAAAGCCATTAGCTAGAGGCTTATGGGAAAGAAACTTTCTTGCTTTTCTTAAGAAAGCCACAGGGAGAGAGACTTTTTTCCTCTTCCTGTAGGATATGGAAAAGGAAGCAGGTAGCTCCCAGACCTACTGGCAACCATCTCTTGCAGTCAAGAGTTGAGATTGTTTTACCGTGAAATGGTCCCTACAGAAGGCAGAGTGTAGAAAGAGGAAGAAAATGATCTTTGAGGACACTGTTGAGTATTGTATTAAGCCTATATGACTTTAAATTATATGAGCCAATAAATGTCCTTTCTTAAGTCTGTTACTATAAATGAAAGCATCCTACTATAATAGTTAGAAAATCAAATTTTTTTAAAAAAATAGGGATCTGTTACCTTTGTAATTTTAGAGAAATAACTAAAAACAACCAACAGCATTAAGGCCCAAAGAATTATTTTGAAAAATTCCATAACAAGGACAGTAAAAAACAGGAAAAACTTTCTATCAGAATCCTATTTCTAGAAACCAAATAAAATCATTCCAAGCAATTACAATAAACAGCTACTCTTTACAAAGTACCACGTACCAATCCCTGTACTAAGCAAGTCATAGGCAGTGTCTCATTTAATCCACACAACAATCTCATCAAGAGGGTTCTATAGATAGCCCCATTTTACGAGTGAGGAAACAAAGATTCCAAGAGTTTAAATAGTTTGCTCAATGTGGCATGTGAGAAAAAGGCTAAACAAAGACTGAGTCCTGCTAATCTAATTCTGAAGACTCTACTCCAAACCAGTACACACACTGCCTCTGCACATATATAGCATATGTAATTCTAATCCTCACGCCACCTTGCAAGGTAGGGCTGATAACAGATGAGAAAATCAATACTCACAGAATTAAGTAACATGAGGGAGGGCCCATGGCTAGTGATTATGCAAAAAGGTGAACCACAGGCCACAAGGTATTAAGTCTTAGAGATTAATAGGTGAGATGATGGATAGATGGAAAAAAACCACTAAAGCCTGGCACTCAGAGGGGCCTTAAAGATTCCTAGTTCATCACTTTCTTTTTGTACTTAAAGAACTAAGGCCCAGAGAAATGCCGTATCTTGCCCAGGTTAACACAGCAGGTTAGTGGTAGAAGTACAACAAGGACCAGGTCTTCTGTCAACAGGCTCTTTTTTCTAACACACAACACTGTCTTTGATGAAGTGCATGTATAGGGCACCTACTGAATGCACTTGATTTGGAAACTTTTCCCTGTCTTTACGAAGTAGACCCAGTCTCCAGTGTGTGTCTAATAACTCTCCCCTAATTTTCCCTACAGAAACAACCCCTTCCCTCTTGCATGCAGCCTTGGGAGGACTGGCAAATCCCCTTTCCCTGGACATGGGACCTGAGCTACACCGATTGGAATCGCTTTCCTGGGAATTCGAATTTTGGCTGTGCTTGATTTTGATAATAAACCTCTGTTTTTTCTCAAGGAATTCAGAGTCTATTTCTGTTGTTCACAGCCTAGGAACCTGTATCAATTAAGGTTTTTTTCAGTTATAAGTGTTAGAAAAACCCAAACCAAATATGTTTAAGCAAAAAGAGGAATTTAGTGCCTTAGATGAGGGATCTGCAAACTCTTGCTCTTGGGCTAAATCCTGCTCACCGCCTTCCCTTATAAATAGATTTACTGGAACACAGCTATGCCCCATCAGTTTACACATCATTTAGGCAGACACAGATACCTGTGGTAGAAATGATATGGCCCACGGAGCCTAAAACCCTTACTACCTGGCGCTTTATATGAAGAGTTTGCCTATTTCTAACTTAGATAGAGAAATGTCAGGTACAGCTTAATCAAGGGGCTCAAATGACATTTTGAAAAACCAGTCCCTCCCATCTCTTAGCTTCTCTCTGCTTTCCTCCCTGTGCTAGTTTGATTCTCGGGCTCTCCCCTGTGGTAGCAAGATGACTGCACCAACTCCAAACCACACCTTCTCAGCTTGATCCCCTCCACCAGCAAATAAAAGTCTGGGGGCCAGATCCTCATTGGCCCTAATCAGCCTTTCCCTGTGGGCTGAAGGATAGGACTTGCTGATCCACTCCAGGAGCTGAGACTGCTTGCTTCTGCTTCTAAATCCTTCATTCCCTTTTTATTTCATGCAGTACCTATTCAAAGGTTAATAACCCATTTTATTCCCCATCAGTAGAGGAAGAAAAAGTGGTGGGCATTTAAAAGCTTTGCTATGTGATTTAGTATTAGGGCCTTTTAGTATAAAATTGGGAGAAGTCAAGGAAACCAGTTCTCATCAGGCCGAGTTCCCATGAACACTGGCCTTCGTTATCTTGGAGCCTCTGACATTTGCTACGTAATTTAAACCTCCTTTTCTGCCTTTCTGCCACATCTCCCTTCCTTCTGACTTATCCTGTGGACCCGCCCTCTCTCAATTCCTCTTCACTGTTCCAGATATCTGGGAGCCTTCTTCGGATATACTCCACGGCTGCTCAGATCTCTCTCGCGCTATTCCACTTAACCTGAAACCCTGCCCTGGTGCAAGTATGTGCACTCCAGAACTTCCTCTTTGTTTTTCTCTCCTGCACCAACCACCCTCACTTTTAGTCAGCTGTTAGACAAGCGAGTAGATTAAATCACTTCCAAATGTACATAATGATTCACCTCTGACAGTAGCTCCACCTATCCATCCTTCTCATCCTTCTCATCCTTTGCATACAGCAAATCTCAGGGATGGAAGGAAATCGGCCAACTAAGCCGATGGTTCTCAACTGGTATGTATTAGTGTGAAGTGGTATGAGCGATGTGGTATAAACAGTACCAAATAATGTGCCTAAATCATTGACTTAAAAAAGCAAAGCAAAGATAGATAAATAGACCTACGGTCATGTGCCACTTAACAATGGGGACACATTATGAGAAATGTGTCATTGGGTGACTTTGTCATCCTGTGAACATCGCAGGGTGCACTTGCACAAACCCATATAGTATAGCCTACTACACGCCTAGGCTACACAGCATAACCTATTGTTTCTCCTAGGCTACACGCCTGCACAGCGTGTTACTATACTGAATAGTGTAGACAACTGAAACACAATGGCAAGCACTTTTGTATCTAAATATATCTAAACATAGGAGAGGTACAGTAAAAATACGACATTCTAAATCTTATGGATCCACCATCCTATATGTGGTCATTGACTCAAATGTCATTATGCGGTACATGACTGTATATTAAAATCAGGGACTTCTCTTTATCAGAAAACACCTGTAACAGCTAAAGTTCTCATATCCAAATATATAAAGAACTTTCACAAATCAATAAGAAAACTTGGCACTTGAACAGGTACTTCACAGAAGTGTCAGGATATTCAAGTGGCTAATAAGCATATGAAAAAGTACACAAACTCATTACTCTCTAGGAATGTGCCAATTAAAACCACCAAGAACCAGAATGCTAAACAACTGGAACTCTCACAATACCGCCCATGGAAATGCAAATAGGTATAGCCATTTTGCTTAGTGTCTACTAAACACGTTAGCATCTGATGAACATGGACAACCTAGAGCTGAATGTGTACAACATAGGACCCCAAAATTCCACTCCCAGGTATATTATGGAACTACTCAAATAATTCTGGACATGGTCCTAATTTATGAGGAGTTGTGTTCTAAAGCAGCAGTCCCAACCTTTTTGACACCAGGAACCAGTTTCATGGAAGACAATTTTTCCATGAACAGGGGTGGGTAGGGAGGGCAGTGGTGGCAGAGCTCTGTGGCCCGATCCCTAACAGGCCAGGGACTGATACCGGTCCACGGCCTGGGGGCTGGTGATCACATAGTTCTAAAGTCTGTAGGAAAGGTGACAAATCCCAAAACAGCTTTGAACCTTCCTTAAATTTCCCATTAAAATACAGCATACAGACACTATCTCTACTATGTGGTGTGTGCTAAAAAGTTTACATAACAAGGTTCTTTAGACCCTTACAACTCTGCAAGACAAGTTCTATCATCCAAATTTTACAGATGGGCTTACAGAGGTAGAATATTTGCCCAAGGTCACACAGTTAAACTAGGAGAGAGCTGGGTTTAAGCCTAACCCCAGGAAGTATGCACACTCTTATCTATTCTACCTCTCCAACTGGTTGCCTTCATTGAGGCAGACAAGCCTTGTCGAAGAGGGAAGGAGAAGAGTGTCTGAAGTTTCCCTATGCCCCCCAACTGCCCATGGCCCTATTCCTTCCATCAACCCACATGCTGGCCTGCTTTTGAGAAGTGTCGGTTTGGTTCTCCTCTTCTCCACTTTCCCATTGGTTGCCTTAGTCTAGACTAGGAGTTGGGCAAACTGCAGCCCGTGGACCAAGTCTGGCCAATTGCCTGTTCTAATATTTTACTGGAACACAGTCAGACCCATTTGTCTATGGGTCATTTATGGCTGCTTTTGTCCTACAATGGCAGAGCTGAATAATGGCAACACAGACCATATGGCCCTTTGTACCTAAAATATTCACTGTCTTCTTACAGAAAAAGTTTGCTGACTCCTGGCCTAGACTAATAAACTTCCCTTGTAGTCAATCTTCTATAACGACTAGGAGGAGGTTGATGATTTTGTCATGTCCTGGTCCTAACAACAAGCCTCCAGGTCACCCAGGCCCTATCTCCAAAAAGAGATCTGGATGCTCTGAATTTGGGTGACTTCTGAGGGACCCCAAAGCTGCTTTCTGCCCCTGACAGGCCCAACCCACTTCCTCACATAGCTAATCCTATAAGGACTTGTTTTGGGCGAGACAACTATGTAATCTGTATGAACTGCATTTATGTCTAATTACCCCACAGCACAATAATTATTTTGCATATCTTTTACAACATCACATTTAATTTGCTGCAAGCTCTATTTGATCCCAACACTGAACTCTGCTCATGCATATTCCATCTTCATAACTAGCTGCTGTGGAATATGGCCAATTGCTCACAATTTATACAAAATCAAAAGCATCACCAGCCAGGAGTGCTAGACTATTCGTTCATACCCCAAATTAATTCTAATGTATAGCTGACAAAAGGAAACTACTGCAAAATTAACAGCCCAAAAAGAAGTTGAGATTTTCTAAACTAAATATCAATACGGAATTATTAAGTTTATGAACTGTGTAGTGATTTAAAGCTTTTAAAGCCAAAGCTATCAGCTTAAATTAAATAACTTCTGTCTTGACTAAAGCCTTCAATAAAATAACATTGGGATTTTCTAAATTCATCTAGATTTTGCAGATTTGAATCTTATACCAGGAAAAGAGGCAAATACACTTTCTTATCCTAATAGATCAATTTAAGGCATAAGCCTTTAATAATATTAGCTATGATTTTCTAAACTCTCAAATTGGACCAGGCTCTGTTTTTATATGCATTGTTTCATTTAATCTTCCCAATATCCTTAAATAAGTACTATTATTATCCCCATTTTATAATGGAGGAAACTAATGTGTAGTGATTAAGCAACTTGTATAAATTCACAACGCCATCTCGATGGCCCTAACCATTGACCAGTTTATGTTCTCCAGTGCTTCATACACACATCATAAAAAGTGATCAATGCCCACTTTCAACTGAGAGAAATCCCATTTAGGTGAGGGATTCTGCTTTTATTTATTTATCTGAAAAGCATACATTGTAATCCTATTTTACACCAGGTTCTGTTCTGTGTTTTGCAGGCATGATTTCACTTTGTCTTTCCAACAACCCCAATGGTCCAATCATTATCTTCATTTTTCAGACGAGTAACCTGAGATTCAACAGGAGAAAATAACTTACCCAAGGTCACAAAATTAGTACATAACACAGCAGGTGCTTAACTGGGGAATGGGCATTTGGATGTCTGCAAAGTGCTTTGAAACCCCTTAAGGAACGTGCCATCTGGATACATCAATGAATCAAGTTGCAGATGCTGAACTCTGCACATCACATCAAGCTGTGATGTGTTTGATGGAGCAAGACTGTGGGTCAGAGCTGGGGCAGGGCTACACAGCTCTGCTTGCTAAAAAGGGTAAGGAATTTGAAGTTCCCAGGAGGCAGAGAGAACAACACTGGAGGCTGGTGTGGGGAAAAGGGCATTGAGGGAAACCCTCAAAACGTAGCCAAGTGGGACTTTGGAGAGAAGAAATCCTAAGAGATGTTAAAAGGGTTTGCAGTGGTGTGCACACACGTGTGTGTTTGCATGTGCAATACACATCCCTCCGTCGCTTCATCAGACCTTACCAGAATACTGTGAGTCAAGTCTGCCTTGCTCACTGATGTGTGAGGAGATTCTTTTAGGGTAACTCATCGGTTACCCTCGCTGTGAACTGTTGCAAGGCAAAACAGAGACTGCTCACGTGCGTGCAAGAACCCAAGCCCAAGGGAGTAGCTGACCTCACAACCAAGTTACATAAATAATTTACAGGGAACTGATTTCAATTCCTTCTTGCCAGCCACATGGATTCAATGGAATTAAGTACTCTTTAGTACCAGGTACTGAACAAACAAATGAAAAAAGGCCCATTACAGGATATCTGAGCCTAAACTTCTCTACGGCTTACTATGAAATAAGTAAGTTTACCCATATTAACTCATTTGACACTCACAACCTTATGAAGTAGGTGCTGCTATGATCGGCATTTTAGAGAAGAGAAATTGAAGCCCAGAGAAGTTAAATGGCTGGGTCAAAACCACACAGCTGCTAATAAGAAACGCAGGTGGGACTTGAACTCAGGTAGTTTGGCTTCAGAACCTGTAATCCAAATCATGGCACTGCACTGCCCGGCACATGTTGCCTAGAATGTAGTGAACCAAGGAAAAATCAGACATGGCAGTCACCGTGTCCTCTAACCTCCCACCTCTAGTTCCTGAGCTGACAGTGGCCACGCTCTAGTTAGTATTCTTCCTCAAGGTAGATCTAACTGGCAACGCAGATAAGGTCAGTGGCCCTGCTAAGACTACAGCTTAGCTGCTGCTGGACCCCTGTTTTGAGGTGTTTGTCTTTTTCTTACAGGAAAAGACATTGGAGATGAACTTGGACTCACAAGCCAAGTGTCCTGTCCCCAGACCCCTCCCTGCCCAGAGCAGCACCTCCCCTGCTGGATGACACCCAAAGACATGCTTGTCTGGCACCGGCTCACCTGCTGCTCCAAAAGGAGACGGTATTTGGCTCCAGAACAAAACAAAGTGTATCTGGCCAGACCATGGGGACCAGGACAAAAACTCTCTTTGATATATTAAACACTTTTAAAACTTGAAACACACATAACTCTTTGAACCCTGAATATTGGCGTAGCTTAAAACTTCTTTCTCGAGGCAGGAGTAAAACACATAATATTAATATTAAGAGTGGGAAATCTCCAATATCAGGGCTGATATCTGCTTTGTTTTTCCTCTCCATGACCAAGATCACATCATCCCAAATAGAACTTCACGTCAATTTTTTGAACAACGTGTAGTCTGGGTCCATCACCTCTTTCCTCAAGGCAGAGAGATGCTGAGAACTTATAACTCAGTGCTGTTGGAAGTGGGAGGAGGGTTTTCCCATTAGAAGAACCATTAACTCCAGAGTTGTTTTCACAATGACAGTAAGCCATTTACTTTGCAGTTGCACAGGGAGCAAACATTGACAGGGTGTTGTGTGAGCACAGCTGCACACCAACATCTGGCATTGCCTCTGCAATCCTGGAGGACACGTCTGTGAGCAGGGCAGCGCCTCTGGAGACTCCCACACGAGCCCTTAGAACTGGGTGGAAATGCAGCTGTGGCATCAGACAGCAAAGTCAGAAAGGGACAGTTTGCCCCGCCCAGGCTGAGAAACTGCAGAATTGGTTCTCTGTTAAGCACAAAATGTCAGGATCTGTGGTCGTGACTACAGGGAGTACTACTAACCTAGTAAAAAAGAAGCACTAAAAGCTATAGAGCAGTGACAATGGGCCAGAGAATATCCTGTGCACCCTATATTTTATACTTCATAGCAGGGAGGTGGGCACTTATATTATTCCTGTTTTACAAGTGAAGACACTGAGGCTCAGCGAGGATGAATTAGACACTCAAGCCCACGTATCCAGCGAGTGGCAGAGCCAGGACTCGAGCGTAGGTTTATTCTGATGCAGGAGTCCATGCCCTTAACCATCACCCTATACTGCCTCTCAAGCGAGTGGTAAAAAAGAGCTGGCCCTACAGATTTGATGACACTCTGGCTGGCTCAGATCTCAGCAGTCATATTCCTGAGCACCTACCTGGTGTCAAGTACACCTGTGGAGTGAAATGTACAGAACATACCAATGCTGTGAGCAGCAGATGGAGGTGGCGATCTCTGCTTTCAGGTGTAATGCCCCATCCTCTGTTCTCCCTCTTAAAAATACCTTCCCATATTTTCCCACCTACTCTTTAACTTTTCCCTTTCCCCAAGTCAGGATGAGAGACATCCAGGTAACTTACAACCTGAGGAGCAAAGCAACTATTTTAAACCATCACCGCATCTTCCCCTCTTTGAGTCTTTCTCTATATCTCTGGATATATGCAAACACTGTGCTTACCTATTTCCCAAAAAGGGTGTTCAATAAACAGTCTCCCTCCCACTCAGGCCCCATCCATCCTGTTCCTATACTCAAGCCCTACCTGTTAGTATTTTCTTATGATTCTTTCCAATTTCTATGACGATCTAAGACACTACAAATATATGTCATCCCCCTTCGCTCTTGCCCATTTTCTTGGAGCTCTTTCCGTGTGAATACTCAGGGATGGCATGTTCATTCTTTTTTATAGCTTCATAGTATTCCATTTTATGGGGACACCATAATTTATTTAACCTTTCCTGTATTAATAAACATTCATCTGGGCTCCAATCTTTTTCTATTTGTAAGTTGATATGTTGACTCCTTGTGTCTATACCTGAGTTGATTAGAGCTCAGAGAAGGGAGAGGTAGATGGGCACTCAAAATTCCAACACTAGTCACCACTAAAAGCCACTGGAGTGAAAAAGCAAAACACATTCAGCAAAAGCTCCACTGTAAAAAGATCTTACTATGCTAGGAGACACTGCAAAGTCTACTTTTTCCCAAAGATCCAATTTCTCCTCAGTACAGAAAAAAAGTGACATCTTGAACTAGGTCATCTATACATAGAGCATTAGCGTTAAATATTCTAGAGTTTCCACAAAAGTAATAAGCTTCCCCCAATTTTTCTACTATATCTTTAGGGGGTTCATTATGGTAATATGAAATTCAACGTAGCAGAGACTACCAATTCAAGAGTCCACTAAGACATTTGCTTCTCAGTCTGCCCACTCCAAGTAGGAGATGCCTGCTTGAAGTTATGAAAATGCCATGCCAGTGCTAGATTTGTCACCAAGCGGTGGTATGTGTTTCTGTTCCTACCTCTTTAAGGTTCTTACTAACAACAGCTATGCCAAGCAGCCACACCTTGGAATGGGACTAGCACTGAGCAAAATGAGAACTGGGAAACTTTGAATGCCCTTTGACTTGTCCTGATGCCCTTTCCTTTGCTAAACTTAGTCGCTGAACTCTCAGCTCTCTCCTCCCTCTCTCCCTGTAATTGATGCCATCGATGCCCAGCTCAGATCGTCTTGGGTGGTACCATTTCAGGGCACACTGGCCTGGCTTTCGGTGACCAGCATCTGCATCTTTGTGCCTAAGGGCTTTCTCTGGCTACCAGTGTCCACTCTGCCCATGCACAAGGCATGCTGGGAGGGCTCAGAAATTAACACACACACACACACACACACACACACACACACACACACACACACACACACACCCAGCATCCTTCAACCAAGGACTAGCCAAAGCTGGTATAAATAAATAATCCAGCTCTATTGCCACTCCTGTGGGATAACCCTAAAGATCACATAGTGTGTTGTTTTCCAGAGTTATCCAGCAAGATTAAGACCATCATGGTAATTTTCTTGATAGTGTAGGATTTACTGGCTTTCCCTTACCTGCTGGTGCTTACCCACTACCTCGCTGGTGCTTCCTTCATGTTCCCAATTAACTATAGGTACTGGAATCACTGTCTCTAGGTCTTCTTGGTATAGAAGTGCTCCTAAGAAACAATATCTCAGGATAGAATTCTGGAAGTTGGATCATTTGCTGGCCATATGGCAACAAGGACCAATTGCTAGCTGCAAGTGAGCAGTTGCTAATACCTAGTGTGCTGCAGCATCATAAGGACTGAGACTGTATGGGTAGTGAATTAGGAGGGATGCAAGTGGAAGAAAATGCTTGTGTGGTATCCAGCACTGCAGATATAGGCGAGCAACAGCAATTATAAGGACTGTGGAGTTGGTTAGTTGATTAGTGTTTATGTGATGTAGAAACACTTCAGGAAGACAACAACAGGCTCAAATCCTCCAGCTACCAACTCAGGTTGTGGTGTAAAAGCCAGAGGCCTCTATGGAATCATTTAAATAGATCTTCATCTCTTGCAGCCAGAGAGTAGATTGTGCTGAAAATCAAGCACAGGAACTAATTGTGCAAATACGAAGGTTCAAAGCATTCTGAATTCACAGCCCCCAGCAAGTCTCTTATACTAAAGTCAAAGTCCTTATAAGGAAGGGGTACAGGAACTGACAATGTATTCTAGGCCTAGAATATGGGGTAGCAGTGTCTCAGCTAGCACTACCATCAAGGGCTCACAGAATGTCTGATTTGAACTGTCGTGGTGTGCTGCATAACATTGCCTTGCCAAGCCACTCACTATATAGCAAAGGTGATATTACAATAATCACAAAATCTACTGGTCCTCTCTCATACCACATCACTCAGAAGTTGTTTGCCTAATATAAGATTGAAATGATCTCATAAAGGTACGGGTAAGATGTCAGCTTGTATGGCTTGTGTACAACTTGTGGGTCAGGGTGCTGTCCTTCAAGATGTAGTATACTTTGAACCAATGGTCATCATCTGGAGCTGTGTCCCTAATCGCTAGGGACACATGGTCCCTTTCTGCATGGGTTCAGAAAACAAGGAATTTTAAGTAGGAGTGGCTCCTCTTGCTATCATTTCCAGTGACCTACGTAGAGAATTTGTGCTTCTCATCCTCCAGACGTTAGGATCTGCTAGTTCCCGGTGTGGAGGAAGGGGGAAGAGAACACATCTACCGGGGACACTGTAAGAGCCACAGTAAACCTACAACTATGGCGTATGCCTGGTCATTTGGGGACCCATTGCTAGTAAAGCAGCAGGCCAAGGAATGAGTTACTGTATAGGCAAAGAAAATTGATCCTGATATCATAACAGATCATGATGAGGCAGGGAGGAGTATGTCTGGGACTGAGAGAATCACAGGGGGCACCTTGTGGGGCCTCCTTCTTAGGTGATAACTGTCCGTAGGCAGCTGCAGCAGCCACAGCTTGCCAAAGGCAGCGGCCAGAGGCTCGGATCCCTGGGGGATGGAGGCTTAGAATGTCTCGATGTATAAGCAGCCTTGACCTGCGGAAGTGCTGACTACAATGAGCAGAATTAGAACAGGGTGTACGAGGACACGCTGACTATCCATTATGGCCTCAGTACCAACTATAGCAGTGAGGACCTCAGCTCCCTGTAGTGTGGGAATCTGCCCCATGAATTCTCTGTCTTTAGTATTTTGATTTACTTCTTTTTATTTTTTTAATGGTTGGCCATCACCTTGAAGCCTCAGTGACAGAACCAAATGACCGTAGAAGAAGGCATGAGTAGATGGTACAAGCGGTGGACTGTAACAGTACTCTCAGTGCCCTGCTTGTTTCTCCTCAAGCTTTTTAGCATTTTAGTGCTTTTTTTGTGTAAGGGCATTCTCTGGCCACCACAGTGAATTCTGCCCATGCACGTGGGAGGCCAGAAAAGTCAGGGGATTCATGCTCTTGGAAGCATTCCAAACCAGTGACTAAGGAAGTTGGTGTATAAATACCCCAGCTCCTTTTCCTCTTGGGGGGGTACCTCTGAGATGCATGTTCCATGCTGGTTTCAGGAGCTCCCTGGTAAGATTTAGCTTCAGTCACCAACAGGGATAATTCTCTTGACAACACATCTTTTATTGGCTACTTTCCCTTGCCTATTCCGCTTTTCTATTCTTATAACAGTGCTTCCCTCACCTTCCAAATAAATTACATGCACTTGTATCCTTGTCTCAGGATCTTTTCCTGGATGAATCCAAGCTTAAGATACTCCATTTCATCTCCATTTGACGCCTTCTGGATGGATTCTAAAGAAATCATTCTTATTAAAGCGTAAATGACTCATAAGGCCCAGGGAAGTGAGTTTAAAAGAAGAGATATTCTTAAGGCAGTAGTTCTGAAGCAGTAGGCTGGACACACAGGAGCCCTTTACAGGTGTGCTGCCAAATTTTTATCTAAGGGTAAAATCTATTTTTGCAACAACCGATTGCACTTACTGCTATTCGCTTGACAAACTTGTGAACTGTGAATGCCCTGGGGGACAGAGTAAATTGGGGTACAATTTGCAGCACATAAAAGTTAAAGAAGCCCAGCATTATGTCAAGCCACAGAATGAGGATGTGTTCCTTTGAGAGGATGCAACAGACTTCTAGGTCAGGGTGATAAATTGCCTTGCTCAAATAGGGACATGGAATCAAAGAATTGGCACATAACTAAAGGGATAATCATGGATGATTGTGTAGACACTTTCAGACATTGTGGACCTGTGAAAGTAACTATGTTGTCATTCCGGCAGACTTGAATGTGGTTAAGTCTTTTCAGCCCTCCAAGCTTAAAAATATGCCAAAACACACACATACAATCTTTAATTGTGGCTTTCAGATTACAGTCAGTGAGAGAGATCTGGAAGGAAGAAGAGACTAGGAAACCTTCTGGGAGACTTTGAAATCATATACTTCCACCACCATTACCACCACCATCACCACCACCATTTATAGAGTGCTTTCACTATTATCGGTTGGTTGTTTTCAAACTAGGCTGCAGGGAACCCTAAGGGCTCTGGGAAGGAACCCGGTAGGTTCTGTCAAAATTGAAAGACTTGCTACCAAATAAGGAACTTTTAAATTGAGTGTGGTTTTCAGTTCTCAGCTTCACATATTGATTTGATTTTGTTTGAAAAAAACCCTATCCTTTCAAAGTACAGCCTGAAAACCATAAATATACATAATCATTTTGTTCCCGTAGCCACTCCCAATCTGCGGGCAAAGACAGTGAGTTTCAGAGAAATGAAATGACTTGCCCAAAGTCACAGACTAGACATGAGCTGAACTGTGGAACACAACTGTGGTGTAAAACTACACCGCGCCCATTGCTCTTTTCTCTACATTACACTGCATTTGAATATTGATGATGAAACACATGGTTTAGCAATTTCTTGGCCATAAAGCTTGTTTTGGGGAGAATGGGTCAGAGAACAGTTTATAGAATATTCTTAGAATTTGGGGTGTTCCAAGAAACTCATCAAAACATCTCCAGTTCATTCCCTCCCGGAGCCATACTTAATACTCACGGTTCCAGGAGCTGCTTTGATGGGACATGTTCCCGCAGGTTGTCTTACATGTCTACACTATCCATCGCCTTTGGGCAATGCCCCCAAATATCGCCTGTATTAGTCAGCTATTGCTACTGCTACAAATAAAAAACTGCTACAAAACAAAACCTTTGTGACTTGGGAAAATAAACATCTATTTTTCTTGCTCACAGATCTGCAGATTGATTGGCTAGGGCGACTCTGCTTCAGTTCAGGTTTGGGTCTGTTCCATGTGACCAATTCTGGGGCCCAGGGGGAGGGGGCAGTGGCTGTCCAGGTGTGCTCTTCTCTGAGAGGTTAGAGGAGCACAAGGCCAAACCAAACAGTGCAAGCATTATTTAAAACCTCTGTTACAGTCATACCCATGCACATGCCATTGACCAGAACAAGTCAAAGGTCAAGTGCAAAGTCAGTGGGGCAGGAAGTGTGCTGTGTCCCAAGGTGGGAAGGAGGCGAGTGAAGATTCACGGAACAATACCTCAATCTACCACATCGGCTAAAAATGTGATTCCCATGAAAGGAGGTTAAGTGGGTCTTTCCAAAGTCCTCTGAATCTAAAAACCAATACTATACTATTAATCAAGTTGGTTCTATGAGCTGCCAAGTGGGGACCATCCCAAAGGGAGGGACCCAAGGGGAATGTGAAATGGCAGTCTCCCAGGCTAGAGATCCCAAGATGGAAGTTACCCAGTTGAGACTGGGATATTTAAAAAAAAATCAACTACTTCACTCCTAACAGTTTGCCCCAAGTCAAGTCTTCAAATCCCCCTTCATAGAGGAGGAGACCTGAAGACAGAGAGAAAGAGTAAATGTAGGTGATTTATCTACTTTACCTTCAATAATCAGTTTCTAGCAACGAGTCTTGGCCAAGATACAGAACAGCGCAGCAGCTAGGAACAGAGACTACTGAGTTTGACAGTGCAAGTGTGAGTCCCTGCTGATGCTGGACATATTGGTTCCTCTAGCCAACTCCACCACATCTATTGCCCCTTCTTTCTTCCAAATAGAATCCCAGTTTTTCTCAGGGAACTTCCCTCCTCAGGAGACAATGACATCTCCAGCACAAACCCCAGGGACAGGCCCAATTGGCCTAGAGGAAATTCCATCACTTTGCCAGTGATTGGCTCCCAAGTATGTAAGTGACCCAGAATGGGCCAAGGAAACTGTGCCTGTGGGGGAAATTCACTGGAAGGAAGGGAAGGGGTTTCCAGAAAAAGTTTCCTCACTCCGAGGAGAAGACCCTAGGAAGAAACTGTCCCTGTCTTTCCCCTGGGGACCTTGCTAGGTCTAGATGTCACCGCTGGAGCCCTATTTCTGCCTGAGGATGAAAGCAACAGGAAAATGGCAGAGCAGAGAGGTGGAGACGACTGTCATTCTGAGGGCATTGTGGAGCTCCTGAGTCAATGTTCCCAGAAGCTTGCCCTAGCTCCATCCTCACCTTCAAATGAGATCATAAAATACCCTTGTCCATGACTCTTGACTTGAAGTTTAAGGTATCTTCCCAGTATCAGCCACTCACACTGTACCTTTTCTTCCAAAATTCCATAGTTAATTTCTTTCTTTAACTCCATTTTTGCACCAGTTCCTACCGTCATAGGATTGTTGTGAGGAGTAAATGACAAGGCATGTGAAGCATTTGCAACCTTGTTGTGTTTGGCAGCTGGTCACAAGTACGATTCACAGGCATGATTTTTATCATACTTTTCAGTACCTTCTAGAAAGAAAGTACAGGCCTGGGACAAGAACTGCATTTTTTTGCCATTTCCTCCATGTTTAGGTCTGTCGCCCCCTAGCCGTTTCCTCTAGAAATTTACAACAAAAACCTTCCCAATAGGAAGGGCTCAAGTCTTCTTTTAAGGTGCACGGAGAAGTAAAGAGGCTTCTGCACTGACCACTACCAAGCCTGTGAGGGGTTGGAGCCTCAAGGGGAAGAGCGGTGGGGGTGATTTTATTTTTTTAAATGTTACACAATTGTTACATGTTCCTTTTTAGCACTGTGAGAAAATAGAGATAAGCAATGCAGGAAAAGGGGAAGAAAATTCAGACCCGATCCCATCTCCCAAAGAAAGCATTGCAAAGATTGCTATGTGCTCTTCCCAACTTTTTTGGTGGTGGCTGCTTTGAAAAAGAAAAAAGAAAAACAGGTATCCTCGTGCACTACTTCTGGGAGGGTGAATTGGTAAAGGCTTTTTTTAGAAGGCAACTTTGCCAGAACTTTGGAAAAAAAATAATGCACCTACCTACCATTTGGGCTCAGCAATTCTGCTTCTAGAAATTCATCTCCTGGAAACAACAAGGAGAGTAATGGGTACATACACACAAAGTGCCAGGCACCTTTCTACGCACTTTATGGAATTCAGTCAATCCTCACAGCAACCTTATTTATTTTAATAACAGCTTTATTGAGATATAAGTCACATACCATCTTAGTCCATTTGGGCTGCTATAACAAAATGCCATAAACTGAATGGCTTATAAACAACAGAAATCTATTCCCCTGGAGGCTTAGAAGTCCTAGATAAAAACTCTGGCAGATTCAGTGTCTGGCGAGAGCCCGGTCTCTGGTTTATAGACAGCACCTTCTTGCTGTGTCCTCGTATGGCGGAAGGGGTGAGGGGGTCTCTTTCCAGCCTTTTCTATAAGGACACTAAGCCCATTCAGGATGGCCCTGCCCTCCTGACCTAATCACCTCCCAAATGCCCCACCTTGTAACACCATTACATTAGTAATTAGGCTTCAATATGTGAATTTGGGACAGACATAAACATTCAGACAATAGTACCATTTCATTAGCACTGTACAATTCAATCATTTAAAGTGCACAATTTGATTTGTAGTATATTCATGGATATGTGCGATCATCACCACACTAAATTTTAGAACGCTTTTATCATCCCTAAAAAGAAACCCCATACTCATTAGAAGTCACTCCCCCATGTCCCTCCCTCCTCACAAGCCCCCAGAAATCATTTATCTACTTTCTGTCTTTATACATTTGCTTTTTCTGGCCATTTCATATCAATGGAATCACAATATCCCCTAGAACGTAAGCTCCAGGAGGGCAAGGATTTTTGTCACTTGGTGTATGGCTGTGAGCCCAACCCCTCAAACAGGATGCAGTACCTAATAACAGCAGAATAGATATCTGCTGTGAAATGAACGACTCCTTCAGAGAAAGGAATGGAAGGCTGGGGTGTAGGCAGAAGAGCTCATGTTTAACTCTGCAGCCCCACGTCCTCTATGCATGGATTCCTGGAGTAGTTGTATCACTTTTGACACAGAAAAAAATAACCAGGAATTCTTGGGACCTTTAGCAAGAAAAAAATGAGGTCCTCAGAGAGTTGGTATAAAACCGAGAAGTGGCCTCAGTGGCTTCTGAGGATGCTGTGAGGACCCTCTTGGGCCACAGTGCCCCTCATTCCAAGTGGGGGTTGACTCGGGGTTGGTTACCTGTTGACTTGGAGTTGATTACTAGCTCTTTGATTATCAAAGAGCTGCTCTTCCAGTTAACAGGAGCCCAGTGTCAGGACACTAGCAGTGAATCTTGTTTTCATGCCTGAGATCTTACAAATCAATAAGCTTTAGAAGAATACAGCCACATGTTTTTCTTTCTGTTGTGTTTTCAATATTTGTTTAATTTTTCATTCCAGTTAAGCCCTCCGAAGAGGCCCAAGGATCAAGGGCTCTTGGTGAAACACACACAGGTGTGTGCATCGCATCATCAATGCTAATAGCAGCTCAGTAGGTTGGGAGACAATTAGAAAAGGGGCCAGGGGCTGTGGTTTGACTCTGTTTTGCCAGTCAACTGAGGTTAAAGGAACGATCTACACTGTACAACAGTCACAGATCACAAAATTCAAGCAGTGCAAATGGCAAGTTGCACCTAAAATGAAGCCAGGATGAGAGAAATGCGGATTGGTTGTGCAACATGCTGCTCCTCACAGTTGAAGAGCATGCTATGGGTCTGCTAATACCTTCTCCCTTTTTTTATGAAGGGGATATCTCTAAATCACTCTGTCCTCTTTCTCATGCTGAGACAGCACAGAGCCAGGTGTTCAGTGGGGTATGGTTTGGGCATTGTCTTTGGCTTCCCCACACACAACTGCTCAATCACCAAGTCCTGTTGGCTTCACTCCGAAATAACTCTCTATTCTGTCTCTTTCTCTCCATCCCCACTGTTACTGTTCTAGTTCACGTCACTGTCACCCCACGCCTGGACGTGTACAGCTGCGTCCTAAGCAGTCCTGCCTCGGGTCCTGCTTCCCTCCAGGTCCTGCTCCACACAGGCCGGGCTCCGGAGGCAGCGCGGCCTCATGGTTGGGACAGCATGGGCTCTGAAGCCAGGATGCCCGGGTTCGAATCCTGACTCCTGCAGATATTCGACCTTGAGCAGGTTACTTACCTCTGCTGTGCCTTGGTTGGCTCATCTCTAAAATAGAGATGCTAATCTGTACGTACCTCGTAAAGGCACGGTGAGGGTTGGGTGAACTCATATAGAGGAAGTGCTTAGAACGGGGATGCCAGGGCCCAGCAGCTCACACACCTTAGCTAGCACCTCTCTGCAATGCTGCCCCCCTACTTACCCTATGGACACCCCTTACGAGATTCTCTCCATCTTTCTCTTCCTGCCTCTTGATGACTCCCAGCTTCACATTCTACAGGCACGTTACATGTCTTTTTGTTCCTCTGCCAAGAGAGGCTGCCAGGCCTGCACATCCTGCTCCCTCTGCCTGGAACATTCTCCCCAAATTTCTTCCTCGTCCCCCATCCATCAGCCCCCCATCCACTCATCTCTCACATCTTAAATGACAGTTTCTTCAGGAAGCTTCTCTTACCCATCAAAATCGAGTTAGGAGCCCTCCTTTGTGTCCCCACAGCACCCTCCCTCCCATCAACGCACTTGTGACTTTGTATTTTTAAGTTTTTATTATAAAATATTTCACACACAAAAGCCAAAAGCCAAAATATATTAACAATAGTACAGTGAACTCCCATAAACTCCCGACAATTGGTAATGTTTTACCATGTTTGCTTTCTCTCTCTCTGTATTTATTTTGTTTCTAAGTAAATTGCAAACATTATGACATTTCACCCCTAAATATTTCAACTTGCATCCCCCTGAAAGGAAAAAAGCTGAGGGACATTCTCCCACCTGAAACATAATCCTCTCATCACAACTAAAAAAGTTAATATTTCTGGAATATCACTAAACACGTGGTCCATATTCAAATGTCCCCAGTTATTTCCCAGATCCCTGTTAGAGTCTTTCTGCGACACTGCGTTTGCTTTGCTCCTGAATCTGCTGGCTTTCCTCCGTCTGACCGTGAGGAACGCAACGTGTCCCCTCTGCCGTCCGCTCCCAGCACTCAGCTCACCCCAGCCCTCAGTGTGTGTTTTTCTTGAAAGAAAGAGCAACCCTTCCCCCTCCCGGTGCCCCACTCCTCCCAGCTGGGAAGTGCCCTTGGCCCCTACACACACACACATACACACACACACACACACACACACACACACACACACACAAGCCTTGGTAACAGCACAGCACCCCTTCCCTGGTCCCCTTGAGAAACCCCCAGGGCATTCTAGACACCTTCCCCAGTTGACCCCTCGTAGCTCCCACACTCTCTCCAGCTTAAGCCCCCATTTCCATCATCCCTGCAGGGCTGTAGCTCTGCCCCTCATCCCGCCTTGCCCCACTCCCTGACGCTCCAGCGTGTCCTGCCTCAGACAGAGTTCCCTCTCCAAGAGGCAAACCTGCGCGCAGGTCACCTCTCTGCTTAAGACCGCCTGTGCTCCCACCTGCCCGGCCTCCCTACCCAGCCTCCAGCACTCATCGCTCATCTCCCCACCGTCTGCCTTCTCCCCTCCTGACCCCCGCCCTCCCTGCCCTCCGGCCTGAGCTTGAGCAGCTCCAAGCCGTGTGAGGTCCCCACGCACACCACGCTTCTCCAGCCTCCTTTCCACCCGCCTGACCCAGCCCCTCCCAGCGCTTCACCTTCCTCTGGGAACCAGAGAGAAGCTCAGAGGTCATTTTGTCCAGGCCCCATTCAACGACCTGCCCCTTCCTGGCAGGGAGCCCAGGAAGGCCTTGGGCACAACAGGTGTTCATAAAATAACTGCTAAATGGGTGAGCAGAAATATCGTCCTCTGCTTCCGCCCCGGACCCAGTCAGCTGCAGCTCCAGCTGGTCTCATCCTGATCCCTGGGCCCCGCCCGGCCAGCCCTGTGCTCCGGACACGGACTTGGCACCAGCTCCATAGCCGCTGCCAGGCCCCTTCGTGGCCTTCCCTTTCCTAGGGAAGGATGGGCAATGACCGGCTTGCCTTTTTTATTTTTAAAGAAAATAACTAAAAGTCTAAACAAAAGAATGTTTTTTTTTAATAAAAAGAAATAAATAACTTTGTATTTTGAAGTCTTCTATAGCTGTGGTCCCCAACCCCTGGGCTGTGGACAGGTACCGGTCCCTTGCCCTGTTAGGGACAGGGCCACAGAGCTCCACCTCCCACCCCCACACCCCCTCATTTGTGGAAAAATTGTCTTCCATGAAACTTAGGGACCAGGGGCCCGCACAGCAGGAGGTGAGCAGCGGGTGGGCAAAGCGAAGTTACAGCCACTCCCCATAGCTCGCATCATCGCCCGAGCTCCGCCTCCCCCTCCCCGCTCCCCACCCCACCCATGTCTGCAGAAAGCTTGTCTTCCATGACACCAGTCCCCTGCGCCAAAAAGTTTGGGGACTGCTGCTCTATAGATAAAGTATCTCCTGGGAGACAGAAGGTGAGATGACATGGCCCCTTCTGCCTTGAATAAAATTCTCAGTATACAGTATTACTTATCTACCAAAAAAGATATTCCACTTCTACTTCATTATTCTTCTGATTAAGCTATACTGGGGTGAAGGGTGGAGGATTTCCAAGCAATTGGAGAAATCTCCTTGGCAGGTGGAGCTCGTCTGTCTCAAGCTGTATCCAAGAAAGCTCCTGATGCACTTGTCACCCCTGTCGCTGGCCCCAGCATCACAAGCAGAGCATGCGGGGATGAGGTTTTTGCACCTTCATAACTTTCTGCTAAGAAGGAAACTTTTTACCAATGCAGACTAAACTCTAGCACAAAAAAGCTCTAAGAAGCCTGGATGGTGAAGGGCGAGAAAAGTGTACAGTGAAGGAGGGTAAAGCCGGAATCTCCACTCCCCGCCCCCCACCAGCTGGACAGTCTACCTGGAGTGAATTCTTTTAACACTTCGGAGCTCCGGATCGCTTTTCCATATGTGGATCAGAATGTCTGTCTCCTAGGGCCTTTTATGAAAACCAAATGAGATGTTGTTTGTGTAGCAGGATGTAAGAAGCACTGTGGTCTCAGCTTGGGCTGAAGCCGAAGGACAATGGATGACACATTCCAAAGTGAGCTGTGACACCAAAGCCATCAGCATCACACAGGGCTTCGGAAGGAAGTGGCATGGAGCTGGCTTCCCTCTTACCTGACTCCCTCCAGCCCACAGAGGAGGCTGGATGAGGAAAACAGCTGGGGGAGCAGAGGGGAATTTTGGAGTGAGCAATAGGTGCACTGTAAGTCCCAGTTGCCCGCTGCCTGCCCCCCAGGAGTGGCCTCCGAGGCACTGTATCCCTGGAGCCAGGATGTCGCTGAGGGCTAATGTTTGAAGCGGCCTGAGAAACCCGAAGTGCAAGAGAGATAGGTGGTCAGCCGGATTGGGGGTGGGTGGGTGGGTGGGCGATAGCTTCGGATTTGCCAAGGTCATGGAACTTGAGTATTTCCCATATGCCAGAGGGGTACCAGGAAGCAACCTGTGGGTTGTGTAGGTCCTTTGGCAAGGGCCACCATGGGGAGTGGAAACTCCTCTGTAGACAGAAGCTGACAGCACCTGCTATGGGCTGAATTGTGTACCCCCAACATTTATATGATGAAGCCCTTATACCTAGTACCACAGAATGTGACCGTATTTGGAAATAGGGCCTTTAAAATGGTGATTAAGTTAAAATGAGGCCCTTAGGGTGGGCCCTATCCAATCCAGCTGGTGTCCTTATAAGAAGAGGAAGTTGGATGCACAGAGAGACCTCAGGGATGTGCACGCACAGGGAAGACTGCGTGAGGACACGTGAGAAGATGTCCATCTGCAAGCCAAGGAAAGAGACTCAGGAGAAATCAAATCCGTTGGCACCTTGAGCTTTGACTTCCAGTTACCAAGACTGCAAGAAAATCAACTTCTGTTGTTTAAGCCACCCAGTCTGTGGTATTTTGTTAGGCAGCACTGGCAAACTAATACAGCGCTGCTCATATGCCTGGGAACTAAGGAAGGAGTCTCAGCCAACCAGCTTGAATGGACCAGCAGTTCGGAGATGCCCAAGGATGAGAAGGAAGGGTGCTCTCTGAAGTACCCACAAAACTGTGCCAAGAGGTGAAGCATCGTGTTTAAATATTCACCAGGCCCAGCCAGCGGGATGCCAGCTCACCACAGCGTTAACCCAGTAAGACCCTCCAGCCTTCCCACACCTCCCTTCTCTCCTTGCCCCTGAGAGGAGTCAGCCAGGTGAGGGATGCACAAGGGGAAGAAGAAGCTAATCGCAGACCCCCTTCATGGCTGTAGGTCCCACAGGAGGAGGAGGAGGGGTCTCCACTGGGAACAAAATCCCACAATCTGGCCTGTTCCACGGGACTGGGCACATCCATTGCTGAATGAGACCGTGTTGGAACTAGAAGTGACCAAAGAACTTTTGATTCCTGAAGGGCAGGTAGAAGAGTCCCGGATCTGCCTTAATTTTCATTTCAGGGCAAGAGAAGAGTGAGAACCCACAGAAAAAATTTAGGGACAGCGATAGGCAAAAAGAAAGTTGGCTTCCTGAACGTATCTCGTGAGTCCTGTTTATTTCACACACATCCTCCTACATCTGTGGCCCCTTAGCCCAGTCTCTGGCCAAGCAACAGATGCCATTCATTGAGCAATCCTTCCAAATTCCCTCACTGTCACCATTGAGCAATTCCACCTTCTTCAGGCGAGACAAAAGCCGATGACAACAGACAAATCATTTGAAGTTCTACATTCCTTGAGCTTGGGTGCAGACGTTCTACAAAGCCAGGGACTGAATGCCACTCTCTACACCCCATGACCTAGAGAAGGAGACTAACTCTGAGCCAACAGAGCCGAGGGGGCTTTAGATTCATATAACTCTCCAGGAAAAACTAAATTCAAATCCAGGCTCTGCCGTTTAACAGCTATATGACCCTGGGTGAATGACTTAACTTCTCTGTACTTTAATGTCCTCATCTACAAAATAGAGATAAAAAAGTGTCCATCTGATGGGGCTATCATGTGGAACAAATGAGGAAATAGATAGAAAGCACTTAGAACATTGCTCAGCACAGGGCAAAGGACTCACACACCTAGTTATCATTATATGTCATTGCCCCTCAAGGGAAACCTTGTGATGACCTTGCTTTGTTAGCATGATGTTGTAAAAAAAAAAAAAAAAACGTTTTACAAGGAGCATTGTGATAAAAATCACAGATTCTAGGCCGGGCGTGGTGGCTCACGCCTGTAATCCTAGCACTCTGGGAGGCCGAGGTGGGGGGATGGCTCGAGGTCAGAAGTTCGAAACCAGCCTGAGCAAGAGCGAGATCCTGTCTCTACTAAAAATAGAAATCAATTAATTGGCCAACTAAAAATATACAGAAAAAATTAGCCGGGCATGGTGGCATATGCCTGCAGTCCCAGCTACTTGGGAGGCTGAGGCAGAAGGATTGCTTGAGGCAAGGAGTTTGAGGTTGTTGTGAGCTGATGCCATGGCACTATAGCAGGGGCAACAGAGTGAGACTCTGTCTCAAAAAAAAAAAAAAAAAGAATCACAGATTCTAGAACCAGACTGCCTGGGTTTGAATCAAGCAAGAATCTGAGGCACATTGTATAAGTGTTTGCTATTACTGCTACTAATACAGTGAGATGTATACAGTGATAGGTATGCACATACAATATACATAGTAAGAGCTTAATATCAGCCACTATTATGAAGGGAATGGTCACCTCAATAAACCTACATAGGCCCTGAAGTTTCTGGTCACCCAAAGATACCAGAGGCATCCAACAGAGATCAGACTGGCAGAGATATTTCTCTATCTAGTTGGGAAGCTGTCGAACTTGACTTCCGTTGCTTTTGCTTGTTCATTTGTTTACCAGCAGACAGTGGCTCTCAAGCAAACAGGGCATCTGAAACCAGAAACCCATCCTCCTGGGCCGGACCCCAAGCCATCGCCTGCAACCCCACCCCCAACCTCCAAGCTCTCAGCCTCTCTCTCATGGGTTACCTGGTCTGGTTTCTTCTTCCAGGACAGGTCCCACCTTGCAAGGGAATGGTGAGGGACCATAGCCTTCCAGACTCCTGAGAAGGGGACGTTCCGATGGGCCCGGCACCCCCTGGGCCTGGCTTGCCACTCACTGACTGAGGGCCTGAAGACCGATGGAGAAGCAGGTGGAAAATATGAAAAGCTGACATTCCCCCCTACAGGAAATCATTGTTCAGCCGATTCCAGAACTGAAAAAACAAGTGTAACATTGGAGAAAGGAGGGCAAAGTGTAATTCAAGGCCATTGTCACAGCCGCTGCTCTGTGTGGTGGGGAAACAAAGGGGGCCTGTGTATGTGAGGACAATGCTATTGTGTTTCCAGTTGCTTCTGTCTTACTCCTGGGGATAGGAGGATGAGAAACGAGGCCACAGTGCCTTCCCCGGTGGACTTCACTACTCATAGCAACCAGGCCAATCAGAGCTGGGAGAGGAGTGTTGGACACCCTGCCATGGCATTCTGCAATGGGGGGCAGGGGACATGTCCTCAGGAGTAACCACCTGCCTACCTGCTCATCTTCTATGAACAGCAAACCCCAAATGCCCCTCTCCTCTTCTCTAACCAGCTTTCAGACCCTTGCCACAAGTTAGAGCTGAAAATAATCAAGAGTTATCATTTCTTCAAACACACATGTCATCTACACCAACTCCTGACTTTCATGATGGGGCACCTGGCCAGGACCAATGCCCTGCCATGTGGCATGTTAGTAGCAGTTATAAAGGCACGTGAATCACTACATAGGTTGCACCCACTGAACACCCATAATGAGCCAGACGCTGTGCTATGAGCAAGCTTGCAAAACGCCTTTATTTGCTCATGCCTGCAAATCCTGGCTCTGCCACTATTACATGTGGACTGTGAGCAAGTGTTTTCTGAGTGTTCGTTTTCCCATCTGCAAACTGGGATTATTGCTGTGCAGCTTCCTGCAAGGATTCAATGACTTAATGAATGTAAAACTGTTAGAACAGTAGTTGGCCCACAAAAAGTGATCAAGAACTATGAATAACACATTACATCTGCAACTTGCTCAGACTTGTGAGGAGATGGCATGGAAATGTCTGGAAACCCTGGATCCCAAGTACCCATGTTCAGCCCTGCTACCTACTATGGCCTACATTTACTCCATTAGGTCCCTGGGGGAGTTGGGCACGAATAAATACGCTCAGGGATGAGACAGGTGACGTGTGTGGAGAGGCCCCACTGGGATGCAACAGTGAGTGGTGGAGATTGTGGGGAATCCGGGAGCCCAGGCCAGTGTTCGGAGGCAGCCAGGGCTTAGCTGCAGCCAGCAGCTGCAACATAGAAAGGTAGGAACAACACAGCTAGGCCTGCCAATTTTTAAAGAAAAGCCAGAACTCTGGATGTTTCAGTCAAATTTCCCAATTTAGAAACACTGTGGACCAAACATGCCATTGTTAGTGCAGGGTAAGCCCCAAGCCACATAGCTTATGATGCCTGATCTGGACACAGATAGCATTTCCAAGCCAGTGCATCCCTGTTGACACTATAGGCTTTTGTTGTCCCCCAACTTACCTGAAGTCTCCTGATGCTATGCTGTGAGTGTTTGTGTCCCCCACAAATTCAGATGTTGAAATTTCTCACCCCTCGGGTGATGGTATTGGGAGGTGGGACCTTTGGGAGGTGATTGGGTTATGAGGGTGGAGCCCTCCTAAATGGGATTAGTGTCCTTATGAAAGAGGTCCCAGAGAATTCCCTCACCCACTTCTGCCAGGTGAGGGCACAGTGAGAAGGTGCCATCTATGAACGAGGAAATGGCCCTCATCAGACATCTAATCGCTGGTGACTTGATCTTGGACTTCCCAGCCTCTAGAACTGTAATACATTTCTATTGTTAATAAGCTACCCAGTTTATGTCATTTTGTTACAGCAGCTCATATGGACTAAGATACCTGGTAAGCTGATCAGGCCACTTCAAAGTGGCTCTTTGACCTAGAGCAGGGGCAGTAGGTCAAAAAGATTGAGAAGCCTCTACTAGCTCTTAATAAAAAAAAAAAAGATTGAGAAGCCTCTTCCTCCTGCAGCCCACCCTCAACTGGGTCCATGAGATGGGGGTGATGACAAGGGAAACCAGGGAAAAGGGGAGGGGTGATGAGTGCTTTCCCTAAAGGACCAAAGAGGAGAGAATGGGATTTGTTTAAGCTCCCTTAACCTCCATAAGTTATCTCGAATGAACATAAATATTCTAAATAACAAAATGTGCTTGCTATACAAATATAACTTCAAAATAAGACTGCTCATGAGATATGACTTCACACCCACTAGGATGACCATAATCAAAAAGACAGATAATAACAAGTGATGGTGAGAATGTGGAAAAATTGGAAGCTTCATACATCACTGGTGTATTATAAAACGGTGCAGTCACTTTGGAAATGGTCTGTTAGTTTGTCAAAAATTAAATATAGAGTTATCATATGACCCAACAATTACACTCCTGGGTATATACTCTAAAATAAATGAAACATATGTCCACACAAAACCTTTGTGCATGACTACTCAAAATAGTATTATTCATAATAGCCCAAAGTTGGAAACAACCCAAAGGTCTATCAACTGTTAAATGGATAAACATATTCACATACTGTATAACTCATCCTTTAGCTCCCCCTAATGGTCAAAAAGTATTTTTTATTATTGTTATTCCCATTTTGCAGATGATGAAACGGAGGTTCTGAGATGTCAAGTAGGTTGCCAGCAGCACACAAGAGCCAGGAACTGAACCTGGGTCTTCTCCAAACCCCAAGATATCCCTTCAATTCATATTATCTTTCACTAACACTATGTTGATTATCTAGAAACATCCTTAGCTTGTTCTTGCCCCCCGAGGAAGGCAATCAGACATCTAAACAGAAGAGACATGAGTTTTCAGCTATGGTACAAGGAGATATGAACAACTTGATGATTAACAGCACAGACTAAGGAGCCAGATTGTCCAAGTTTGAATCTGAGCTCAATCACGACTTAGCTGTGTGACCTCGGGCAAGTTACTTAAGTTCTCTGTCTCAGTTTCTCCATATGTAAAATGGGAAAATAATAATATAGTGTGTGTGCTTATATACATATATGTGTGTATATACATATTATATATCAAAGGACAGTGATGGGAAGCAAATAAATCAAAAGTGTAAGAGGCTGAGAACAGAGCCTGGCACATACCAAGTTTATTAATTAAATGAAAGTAAGCACTGATTTCTATTGTCAGCACTGGAAATAAATCAGATTAGACCTAACAGAAACCAGAAAGAGGGACCAAATCATGGAAATGAACTCTGACATTCTGTTCTGTTTTCCTTCCCATGACAATGTTTATGGTTTAGGAATCGCTGGAAGCTCTCCGGCCCACAGACAAACCTTTACATGCAACCTGGCACTGGCAATCTGGGCAGCCCTACGAAAATGGGATGACATGGTGCAGGGGTGTAGGCTGAAGCCCTTGGGATCCCCTCATATCACATCTGCCCACAAAGGCAAGGCAAGCTGGGAGATCCTCCCACTGGGGCAGCACCTGTCACTCAGCCCTGCTCTCTGAAGTAGGTGTGATCAACACCATTTTACAGATATGGAAACTGAGGCTCAGAGATGTTCAAGAATTTGTACGAGGTTAATAGTGTGTAGAACTGGATTCCAACTTTGGTTGAATTCTAAAGCCACTATGCTATTGCCCCTGTGCATTAGTTACTATTGCTACGTAACAACTTATACCAAATTTACTAGCTTAAAACAACAAACATTTATAACCTTATACAGTATTTGAAGGCCAGAAACCAATGAATGGCTTAGCTGGGTGGTTCTGGCTTGGAATCTCTCATGAGGCTGCAGCCAAGCTGTTGGCGGTTGGCCAAGGCTACTGCCATCTTAAGGCTCTACCAGGTCTGGAGAATCTTTTTCTAAGTTGGGTAATGAGGTTGTTGGACGGAGGCTTCAGTTTATTGCCACGTGGGCCTCTCCATAGTATTGATGACAACACAACAGCTTGCTTTTCCCAGAGCAAGAAATTCAAGTGAAAAAGAGAAGGCAAAAAAGAAAGCACTCAAGACAGGAGACAGGCATTTCAGTGTTTTGTTTGGGTTTTGGTGCAGTCTTTTATAACCTAGTCTCTAAAGAGATATACCATCACTTCTGCCATCTGCTATTGATTATACAGACCAATCTAGCACAAGGTGGGGGTGAGGGTATACACTAGGGTGTGAATACCAGAAGGCAGGGATCACTGAGGGCCATCTTGGAGGCTGGTGACCATACTCCCCATCTTCTAAAGTAAGACAAGAAGCCACAGTCCTGCAAATAACAAAGCAATATCCCCTCAGAAAAGTCACAGAAATTAATCTTAGTCTAGTCACTTTTGGGGGGTGGTTGTTTATTTAACAAACATTCAATTCATCCAAGGCATTGGGCCCAGCCCTATGGATACAGGCAGGAATTAAACCTAGAGCTTACAGTAAGTTATGCCAGAAAACAAGAACCAGGCTATGTGGGTTCTTGGAAAAGAGAGAGAGGCCAAGAAAAAGAGCTGGAATCAGGACTCTGTGACAATATGGTTCTAAAACCTTCTAGTCCAGACATGGGTTCATCCTTAGACAACCTGATTTTTGTTTTCCTGGGCTTTGACAACATCCCCACAGAAGATGTGGGGAAAGGAGGAGAGAGAAGGGTAGGAGGCAGAGGAGCAAATGTCCTTAGCAGCTTATCAATGTCTGGAATTTCACAAGTAGACATTCTTTCTTAAGCTTGAATTTGTCAGCTCCCATTTCTCAAGCCAGAATTGGCTGAGGAAGTGGAATGGACAGCAAAGAGCCAACCAAATACTCGATTGCATGGAGGAGGGAAATGCCAGATGCTGGGTGGGGCTATGGGGTGGACAGCAGGGGGGCAAATGGTTCCTTAAAGACTAAATTATAGGACTTTACAATTTCAGTCTATTTGAGGTAGAACCTTTGAGCACTGAGCAAATCAGAGCCCAGTACTGCCCTTTCAAACCCACGTGTTACATTCATTATAATTACCTTGTTGAATAAAAGAATTAAATCATTTCCATCAACCACCTCCCACATTTCACGCCTGACATGGGTGTTAAGGAGAACCTAGCTGGATAATAGCTTTCATTCGTTCCCCTTCCTAGCTCCTCTCCTAAACACTTCTTTACCTGTTCTTCAAATCAGATCTCCCTTAGGCCTACAGGAAAGTTGATTAAAAACCCTAAATGATTCCGTTTCCCAATCTGGATAAGGCTAATAATACCAGCTCCTGCCTACTCCATAGACAGAAAGGAAACTATATGTGCAAAAGTGATTTTGTATTCAAAATAGGATGCGTGCGTGTAAATTACAAGAATTCCAGTATGTACAACTTCATTGTAATTCCAAGCACGGTAGGTGCATCCCCCAAACCAGCCAGCCCACTCACATGGGTCAAGGGAAAACCAGAATTTCCCGGACCTGTTAAGTAGACAAGTCAAGCCTGAAAGAGACAAGTAGACAAGTTTCCTCCCCCTGAAAGCCAGTCTCCGCCCGCGTCCTCCCAGGCCCTCAGTCATAGCGTCCCCGCGTTTAGCCATCCGGCCGCGCCCTTCTTTCTCCCTCCCTCGCCTTCAGCGCCACAACCCAAACGGCGTCCTCCACCTTGAAGGACTACAGCCCCCGGCATGCCCCGCGCTGGCGGCCTGGTCACGTGACCGCGCTTCTCCACGAGCCGCGGTCACGTGATTCGGGAAGATGGCTGCCCTGACGGCGGAGCATTTTGCAGCGCTCCAGAGTCTGCTGAAGGTAAACTGGCGGGGTGGGGACGGCGTGAGGCGACTCTTTGTCTCCGACACTATGGACGCAGCAGGAATTAGGAACAAATTGACACTGATTTGGAGCCACAACTCTGCCATTAGTTTTCTGTGTAACGCTGAGCAAATCGTTGCACCTTTCTGAGCTTTTTAAAAGCAGAAACAAAATCAACACTGCCCTGACAGGCAAGTGAGAGGGAAAAAATGAAATAATGGACATGAAGGTGCTGCACAAATGCCCCCTAGATTAGACTCTGGGGCTGGTTTTCGGATTGGTGCTTTGGAGTGGTAATTGCTGAATCCGCTTTACCAGTTCCCTATTTGATCCCGCAGCCCCTCTACGCCCCGTAGTTTAGAAATTCTCTCCCACAGTGTCTGCCCACGCTTTGAGTGAGGTGTGCGTTCTATGTTCCCCCGAGGCCCGGGTTTTCTGTATTCGCTTTGGCTTGTGGAAGGGCCAGAATGAGGTTGAAAGGGCCATACTTAAGAGAGCTTTGTAAAGTTCTAATAAAATGATGGGTTGGAATTATTTAACTTCTGATTTCCCCTATAGAGGAAGCTGCTGCTTTATTTTCTTTTGTAGAATTTGTCACTAGCTGACATTACGTGTCTATTTGCCTGTTGTCCTTATTTTTCATAAGAGTGTAAGATCCATGAGGAACATCTTCTTTCTTCCTCCCTTTTTTTCTTTTGTAAACACCAGTTGAAGAGCGTTAACTTAATTACACTTAGCCAGTTCATGGCACGACATCATCATCAGTCTGTGTAGTAACCTGTTTTGTTTTACTTGTTTATTTAAATTTTTTTTTTCTTGTTTAGAGAGGGGTCTTGCTATGTTACCCAGGTTGGGTTCAAGCAATCCTCCTGCCTCAGCCTCTCAAGCAGCTGGAACTACAGACATGCACCTCCGCGCTCCTTATTTATTTTTTATTATTATTTTCTTAGAGACAGGGTCTTGCTCTGTTGCCAAGGCTGGAGTGCAGTGTGGCATGATCATAGCTCACTGTAGCCTTGATCTCCTGGGCTCAAGCGATCCTTCAGTCTCAGCCTCCTGACTAGCTGGACTATAGGCTTGAGCCACCATGAGTGGCTTTATTTTTTAATGGCCTCTTCAGTGTTCATTCACCTTCTCCATTCCCAAAGGCATATACTCCGTTGTTCACAAGTGTGTGCCCAACAAGTAGAGCAACACCTGGCACAGTGCATATGCTCAATAAATAGCTGTTAAATGAATTCATGAATGAACTAACAGAGCTGAGCTTGGAAATCTAGAGCTCTCCTTCCCAACAGCAATTACTATCTTTGCTTCTAACAAAGAATTTAATATTGCCCAGGTTGGAGCGTCACATAAATGGAATAATACAGCATGTACTTTTAGTTATGTGTTTGGCTTCTATTGCTCACCATTATGTAGCAATAGTTCATTGATTTTCATTGCTGCTGTTCTGTGTACTTTCTTTTTAAAAAAAAAATACCTAAACTTTTTATTTTGACATAATTATAGATTCATATGCAGTTGTAAGAAATAATGTAGCAAGATCCCATTTACCCTATTTACCCTTTCTCCAGTTTCCCTCAATGGTAACATCCTGTAAAACTATAGTATGGTATCACAACCGATTAACATTGATCCAATCAACATACAGAACATTTCCTTCAGCACAAAGATGCTTTATGTTACTCTTCTAGCCATACCTACTTCCCACTCTGCCTCTACCCCCTCCTTAACCCCTGGCATTCTTCATTTCTGCAGTTTTGTCATTTCAAGACTGTTATATAAATGGAATAATACAGTATGAAATATAAATGGAATAATACAGTAATAACAGTACAGTATCTTTTGGGATTAACTTTGTTCACTCAGTCCAGTTTACTGGAGATTCATCCAACTTGTATTATTAGTTCTTTCCCTTTTATTGCTGAGTATGCCATGGTATGGATGTACCACAGTTTATTTAACATTGACTGGAGATTCATCCATCTTGTGTGTATTATTAGTTCTTTACCTTTTATTGCTGAGTAGTATGCCATGGTGTGGATATACCACAGTTTATTTAACTATTGACTGGTTGAAAGACATCAAGATTGTTTCTAGTTTTTTTGCTGTTACAAACAAAGCTGCTATACACATTTGTGTACAGATTTGGAGTACAGTTGCTGGGTCATCTGGTAATTGCATGTTCAGTTTTGTAGGGGTTTTTTGTTTGTTTGTTTTTTTTAAAGAAACTTCAAACTGTTTTCCAGAGTGACTGGTCCACTTTACATTTCCACTAGCTATGTATGAGTCATTTAGTTTCTCTGCATCCTCACCAGCTTTTGGTGTTACCACTGTATTTTATTTGAGCCATTCTTAAAGATGTGTGTCGGCATCTCATGGTGGTTTTAATTTGCATTTCTCTAATGGTTAATGATGATGAACATCTTTTATATGTTTATTTGCCATCTGTATATCTTCTTCAGTGAAATATCTCTGTTTTTTGCCCATATTCTAATTGGAGTGTTTGCTTTTTTACTCTTGAGTTTTGATATTCCTTGTATAGTCTAGATCAGGGGTCCTCAAACTTTTTAAACAGGGGGCCAGTTCACTGTCCCTCAGACCGTTGGAGAGTGCACAATGTGGGCCCGCGGGCTGTAGTTTGAGGAAGCCTGGTCTAGATACTACTCCATTGTTGAATATGTGGTTTGCATATATTTTCTTCTAGTCTGTAGGCTATCATTGCATCCTCGTCATAGGGGCTGTATTAGTTAGCTAGATCTTCCATGACAAAGTACCACAAACTGAGTGGCTTAAACAACAGAAATGTATCGTCTTAGAATTTTGGAGGCCAGAAGTTCGAGCTCAAGATGTGAGCCAGATTGGTTTCTTCTGAGAGCTGTGAGGGACATACCTCTCCTAGCATCTGCTGGTGTGCTGGCAATCTGGCATACTTTGGCTCATAGATCTCTGCATTCATCTTTACATGGCATCCTTTTACTTTCAATCTGTCTTTTATCTTATATTTGACGGAAGTTTCTTATAGATAGTATTTGAGTCAGATTTTTAATTCACTCTGCCATGCCAATTTTTGTTGTTTTCTGTTCTTGTTTTTTGTTTCTTTACTTTTTCCTGCCTTCCCATGGGTAATTTGAACATTTGTTAGAATTCCATTTGTTTTAAAATGCATTTCTTTTTGCAGCCTTTTTAGTGGTTTCTCTAATTGTATTACTTTATATAGACATAACTTATCACAGTCATTGGTGACATCATTTTACTAGTTAAGGTGAAGTATAGAAGCCTTACCTCCATTTATAATATAATTGTCTTAAATATTTCCTCTATGTACATTTACAGCCACACTAGTGTTGAAATTTTTAATAGACATTGTTAAATTTCCTGCTTCAATCTTCAGACATAATTTAGAAAACTCAAGAAAAGAAAACCTATTGTATTTATCCATATTTTTGCTTGCCCTGTTCTTTCTTCCTGATTGTAACTATTAATTTTAAGTGTCAACTTGACTGGATTGAGTGATACCTAGATAGCTGGTGAAGTGTTGTTTCTGGGTGTGTTTTTAAGAGTGTTTCCAAAAGAAACTGCCATGTGACTTAGTGGACTGAGATAGGAAGACCTTCCCCCAGTGTGAGTGGGCACCATTCAATCCGCTAGGGGCTGGGCTAGGACAAACAGGTAGAAGAAAGATTCTCCTCTTTCTGCTCTCATTCTCTCTTCTGGTGCAGGACATCTTTTCTCCCGCTCTTGGACATCAGACTCCTGGTTCTTGGGCTTTTGAACTATGAGAATTGCACCAGTGGCCTCTTGGGAGCTCTCAGGCTTTTGGACTTAGACTGGGGGGTGCACTTTCAGCTTCCCTGGTTCTGAGGCTTCCAGACTTGAACTGAGCCATGCTACCAGCTTCCCTGGTCCTCCAGCATTCAGATGGCCTATTGGGGGACTTTGCCTCTGTGATCATGTGAGCTAATTCCCCCTAATAAATCCCCTCTCATATATAACCATTGGTTCTGTCTCTTTGGAGAACCCTGGCTAGTACTCTGATGTTCCAAGTTTCCTTCTTTTATTGTTTTTTTCTATATTTAGAGAAGTTGCTTTAACTATTCTTTTAGGGTAGATCTTTTGACAGATTTTTTAAGTTTTCCTTCATCTGAAAATACCTTGATTTCCTCTTCAGTCCTGAAGGATACTTTTGGTGGGTGTGGGATTCCAGATTGACAGTTTTTTTCTTTCAACATCTGAAAAATACTGTGCCAC
This sequence comes from Microcebus murinus, assembly GCF_040939455.1. Taxonomy (NCBI): domain Eukaryota; kingdom Metazoa; phylum Chordata; class Mammalia; order Primates; family Cheirogaleidae; genus Microcebus; species Microcebus murinus. Next base: position 29,815,009 of record NC_134107.1, read on the forward strand.
TTCTTTCTTGCTATGGTTTCTGATATGAAACCTGCTGTCATTCAGATTGCTTTCTTTTTCTTCTTATAAATAAAGTATCATTTGTCTGTCTTTGCTTTCAAGATATTTTTTCTATGTCTTTCATTTTCAGAAGTTTAATTATATGTCTTGGTATGGATTTCTTTGGATTTATCTTGTTTAGGGTTCATTCAGTTTCTTGAAATGTATAGGATTATGTCTCTAAGTAAATTTGGAAAGTAGTCAGCTGTTATTTCTTTGAATACTTTTTCAGTCTTGACCTCTTTTATCATCTCCTTCTAGGATGCTGATGATATGAATGTTAGATCTTTTGTTATCATCCCATTTGTCTCTGAGGCTCTATCCATTATTTTCTCTCTGTTATTCAAAGTGGGTAATTTCTGTTGAACTATCTCTCAGTTCATTGATTCTTCCCTCTACTTGTTCCATTTTGGTGCTGAACCCATCTACTGAGCTTTTTATTTTGGTTGTTATGTTTTTCAGATCAAAAGTTTTCATTTTGTTCTTCTTTGTATGATCTATTTCTTGGCTGAGACTTTCAATTGTTTAAATTTGTTTCAAGCATGTTCTTAATTACTAGTTGAAACATTTTTATCATGGCTGCTTTAAATTCTTTGTCATCTAGTCATATTGGTGTTGAAATCCGTTGATTGTCTTTTTAAATTCAATTTGAGATCTTTCTAGTTCTTGGTTCCATGAATGATTTTCTATTGAAACCTAGACATTTTCATATTACATTCTGAGACTGGATCTTATTTAAATCTTATGCTTTATCTGGCTTTCTCTGACAATGTTTAGGCAGGGCAAGGGGTACCAACTTATGACTACCAGTTGGAGGCAAAAATCCAGGTTCCCCACTTGGTTTCTCTTGTGGCCTCTGCTTGTACCACAGAATGGTGGGGCTTGTTCCCTGGTGGGGATGAGGCACCCTACTTGGCCTTATCTGATACCACCTTGGTGAGGGTGTTGGGTACCTCATTATAGCTTCATAAGGCTTCTCACTCAAGTCTAGGCTTCCCACTCAGCCTTTGTTGACATAGGTGGGCATGCGGTGACAGTTCTTTCTGTGATATTTGGCTAGAGTAGAGCAGTTATTGTCCAAAAGTTTTCTCTCTTGCTAGGCTGTTCCTTTCTTATTCCTTTGGCTGGAGAGAGCAGGGATTTGTTGGGGCTTTTCTTTTCTGCATCCATTGTTATTTCCAGCTTGCCCTCTTATTCAGCTCAAAGTCTGGGATATAAGAGGCAAAAAGGGGCTGGGTGCCATGGCTCACGCCTGTAATCCTAGCACTCTGGGAGGCTGAGGTGGGAGGACTGCTTGAGCTCAGGAGTTCAAGACCAGCCTGAGACCCTACTAGAAATAGAAAAAAAAAATTAGCCGGGCATGGTGGCACGTGCCTATAGTCCCAGCTACTTAGGAGGCTGAGACAGGAGTTCGAAGTTGCTGTGAGCTGGGTTGATGCCATGGCACTCTAGCCCAGGCAACAAAACAAGACTGTCTACAAAGGGCGGGCGGGCGGGCAAAAAGGAAAGCACAGGGAACTTACTATCATGTCATTCCTGGGTTACAAGGTCCCTAGCAGATATGCCTTCTTCTCTCTGCCTTCCAGAGTTGACTTATGTTTGTTTCTATATAGTGTCCAGAATTTTTATTTATACTTAGTAGAAAGAATAGGGACAAGTACATCTACTTGATCTTCTTAGAAATGGAAATGATTTATATACCTTTATATTTTAAGTCTCAAAGATGTCATACAATGACTAAGACAATATTATTCAGAAATATGTATTTTCAGAGTCTGAGTGAGTTTTTTTTCCCATCTGTGAATTAATTTGTAGGCCTCCTCAAAAGATGTTGTCAGACAGCTGTGTCAAGAGAGCTTTTCCAGTTCAGCCCTTGGCTCAAAAAAACTCTTGGATATTACGTGTTCCAGCTTGTCCGTGACCCAGGAAGAGGCAGAACAAGTAAGTATGGTCAGAAGTGACCTTTGGCCACTGGCCCTCTTGTTAGTCTCTTTCTCGACTTCTCAGTCATTGCCAAGTCCAAGGAAAATTTTCCTCTGAAACCTCTGTTGACATAATAGCAAACTTAGAATGATTGTTTTAATGTTAGTGAACCTAAAAGCCATTATCTCTGTACTAGCCTTCCTTTGATAGAAAGACAAGGATGGGAGAACTGTACCAGGATCAGAGCTTCTGACCATTTTCTTCTTGGACTTAATTACCCAGACAATGTAGACAAAAGCCAACCTTTTTGTGGTTTTCTTTTCCAACCTGTAATGTGCCAATGCTAATAAATTGTCAGCTGGACAGTGTGGGGCAGCCTTTTCAGGCATCTTTGGGCAGAAGCTTGGAGACCTGAGTAAGGTTAGGAAGTGTGTACCGCTGGGATGCATCAGGTTCTCTCCCTCACATCCCTCTGCCCCACAGAAAGTCCCCTTCTCAACTCATCTGATCTCAGCAGGTGGCCAAGAAGAAGAGTAAGGTGACTCTTAGTTACGTAGCAGTGACAGCCTTATCTTTCCAAGGCAAATACGTTTCTAAAACATGAGTTTCTTCATCCAAATGGGCCTATGTTGTTACTATTTTTTTTTAATTTGGAGCTTTGTTTATTGAAATCAGCTGTAGAAAAGTAAAAGACAGAAGCAGGATTATACAAGTGAGTTATAGACTGATTTGGCTTCCCCTAAAAGTAGACTTTGAGTCAAGAACTTGGGTGGTTATTTGGGAGGTGATTCTAGAAAGCACAAAGAGGGAGTGAGGACAATCAAACAGGGAGCAAGGCAAGGCAATAAAAGAGTGTGTTAGTGAGCGGTTGCTGCTATGGAAAATAGAGTCTCAATCTTGGGATCCTGTAAGAAACCAAGTAGAACACATGTCAGAATTGTTCCCCTGGAGGGCAAGGAGGCTGGGGCATTTATCCACTAACCCCTCGCTGATGGAGGGTTCACTTCCCCTCTCTTACTCACTTCCCCTCACTTACTCCCCTCATATCTCTCTGTAGTCAAGCAGCCTCCAGTGGTATCAGAGAAAGCCCTAAAGGAGACAAACAGTTAGCTCCAGAGAGTTTTCTGAGGTTCAGCTAAGTGTTATTCTATTTACAAGACTACCATAAGCCACACTTCTAAGCTACAGATTCACTCAGAAGGACATAGGATGGGAACACACCATTTTAGCAGGGCAGGGTCAGACACTCCTCTTCCACAGGAGGAGTCCACACAGCGGTCAGAAGCTTTTCTCTTTGCCCTCTCAGATGACAGCTTACGAGCAAGGACATGAGACTCCTACCAGCCTGGATTCAAAGCCCGCACTCCACAGGAGCCAGTATCTCTTGTCACAGTTCAGTAAGCACAGCTTTAGGTTCTCGCAAGGAGCCTGCAGCCACATTCAGGGCAGCCCGAAGCTTCATGTCCCCAGGTGTTTATGCAGTCCTCTCAGTCCGGAGGCTTCGGACCAATGCAGTGTTGCCTAGTAACACAGCTGACTTTCTGCTGCTCTCAGGTTACCAGGGCAACTGCACTAGAAAGTTAACTGAAGGTCAGATTCTCATGCAGAAGGAAAAGGAACATATTAACGCTTTGCCCACAAGTAGTAGAGAGTTCTGGCATGCTGACAGCTTTCTAGGTCAGGCAGCTGCACCTGTCTTCTAAAGCCACAGGTGAACTCAGAGGCAGGCCAGGGCAGGTGGTGCATCAGCATGTGCCACAGAGGCCTCTGGACTCACGTGACTCGGTGGAATGACTGTGGCAGTGTGCAGCAGTCGGGGTAGGGGGTTGTAGAGCCCTCCCGCCGGCCCCTGTCTCGTGCCCCCTCCCTCTGCTTCTCCTGCAGCTGCAGGGTGGCCTGTCTGTCTTGCAGCTGCTCCAGGCTCTGCACCGCCTCACCAGGCTGGTGGCGTTCCGTGACCTGTCCTCCGCCGAGGCGGTTCTGGCTCTGTTTCCAGAAAACTTCCACCAAAACCTCAAAAACCTGCTGACAAAAATCATCCTAGAACACATGTAAGTGCTCTTTTCTTGAGAGTTCCTTCTAACATTTATATCTTTCATTATTTTTATTAGTATTCTAGAAGTAATATGTTAATTGTTGAAAAATCAGAAAACACAGATAAGCAAAAAGACCCCTACCAACCAGAGGTTAGCAGTATTAATTCCTTAATACTTACTAGGACTTACTAGTTTTTTTCTCTTAATACGTATAGACAGATGTTGATGTTTTGCTTTTGTTTTTTAACAAAGTGAAATCCTGCCATTCTATAACTTGCTCATTTTCAGTTAACAGTATTAGCAATAGTGACATCTCAGGTCAGTGTTTACCTTCAGTGTCGTTGTAATGGTTAAATATATTTTATTATGTGAAGAAATTACATGTAATGTAATTTTAAAATTCCTAGTGTTGGGCATTAGGTTATTGGCAGTTATTTTATTTCAGTGAACAATTTATAATGAAATCCTGGTCATATGCTTAATTATTTCCTTATTGGGTTAAAGGTGATGGACATATTGAAGCCTTTGGCCTTATATTATCAAGTTGGCCATCAGAAAGATTGCACCAACTATTTTTCCACCAGTAGGACACAAGTGTGCCCCTCTCCCCATATGAGGAGATTTCTTTCTTACATTTTTTTCTGAGCTCCACTAATGGCAAATGGTACCTCATTTCAATTTACGTATCTTTGACATTAGTGATGTTGAATTTATTTTTCATATGTTTATTGATCATTTTTATTTCGTTTGTAAATTATATGTATATTTTCTTGGCTGAGCAGATTCTTTTAAACACATGTAATTTAAGCAGAATTTATTAATAATAGCAGAATTATATTGTTGGTTAGCAGAAGGATTGAATAGACCTCTCTAATAGCAATAACCGGCAATTCCTATTTACCAAAGGTTTCATTGTTTATTAAGAACTTTCTCATCCATGACCACATTTTATTCCATTTGCTATAGCATTAGACAGGTCTGTTTGGATATGTTTTTGCAGAAAATGCACTACTTTGTGTGGTAGGTACTCAGTAAAGAGGATAAGCAGACCCGTTCTCTGTTTTGTTCTTGAGAGCAGTAGCACAATAAGATTACAGTGCATTAAGCCTTTTCTTCTTTTTTGTCCTAAACTATGAAAAGAGACTAACACTTACAGTTATGGCCTAACATCACCAAGCTTTATAAAACAAATAAACAAAAGATTGCTTCTTGGAGGGAGGATTTTCTTCAGTCCTTTCCAGGTATTAAGTGATTACAGGTATGAAGATCACAGGAAGGACCCGGGTCTAGATGCCTCTCTCATTACCAGAGGACTCAGTCTCATCCTTTTCCCATTATTTTTTCCTCATCTTTCCCTCTTAAACAGATCTACTTGGAGAGCTGAAGCCCAAGCAAACCAGAGTGAGTACCAAGAAATCTGCCCCCCCTCCTTCCCTTGTCCCCGAGCCCCAGCTCTAAGTCTGCCAGGTGACCAGAGATTTTGACAAAAACCATAGTGTATCCATTCCCAATCCAAACTCTGTGTGTTGCATTGTTTCTTTTTAATTCCACTTTTTGCTTTTTTTTCTGATTATAAACATTATTATATAGGCATGTTGTTAAAAAAAAAAATACAGCAGTAGCCAAAGCAGAAAGTAAAGTACTTATAATAATTATATTTCAATTGGGGAAAAAATTAACAGTAATTGAAATCAGTTTGAAAGACTGAATAAAAGTATAGTTTAATAAAGGGTCATTACACTTACTCTGAGCCAGTCACAGTGCTGGAGTAGTTTGTCTGTGTTAGCTCATTTCATCCTCCCAATATCCTTGTGAGCTAGGCTGAGAGTTTTCCCATTTTCCAGATGAGCAAAGAGAGGCTCAGAGGTTAGACAAGTGGTAGAACTGTTTATCTCTGAAACAAGTGCTCTTTATCTCTGAAACAAGCAGTCTTACCACTGTTGCTAAAGCTACGTGTTTCCTAAGCCTTAGGCCATGTCTACTTCTCTGCCTTGTGTCACTTCTCATTCTGTCCTGACATCTCAAGGGCTGGGTGTTCAGGCGGAAGCCTGGAGGTGCTGCCACAGGTGATCAGTGCTAGGTGCAGGTGGCACAGAGCAATGAGTAAGGCCTGTGACTTGCTGTGAATCTTGGGCCCCCTCTGTCTCTCTAACGTAGATCAAATGTATTATACATGTACAGCCCTCAGTGCTCCCTGTCATAGGACAAAGGCTTGGGAGACGTGGGTGGCATAAGCTCTGAGCTGGGCTATCCCCCTCCACAGTCTCTCTGCCACGCCTGGTTGACCTGGACTGGAGAGTGGATATCAAAACCTCCTCAGACAGCATCAGCCGCATGGCAGTCCCTACCTGCCTGCTCCAGATGAAGGTACGTCCACAGCCATGCTGAGTAGAAAGAAAGAGGGTGCAGCCATGATGTGGTGCCTGGAGGGCATCTAATATACCAGTCTCCAAGGTTTGGGGACCTCTAATCCCCTAAAGAAAAAAAATATATTGGGGGGCAGAAAGGGTGGGATAAAGTAGGGACGGTTAATGGGTATAAAAATATAGTTAGGCAGAGTGAATAATATTTGATAGCACAACAAAGTGACTATCATCAACAGAAAGTTAAGGTATACTTTAAAATAACTAGAAGAGTAAAATTGGAATGTTCCTAACACAAAGAAATGCTGAATTCCTGAAGTGGTGGATACCCCAATTACCTTGACTTGATTAATTCATATTGTATGCCTATATCAAAACATCACATGTACCCTATAAAGGTATACAACCATTATGTACCCATAATAATTAAAAACAAATAAAAATTAGCATCCCCTACATGCATGTGTTAGTTTACAAAGCTTATGTGTATTAACATATTGTAGACATAATAAAACAAATACTAAAAGTAGAATTTTAAAACAATAAGACAAATGCAAAACATAGTATTTTAAAAATAATTTGCTGATACCTAAAGGTTACCATATACTCTTATAAGTTTATCTTTAACAATAGAGGGGTATGTTCAGATTTCAAATAACCTCCTTGATAATTTTGGTACCCTTTAGCCAACTTCTTGTCCAGTATGATTAGGCTGTCACTATGTCACTGTTTGATCAACAGCTTCAGTTAGCAGTTGGAGAAGTGTCAGGTCCTCATTTCCTTGCTCAAGCTCCCTGGGTTCATTGGTGTTCCTTTTCAGGAGTTTTTTTAAAGCCACATATCCATTTTGTAGGATTTGTTTAGTTAAAACTAAGTAATGTAATGCTGTATCTACTTATCAAGACACTAAAAAATTCAACACCTGTAAGAAAATGAAGAAGTAAGGGTGCTTCTAGCAACTGAATATTTTAAATATTAGTAAATTTTAATTTTTTTAAAGATACAAATAAATATAACTAGAAGTTGTAATATTTTTTCTGCATACCAATAGAGTGTCTTATGTACCCAATAGAGCCTACTTCTCTTTTTTTTAAAGACACAGTGTCTTGCTGTGTTGCCCGGGTTGGAGTGCAGTGGCCTGATTGTAGCTCATTGTAACTTTGAACTCCTGGCCTCAAGTGATCCCCCTGCTCCAGCCTCCCAAGTAGCTGGGACTACAGATGTGTCCCACCATGCCTGGCTTTTTTTTTTTTTTTAATTTTTTTGTAGAGATGGGACCTCACTTGCCCAGGCTGGTCTTGAACTCTTGGCCTCAGGCAGTCCTCCCACCTTGGCTTCCCAAAGTGCTGGGATTATAGGCATGAGCGACTGTACCCAGTGGAGCCCCGTTCTTAAAATAACTGATGTAAACACATGTAATGCTTTCTAACTTGAATGCTGACAGGGTGTCAGAGAGGTGGATGAGCCTTGGCCCGGCCTCCTCTGATACCCACCCTAGGTACTTGTTGCAAATAGAACCTGACCCAGGCCTCCGAGGCATCTCCTTCACTCTCCCCAGTTGCTAAATGACTCGGGCTGGTACTCTCTGTAGCTCTTAGCAAAGAGCCTCTCTGCAGAGGTTCAGCAGAACTGAGGTAGGGTTCACAGTTCACTTACAGGGAGACAGGAAGAGTGGCTGCTTTGACCTTCCAGGCCATGTTCTTTTTACAGATCCAAGAAGATCCCAGTCTGTGCGGAGATAAACCTTCCATCTCAGCTATCACCATGGAGCTGAGCAAAGAAACGCTGGACACTATGTTAGATGGGCTGGGCCGCATCCGAGACCAGCTTTCTGCCGTGGCCAGTAAATGATCCGACCAGCTGCTGGCGGCCACTGTCGTGCCCCAGGGGCTCGTGAGCAGCGAGGCACCTCCCAACACGCAGGCTGCCCTGCAGCTGACAGCAGCCAGGATGGTGGGGATGGAGGGGTTCCTGCCATCCAGAAGGCACAGTTGGATTGGGAGGAAGCAGCCAGGCCCCTTGTTGTTCTCCTCACTTATCTGTTTTCTCTTTCTGAAGCTGGTGAGCAGAAGCCCCTGTTGTTGAAAGGCTCCTGTGTACAGCTTAATTACCGCCGTGGCAGTATGAGGGAACATTTGCTTCGTCAGCTGCCTCTGCATCAGTGCTTGGGCAATTTCAGCCCAAATTGTGGAGCTTATCTAATAAGTTTATTTCCAACCTTAGCTCTGATTAGTTCATTTCCAACCCCGGAACACATGGAGGGAATCAGGCGTGTGATGCCGGCAGTTCTGCTCTGTTAGAGAAGCCAGGCAAATCTCACCAAGCAGGGCCACTGAAGCACAGCCGTCCAGAGCATTCCCTGAGCTCCCTGGGCCTTGCTGGACTGCCCCTTCAGTGTGGGGAGTCTGAAATGGGTGCTAATTCTCTTCTTTGTAAAGCCAGGGGCCCCTTGATATAATGCACCCACCCTGGGGTGAATACGTGGGAATAATTGGAAATAAAATAAACAGTTCTCAACATTTTTCATGATTCAGGTCGTGATTCTTAATAGCTTTCGTCCTTCTCCTGAGTTGTTTTCTTTGGCCAGTGCTGTGTCTAGTTCTTAAAGATTCCAACTTCCTAATTCCCAGCTAAGGCCTGGACCCATGAAATCAGGCAGCTGAACCTCAACACCTTCCTGGTTTTTACCTGTCATGTAGAACAGAAGGAGTCAAGGCTGACAGTATGTGCTTATTGCCAGAGCTATGATGAAGGCAGTCCTTAGAGTTTAACCAAGTGATACTGTCTCTGTCACTGCCCTCATGTGTCACAGGGACTCCTTGTGTGGATGCTTTTCCCTCTTCATTATCCAGATCATCCCTGGCAACAGCTTGCAGCCTGCTCTCTGAGCACTTGTTTTAGCAGATTCTCTGGTGGTGTATTTGGGGTAGATGGAGGAGGTAGAGCCTCAGGTTAAGAATATACACTTGGGAGTCAGGCAGCCAGGGTCGCTCGCCAGCTCTTCTCAGTGGTAAGGAGCTTAACCTCTAAGGCTCAATTCCCACCTACTTCCTCCTTTAAACAAAAAAAGATTAAGTGGGTATAGTAATAATACCTACTTCATAGGACTTTTGTGAAGATTAAATGATATAATACACCTAAAAGCTCTTAGCATCGTTATGACTAATAGGAAAGGCTCAATAATGTTAGCTTTGATTAGTAATGGGAGTGAGAGTAGAAAGCTTGGTGCATTCGTTGTTTCATAACAGGGTTGGTGTGAGAGTGAATGTTGTTATCCTCCCTTTATCAACAGGGAAACCAGCTCATGGAGGTTTAGTCACCTGCTGGTAAATGGCCTCATTAGGACTTGGGCCCAGATTTCTCTAGCTTTCTCTGTGTGACACAGGGCTCTGCAAGGGACATGGAGTTCTGTCTGTGGCTGGCTCCATTTGGAAAATGTTGAAACTGAAACAGAGATGAGAAATCTTATCTGAGCCCACCCAGTGAGCTACTAGGAAAGTCAAGGGAAAATATTCCAAGCTCTTTGTCTGCAACCTCCTGGAAGCCAAGCTGTCTTCCTTCAAAATGGTGGATCTCAGCCCTTTGGGCGCCACATCCATTGAGAATCTGATGAAAGCTGTGGATCCTTTCTGTGGGAAATGAACATTCAGTTGTTTACATGCAATGACAAGAGGTCATGGACACCAGAAACCAACCCACCACTTCTAGGTTGGGAAGCTCTAGACTTACCCTCAGGTTGGGTTCATCCTGGTCATTAATTTATCCTCCTCTGTTTTCCTTCCACTCCCTGTGACCTGTAGACAGAGATCTCAAATCTCTGTTCTCCCAGTTCCTCCATAAGGAACTAACTTGGAGCAAGGAGCCCAGGATAGGGGTCCAGGCAGCTGAACATTCCTTTAGCCAGATCTATCTGAATAGTCGTGTGGGTGCATGACAGAGGACATTTGATAAGTAACTGGAAAAATCAAATGGTTATTACCCTTCACCTCACATGTTTGTTTTAGGGGTTCATCTTCCACCATTAGTGATGATGGATTGTTTGTAGATACCGTATTTCTGGTTGGCCTGACCCTATCTCAGAAGGACCTCCTGGCTTCTACCTATTGACCTCAAAGGAAGCTCTTTCATTCAATGCTTATTTGGTTTCCCAGTAGTATTTTGTGTAATAAAGCAGCTGTATCTTCCTTAGGGTACAGCAAGGTTTGGATGTCCAAGCTTCATCCACAAAAGGGCAGTGATCAGTTTCTTTGGGGCCCATGCTGGCTGCTCAACACATTTCACCCGTCCAGCTGCAAGGGTGAGCACCTGGCTCAATCCTGATCGATATGCATGTGCCACAGAGATTGTCTGATGAATGTACATGACTTAAGTTGGGCCAATTTGCGCTTTTCTTAAGGACTTTCTCTGTTGGAATCAGCAGAAGAAGACTGTCTCCTCCCTCTGGGCTCTTGACAGTGAATGCTAGGTTCTATCTTCCTGCCACTCAGAAGAAGCCCATCCAGACCCCAGAGGTTGCCAGTCCCGCTTCTTCTCTCAGCGTACACATCAGGATGGACCAGGCTTATGTTAAAGTGTACCCAGGATTTGTTTTAATCGGGAATGGTAAGACACTCGGACACAGAAATGATTGTCATGAAGAAGTTCGTATTTACAGAGCCCTGGAAACAGGAGGTATGGTATGCCACGCAGGGCCACGTGGGGAAGGACCACCTCTTCAGGGCTCTTAGAGGAGATGGAACCACATGCTCCTTTTTCTCTCTGCTCCCCGTTTTTTGTTTTTGTTTTTTGGTTTTTTTTTTTAGAGACAGGATCTGGCTGTTACCCAGGCTAGAATGCAGTGGCGTGATCATAGCTCACTGCAGCCTTGAACTCCTGGGATCAAACAATCCTCCTGCCTCATCTTCCTGAGTATCTGGGACTACACAGGAGCACACCACTACACCTGACTGATTTTTTTTTTTTTTTGTAGAAATGGGGGTCTCACTATGTTGCCCAATCTGGTCTCATATTTCTAGCCTCCAGTAATCCTCCCACCTTGGCTTTCCAAGGTACTGGCATTACAGATGTGAGCCACTGTGCCTAGCCTTTCCTCCTTCTTTTTCATTAAACATTGATTCACTAGTTTCCAGGGAGGGGACCTCTTCTATCCCACTGGGTTGGGGAACAAACTGCATCAGCAGCATGCAGACAACAGCAAAGAAGTTTGCAACCTGAACACAGCATTTTCGGGGAGCCACGATCCCCTGAGGAGACCTTCACGCTAACTCTGGGAATGGCCCTCAATGCATGAGTGCATAAGCGTCAGGCAAGCAGTCTCCCATTACTCTGAGGGACAGGCTGAAATTGGACTCAGCAAAGCTCAGAGAGAAACGGAAAAGTGGTTTATGGAGTGTCCCAGGGAGCACATAACCACCCAGACACTAGGCCCTTTCATCTAAATGACTCACATGGCTCCATTGTTGCCAGTGCTGCCCAGTCAGGGGATCAGACTTATCCCTTGGCACTAGAAGGGTAGTCACTCGTTGACTCCTTCAGAGGGACCTTTTTGAGAAACGGGTGTGGCCAATTCTCTGTGTAACCCCAGGCGCTCTGTCTGGGATCCTGGGTGTTCCACCAATGTGGAGAAATACATTGAGTGCCCCCAGGCACTCAGTCTCAGACACGTGACACTATCCTACCAGGCTGCTCAGGGACTACTGAGCTTTTTTTGAGCTTCACAGTTTTAAGTTGGGAATTTATAGCAACACCTAAGAAAAAAACAACTCGATGCAGTAGCCATCAACAGCAAGCTCTCCACAGCCAGCCGGGCCCTTCCAAGCAGTGGCTGCTGTGTGCGGGATCCAGGTAGTAAGTCAAGAGCAGTCTAAAGGCACATAAATAATTTTTAAAAAAATGTATACCTGGGATTGGTTTTGACCAGGGACGGTAAGACACACAGACATGGAAATGGTTGTCATGAAGGAAGAAGTTCGTGCTCACAGAGCCCCTAGAAAGAGGAGACCTGGCACAAAAGGCCACTTGGGGAAGGCTCAGCGTCAGTCATGGGGAGAGGAGTGAGTGGCCCTGAGCCTTTCCTGGGGGTTTTGCAGGAAGGAATGGTCAAGGCAGCAAGGTGTGCTGAGTAAGTTTAGCATTGGATAGTTTGAATAACTGGTTATTCAAATTCTGGGCTATAGGGGTGGTCTCTATTTGCCTGGTATCTGGCCCTAGGGTTATTAGGGAAAGGGGGAATATTGCCTCGATCTGTGAGAGCTTGATTGAAAAAAGATGGTTGGGGTGTGGGGTCCGGATTGGGTTGTACATCAAAGGCATGCTCCAGGAGAGTCATTCGCTGTCTCTAGGAATCAGCCAGCCCTGGGAGGGGCAGCCTCACCAGGGTCAAAGCCCGAAATGCTAGAGTATAGAATATATACTTAATACAAAATTATACTGCAGTAACAATCTCAAGGTTGCAATGGCTATTAACACAATGAAGGTTTCTTTGTCAATGCTATACATCTGATGAAGGTTGAGGCAAAGGGCGAGATCTCCACTCACCATTGTCACTAAGGGGCCTGGGATAATAGAAACTTTATCTCAACACACGCCTCCACAATCACCAAGGCAGGGCGGGGGGCTATGACCATTGCACCCATGATCTTAAAGCTGCTGCCCAGAAGTGACAGGCAAATCACATGGTCACACCTAACTATAAAGATGGCAGAGAAGTTCAATTTTACCATATGCCAGGAAGAAAGAGAAATGGGCTATTTGTGATTAGCTCTGATGAATACGGTACCCCATCATTTGAACCAAAAGATTCCTCTTTTGCTGAAGCTAGTTTGTACTTACAAACAAAAGGGTCGTGAGTAATAATACACACCCCAACTCGGCACCTTTTCTCATGATGAACCTCATCGCCAGTGTGGCACGGGAGAACATTCGAAACATTTCTCCAAATAATACCACGTAGCCTCTTCTCACAATCCCCGGAGTTGATTGGAGCATCCATTCATGAGCATTTGCGCATTTCACTGAGGAAAAGTCAGCTCAGAGAAGTCTGGGTCTGAGTTGGAACTAGAATCTGGGTCTTTCGACTCGAAGGCCAGTGGTTTCTCTATCCCTACTCCAGTCTGAGGGTAAGAAAACTCATGATTCTGCACAGGTGGCCTCAATTTTCCCTTAATTTAGCGACTTTCAGCGGTCTCCCTCATCAGTCCTGCCTCGCCACTTCCATCTGGATCATGTTCATCCTCCTTTGTCTCCCTTTCCTGGTGATGTTCAAGTCCAAAGGCAAATTGGCGTGAGGGCCAGCCGTGTGGGTCTCTCCGACACAAGCCCGTTCTCTAAGCACACGCGGTGGGCGCCATGTCCCACAGCCATCAGTCAAGCTCGGTGGTCGCTGCCCACCCATTTCCAGGAAGTGAGTCCAGCGTGGTGGGAGAGGCTCCCTGTCATTTTATTCAGTAAGCTGAGATGTTATCAAAAGTGAGAGGCTTTAAAAAAAAAAATTATTGTTTGTTTTTATATGTTACTCTAGAAACCATTAGCAAGTGGCATTTTGAAAGTTTTCCAGTGGTTGAACATTTACAAGAATTATTTTAAACCTTTAACCACCGACCTCCAAATACTGACAGTTCCTGAACATTCTCTTACCTGCATTATGTTGACTTTTGTACAACTTCCTTCTTTCATATTTCTGTGGTTTGATCGTTCTTTTTAAAACTACTTTAAGAAAGAGAAAAAGATTTCCTAGTAGTATTCCCTGGTTGATGCCAAAGGACCCTAATCTCCAAGGAGAGAGAACCATTCTTTATTTGAGGAAATGTCAAGAGCTCTCAAAGGTAAGCCTGAAAGGCTGGGTTTCTATTAGTCCCGGGCTCTTGAGAAAGGCTCCGATGGGCTTGTACATCTCATCTGCAAGAAGAGGTAAGATAACTACTCAGGTAATGCACCTCGGCTTCACAGTAAACTGCACAGACCCCGCGGCTGCAGAATGGAACTGGCCATGTGGCCTAAGACACACGCCACACAATACAATCCTGTCCCAACAAACTGAATGGTAAATGATTGGGAGATGCTTTGGGATATCAGAGGGCATGGGGGTCTTTTTTATAACCATGCTGGATCCCCAGCTAAGGGGATGGTGTCTAGTCAAGATTTCAGGAACTCTGATAAAAGTCCTACTCAAGGTATTTTGCTTATTAAACTTCAGGAAGTGAGAGTCATTGTATTAGTTAGGATATTGATCTGGCTGCTTTAACAAAAACTCACCTTCCACGGATTTAAGAGTTTAGAACAGGGGTCCTCAAACTTTTTAAACATGGGACCAGTTCACTGTCCCTCAGACTGTTGGAGGGCCGGACCATAGTTTAAAAAAAAGGGGGTAGAATCGCTCTGCTCCAGGAGATGCTTCCTGGAAGGAACTCAGGTTCCTTCCATCTTGTTGCTTCACCAACCAGCAGGTGTTGCCCTGCTGCTGTGAGCAACGCCTGCTCACTGCAGCTCTCGAAGTCTGTGTCCCAGCCTGGGGGGAAAGGGGAAGAGGAAGAGGAGGGTGTGCCCCAGAAGTTGCCACATTATTTCCACTCATATCCCACCAGCCGGGATCACATAACCTGTAGTTAGCTGCAGGGCAGGTCGGGAAACAGTCTCTGGCTGGGCATTCGGGTGTCTAGCTAACACTTTGGGATGGGGAGGGTGGGAGGGTGAGCGAGTGGGGGGTTCATTACTGAAATAAAGAGAGAGAACAGATAGTGAGAGACAATTGACAGGCACTGTCACAAACACCTACTCAGCTGACTACAGCTCAGTGTAGCTTAATTTACCAGTTGATTTCCTGGGAGCAGTTTTCACGGGGGAAGGGAAGAAGCAGAAAGGCAGTGCGTGCGCTGTGGCGGGGAGGGGGGCTGGCGGAGTGGGTGCTTCCTGAGGATGGAGACCATGTCTCATGTACTCAGTCTCCATAGTAGCCACCACAGTGCCTGGTGCACAGGAGGCTGTCCCCAAAATGTCCATTCGCGAGCCACTTCTTACACAAACTCACAGGATTTGACCTGCATTAGTAAACCATGATTGAATGAGATGGTGCAGATTAGAATGGCAGACCGACAGAATTAACGCTCGCTTGAACTGCTCTTCCCGAATCTGCCTCGGCTGAGCCCTAGTTCACTGACGAGGTGACGTCACCATTCTCAATTTTGCCAGCACACTACCTGGCTTTGATTATTAATAATTGCAAGTCCATGGGCATGGGAGGCTTGTTCATAGCACAGTCTCCCAGCCACACTCTTTGGGTAGCAAGAGGAAGGCGAGGGTAGCAAGAGGAAGGCGGGGGTCCCTGAGGGTAGGAGGGAGCCGCTGCCAGGGTGCTAAAGGAGGGCACACGTGGGCACTCCGAGCTCCTGCCACTGTAGAGTTCAGCGACCAGCACTTCTAAGGGGCTGAGTTCTCTCCAACTGCTGGAGGGGGGCAGAGAAGAGGTGCTAGCCCTGGGCCTGGGCAGAGATGGCAGCACAGACTGCCAGGCCTGCGCCCATGCGGTGCCCTCTAACTAACCGCCCATGAGGTTAAGTTAAGCCTTAACCCTGGCTTAACTCCTATTCGTGCTTCTGGATTCAGGAGCAGCACCTAACAGGGGCCGAGCAAGTCAGTTTAACCGGCCTGTCTTCACTGCCTGTATTTTCTCCGTCATTCTGCTTGGCACACTGTATTTTAATGGTTTGTATATTCGCCTTTCCCAATACCGTTCACCACTGCATTCCCAAGACCTGAGTGCACGGGTAATCCGCAGCCCCTGTTGGTAGTGGGCGTTTCCTGATAACAGCTGAACTGGGAGGGGGGTGTCCCTGGAGTTATTTCTATAAAAAGAGATCACTTGTCAAGGGGTAGTACCTTGTCTGGTTACCCAAAGGGTTTTCTTTCTATGCGCAAAATGCAAGCCTCATCTGGGCGCAGCTGGAGCTTGCCCACTATGCCCAGCAGATGGCGCGGTTGTTCTCCTTATCCTCCCTCCCTGCCCTGTTTCAGAAACAAAGACCAGGAAAGCGTGGGGAGGGTGGGTAGTGGGCAGGCCTCTCCTAGAACCCAGCAAGGGGAGAAGCTTCCTTCAAAAGCAGCCCCCCGACCCAGGCCCCTTCACCTACAGAACAACCCCTCAGGCCAGGACAACACGCCCAGAGCAGGAACCCCCGAACAGAGCCCATTCCACATGGCTCCCCAGGCCACTGTCTCCTCATTGTTTCCACCATGGGCTGCGGGCTGCCAGAAACGCCACCACTAGGGCCGGTTAGATAGAACTCTGGCAGCCACATGGGTCCAGCAATCAGCCAACAGTGTGACTTTCTGCACCTGGATAGGTGGTGGAGACAGGATTCAAATTGAGGTCTGCTTGGAGCTAAGTTTCAGTTTAATCATTCTTTAAAAGAGATCAAGTTTAATTTTTCCTGACAATGCAGCTCAGAGGGGATTAATTATACATGAAGGTGTCTGAGAAATGGAAAGTGCCCCATCAATGTTGTTGGTTAAACTTCAAATATACACACAGGTGACTGCCGGGCCAGCCCTGCACAGGGGAGAGGACTCCTGGGTTCTCTTCTGTGAATAGGCTTGGTGTGACTGGGTCTGGTGCAGTTGTGAGGAGCCCTTGCATCTCCATCCGAGTCATCCCAAGGCCTCCTCTGCTTCCCCTGCCTCTCTCCTCCCTGTGCATTGCTGCAGGTGCCTTCCAGAGGAAATCGAATGCCATTCCCTTGCCTACAATACTCAGATGGCTTCTCACTGTCCTCAGAATAAAGGCCAAACTCAGAAAAGTGTTATCCAATGTCCTGTACAACCTGATTTCTGCCTACATTCTAGTCTCATGGCACAAAATTAAAGAACTGAGCTTAGATCAGAGTCAAAGTGTGAGGCCCAGGGGCTGGAGGGAGGAGGTCCTGGATGGTGATTCTGCAGCAGGAACAGAAGGGGGACACAGTGAGGAAAAGGAGGAGGAGAGGGCTTGGTAGCCAGCATTGTGCAGTTCTCCATCTGCAAGACCCTCAGGATCAGGGTCTGGGTCTTGCTCACCGTTTGTCCCTAGCACCTGGGACAGTGCCTGTGGTCAGAGAGGCTCAGTCGGGATTGTTGAATGCATGCAGGTGTGAACGGATAAATGAAGGAAGGATGGCTGTCCTGGCAGGGCCCAGGGCTGGGTAGCCACCACCCGTGTTCCCAGCCACTGCTCCTTGCTAGCCTCATGGGCAGACAGGGAGACAGGGAGGCTAAGGAGAAGGGAGCTGCTTTCAGCTCAGGACCCAGCTCGAGGGCTTTAGGTAACGGTGGCATCGAGGCAGACACCCCAGAGCCCGCTGTGCCTGCAGCCTGTCTGGATGCCCTGTCCTCACCCTCCCAGGGAGGTCAGCCTGGCTTCCGAGCCCCAGGGAATGCCTCGGTTAGCCAGGGAGCGTGGGCGCGGCCATCTGCTTTCCAGGCTGGCTTTCTTTCTCCCTGGCGCAGATGGTGCCTCCAGAGCTCCCGCTCCCATGTCACACAGCCGGCTGCGGAAGACGCCGCATGGCTGCAGCCTCTGCCTGGTCTCTCTTGTGACCCCATTTTCCACATCGCTCGCCTCCACTCCCCTCCATATGTTGGTTTCATTTCAACATTATCCAAAAAGAATTCCCGCCTCTGATTGGCCTGCTCAGCCATCTCGCAGATGGAAATTCACAGCATTTGGAGCAGCGGAGAGCTCCTCTCTTTGCTTGCTTAGCAGGGACATCGGTTTTCCCCTCCCCCCACTGTCACTGCCCTAGCTCATCCTCACCAGAATCTCTCCCCTGGAATTCCATCAGCCTCTAACGGGCTCCCTGCCCTGGGCCTGTCCTCCCCTAACCCAGCCTTCTTAACAAAGCAAATCGGATGTTGTTTTACCCTCCAAACTTGGTCATTCCTTCCCAGGCTTCTATCTCAGTAAGTAACAGCTCCAGTCAGACACGTGGAAGGCGTCCCTGCCCCCCCCCTCTGCCTGATGCTGCCCCACACCCACCCCGTTTAATCCATTTGCAAGTTTGCTGGTTCTGCCTCCGAAATGTATTCACATCGGTCCATTTCTCTTCATCTCTGCACCAGCTTGGTCCACGACGCCATCATTGCTCATCTATGGTAGCCTCTAAGCGTGACAACACCTGCCAACCTCTGCTCACTGGAATGTACCATGAAGACGAAAAACTTGTCTGTTTTCTCCAACACTCTATCCCCAGGGCCCAGCCCACGCCTGGCACAGAGTATACGCTCAATAAATATCTGTTAAGTGAATGTGATTGATGAATGGAGGATCCATTGTGTCACTGTCCTGCTTTTTTTTTTTTTTTTTTTTTTTGTCTGTCAACAGTTCCCAACTGTCGTCAGTATACAGCCCAGACTTCACAGGGCTCCATGAGAGCTTCTTCACGACGTTACCTGAGCTCACCTTTCCAGCCTCCTCCTTGGGTCAATGGGCGATCAATCCAGATGGAGAGGCTCTAGCCAGATCGGGTGCCATGGTGCAGACAAGGGCACTGGCCTGGGTGTGAGAAAAAGGGACACTGGACAAACAATCTTTATGGTTCCCAGCAGTGGATGGCTTAGTTCTTGTTATTATTATTGTTTTTTAAACCATAACGATGATTAAGAAGCCAAGAAGCCAAAGGAGAAACAGGAGACAAAGGCAAAGCTCTGGCTGTCTCAGGTGGCACATGGTAAGTCCTCCGTGAAAAGTTGAGGGAAGGCGCGAGTCAGGGGACCAGAAACCCTGTCTCACTCGTGTCATTGCTAAGGTGCAGCAAGACCACAAGAAAGCCCCAGGGTCACTGTCCCTCTGGATGGGAAGCCTTTCTGGAGGGCAGGGGAGAGGCTGTCTGCCCCACTGTCCTCCTCTCCCCAGACTTGGACTGATCTTTCAACCGCCCCCAGTGAAGGTGTCCTGCTGGCCCTGTCCCTGTTCTGCTCCCCCTGCTGATAAATGAGTCTGGTAGACTGAACTTACCTTTGCCGGCTCCTTGCAAAGTGGCTCTGAGCCTGCCCAGGGTTCTAGCTCCAGTCCTCCCAAGCCCACACTGGGCAACTTCCAGGAGTGAAGCAGGCATGTCTGAGTGGCCCGGGCAGCCTCCTCAGAAAGTGCTTCCTCGCCCCCTAGGTGTGCAGCTCCGGGTACAACGGTCCAGGCTCAGCCCTGACTGCAGATGGAAATCCAGCCCGGCAGTGGGGCAGGGCGGGTGGAGCTGAGGGCGTCTAGCTGCCTTTGCACCGACCTTCACAGACCTTCCGAGCAGCACAGGCTTCTCCACAGCAAACGCAGAGACCCGTGCGTACTTCTGATGAACGCGCTAAGATCAATCCACCGAGAGGGCAGAGCATGTTCCACGTTTTCACCCGGCACCAGAAGTCATCACGCGAAGCACCTGGCCGGCACGTACGCCAGGCCCTCGAATCCTCACTGCGGTCCTCCGCGGTGGGTTTTGCTATCCCCACTTCCTCAGATCCGGACACAGGGACTTGGAGATGTGAAATAACTTGCTGAGGGTCACACTGCTAGGTCTGGCCCCAAGTCAGTGGTTTTTTCCAATTCTGGACAAATGAAGGCATAGGAAGTCACAATGTGAAAAGGGATCATCCCCAGAGGATAGAAATGTCAAAATCAATGAGATGTCCCCCAGGAGTGCTGGTGACCTAAAGCCGTGAGCTCCAGGCTGCTTCGCCTGCTAGAAAGGGAGCTGCCCCCGAATGAATTGGGTGGACCAGAGAATAGAGAAGCTGGGGAGGGGTCTGGGGACTTTGTGACATTAGGAGCAGTTGGGAATAGAGGAGGGAAACAAAGAAGAAAGCTCAGGAGGGGTGACATCAAAGGGCTCTCTCGTGGCAGTGGGACGCATGCTATTCCAGGGGGCAAGGATGAAACCGAGGAGGGGAGGAAACTGAGGAGGGGAGGCTGGCTGGGTGGGGACATTCTCTGGCTCTGGCTAGACAGGAGGTAAAAGCTGGTGTTTCAACTCAAGGTGCTTCTGTGGGTTCCTCGGAGCCTCTCTCCCCCTCCAAGGTCCCAACACAAGGGCCTGTCTCTTCCGGCAGCTACTGGGGACTCCCGCCCAGCCCCGGTTTTCTGTGACTCCCCCCATTACAAGTTCACTCTGTTACAGTCCACATCAGCCCCCGGCCAAGGTTGTATGTGGCTTACAAAGCCTAAAATATTTACAATCTGACCCTTTATAGAAAAAGTCTGATTAAAGTTTAATCAAAAGATAGTATGCTCTCTACACATTGCTTTTTTCCACCTAGTAATTTGTCGTGAAGGTCTCTTTCTGTCAGTGCTTAGGAGCTTCCTCCTTCCTTTCTTTTTTTTTTTTTTTTTTTTTAGAGACGGGGTCTCGCTATGTTGCCCAGGCTGGAGTGCAGTGGCTATTCACAGGCGCGATCCCACTACTGATCAGCACGGGAGTTTTGACCTGCTCCGTTTCCGACCTGGGCCAGTTCACCCCTCCTTAGGCAACCTGGTGGTCCCCCGCTCCCAGGAGGTCACCATATTGATGCCGAACTTAGTGTGGACACCCGATCGGCATAGCGCACTACAGCCCAGAACTCCTGGGCTCAAGCGATCCTCCCATCTCAGCCTCCCGAGTAGCTGGGACTACAGGCGCGCGCCACCGCGTCCGGCACCTCCTTCCTTTCTAACGCACACAAAATGCCACTGTCTGGACGGACTGTGATTTGTTCAGCCAGTTTCCTATGGATGAACAGTTAGGTTGTTATCAACCTTTTTGCTATTAACAGATGACGCTGCAATAGACGATTTTGCACTTGAAGCTGGAGAATGTCCCAAGAATATTTATACGCCCAGATCTCACCGCTGACCTACTGAGGCAGTTTCTTGGAGTTAGGATCCCAGGCACTTGTATTTTTAGGAATTCCTCCGAGATGTTTGGATATATAGCTAAGTTGGGGAATCATGTTTACAGCTCATGCCTCCTGATGACAAAAGGGCCTGGATCTGCCCTGCTGGTCCCACAAGAGCCCAGAGAGACACGGGAGGACCCCTGTCCCCTGCTGAGGTCTGTCGGTTTTAAAGGCCTGATTGTAACTGGCCCCCCAGAGGCTGGAGAGAAGACCAGGAAGCCAGAGGGTTATGGGGAGATCGGGGTTCCCTTTGTCTCTGTTGAAAGGCAACCAAGGCGACGAGCACACGGGGAAGGAGATGGCCAGGCAGAGGGGACAACATGTGCACAGGCACAGAGGAGAAATATAAGGGCTCACAGCCTGTTTCAGGAATTGACAGTAATCCAGTCTGGCTGGCGCCCGCATCCCATGCACCTGTGATTCTGTGATTCCTGTTCTTCTGTACTACCTGCTAGACCGTAAGGTTCATGAACACAAAGCCTCTGCCCTTTTCCTACACCCCCTTCTTCCTTTCCTCCTCTCCCTTCCTCTCTTCTTTTCTTCCTTCTCTGCTTCTGCCCTCACTTTGCCCTTTGGCTGTATCGCTGGTGTCTTAAATACTATTGAATGAGCAGGTAAGTGAAGGAATGAATGGATTTATGTCTGGGAGGTTGCCCCAGGGAGAACCAAGTCGTGGGTGGTCTGCGTTGGTCCTGGAGCCCCTTCTCCTCCTCCTCTTTCTCTCTCTCTCTCTTTGCACCAGCACATGGGTGTCCAGTCCAGCAGCCGCCGCCTACAGGACGTGAGGCTGCCAGAAGCCTGGCCAGTTGGTGGAGAGTGGAGAGGGGGTGGCCCCAGCTGACCTGTCCTTCCTTCAGGTTTCACCCGCACCTGTCCCCTGTGGACTGCGCTGCAGGTTGAAGGCTCCGTGTTCCATGCAGACCAGGAGTGCGAGCCGCATGTATGGCCCTCCCCAGAGCTGGGGCACCACAACACGGAACTCTGAGCCCCGTGACACACATGTCATGGCCTCGTCCAATGCACTTCCGTTTTCCAAACCTCCCGAAGCTTCTCACTATCGGGGCAGTGTTTGTCCAGAGAAAAAGCCAGCCATCAGCTGCCCAGGCTCAGGGTAAATGGCCCTGTCCTCCCATCCACCGAGTCGCAGGGCAAAAGAGATTGGCTTGTGCTGGAAATGGGGCTGTAATGGGGACTCATCCCTAATCCCCCCCTTTTTTTTTTGGACAGTGCAGGCCCAGCTGTGACCTACTTCCTTTCTTCAGAGCCTGACCCTGTGGCATCACCAAGCTAGGGCCACCGGGGAGTCGTAAAGACAGATTTTCTTCTCTGTCTTCACAATTTAGCTTTCACTTGTCCACTCCTTTCAGCTCTACCGTCTACTGGTTCAGGTAACAGCACCCTCACCTGAGTTCCTAATGTCCTCCTAAGGGGCTCCTCACCTCTGTGCCCCCAAAACCCATTCTGTACCTGGTAGTCACATGGTCACTTCAAACCCATCAGAGGTCATTGTCCCTACCTTAAAACCGGCCACAGGGCTTGTGGTAACACCTGTACTCCTAGTCCCAGGCCCTGAGGCCCCATCCCCCACTTGGGTGGGGCCCTCTCCTTCTGGCACCTTCCCCAGGCGCGCTGACCTCCCTGCTGTTCCTCGACCACGTTCAACTCCTGTCTCTGCACCAGGTCCTTGGCAGCTCTTTCGTCTCCCTGGAATACTCTTCCCCAGATCCACACGCGGCCGTTCAGCCCCAACGTGACCTTCTCCTTGTGGCTTCTGCGACCACCCAGTCCAAAGTAGCGCAGTCTCTTCCCCGTTAGGCAGCGCGATTTGGGAAATGATCTTGCCTGTTGTCTGTCTCCTCCCACTGAAAGGCAAGCTCCAGGAGACGGCACACCTCGCCTGTCATTTTCACCGTGGGGTTCCCACCTCCTAGAACTTGAATTCCCTTGTCTGCAGAGCTCCACGGGAGCTGCGTCTTTGTCACGTCCTGAATCTTTTCAACAAACACCTTTGTTAGGCAGGAGGTCCCGGCAGCCCCTTGCTTGTGGCTTTCGAAACTTAACTAAGATCCAAGAATTAGAGCGCAGGTGCAATCTCAAAGGACGGAGAACCCTCCAGCTTTGATGTGGAGCCCTTTGATTTCCCCTACCTGCCTGCTGCCCCCCCATCCAGCTGCCTCCACCCCCCACAGGGGTCCCCTGGGCCCAGCCCTTCCTCCCACCCCGCTCACCCATCAACGGAAGACACGGTCGCTCAGAACCCCCGAAGCTTATCTGAAACACACACATAGAACTGGGAAAGGGAGAGAAAGACAAAGAACATGGCGGGAGGGAAGACAGGGCTCCCAGAGGCACTGGTCACAGACGAAGTCCCCCAAGAAGCGTGCCAGGTGGCTCTGAGGGCGCCCAATGCTGGCTCGGGGACTCACGGCATCATGGGCACACTGGGTCCAGCTGTCCCTGTGTGACCACAGCTCTCAACAGAACCAGGGAGTCTGCCGGAAAGTGCCAGAAAGCTATGTTTGAACACCAGCCTTGCCTTGGGATTATTCAGGGATTATGCGTGAGGGTCTGGGGTGGTCACATGTGTCTTTACTTCCTTGTCTCTTGATCTCTTCCTTGACCCTCGCCGCCACCATCCAGGTGATTTGAGAAAGAAAATGAGAAAGAAATTTGAGAAAGAAAATAACAGCTAACGTTTCTGAGCATTTACTAGACAAGGTTCTGAGCCTTTTAAATGCATAGGCTGTTTCATTTACATGACAGCCCTGTGAAATGAGAACTCATATTCCCACTCTTAACGTGTAAGAAAACTGGGGCCAGGAAAGTTAAGTAACATGCCCGAGGTCACACAGCTGGTAAGGAGGAGAACTGGAATTTGCTCCCAGGTAATCTCATTCCAGAGTTTGTGCTCTTAACCGTCCCCCACATGTCTCCCAAGCAAGATAATCGAGGTGACCAAGCCTTGTTAAATGTGACACCCCCTTGGGAGAATCCATGAGCATCCCTGTGTGTCTCTATTAGCGCTCTTCTGCTCCCCAAGACATAGGGGTGCCAGGCGGGACCCCTGCCTTCTGGGAGCACCCAGCTTGGCACAGTGGACACGCAGACGTTTATGCGGTTGGATTCAGCTCAGTGCAGAAGGATAAAATGGTGGGGAGCTGGATTCCGAGTTAGTGCTGTCTGATCGTTCTATCAGTAATGAAAACAGCGAATGTTCGTTGAGTTTGAATCACGTGTCAGCCATTGTTGGAAGCATTGCAGACACCCGCTGAGATGGTGATGCTGTCCAACCCCACAGGTGTTGGGGTCCTCACCGCCTGCTGTTCTTACCCTTATCTCAGCCCCTCCCACACTGGGTCAGAACTGAGCTGTGTGGCTATGGCATCATGTGGTGGAAGTGACCTCGTGCAAATGTGTCGCAGCTTCCTCCTGGTTCTCCCGGGTCGCTTGCTCTGGGAGAAGCTAGCCGCCACGTGGCCTGTGCTGAGGTGTGCATGGAAGGGAATGAAGGGCTTGGGCCAAAAGCCACGTGAGTGATGCAACCTGAAAGTGGGTCCTCCAGCCCCACTCGAGCCTTCAGATGGTGCAGCCCCAGCCAACAGCCAACAGCACCCTCATCAGAGGCCCTCATGAGGGGCCAGAACTGCCCAAAGGAACACCCCTGAATTCCTGACCCACAGAAGCTATGAGAGATGTGGAATGGTTGTTGTTTCATGTCACTAAGTTTCGGGGTGATTTGTTATGCGGCAACAGATAACTAATACATTAACTCATTTAATCATCACAGCCACTCCGCTAAGTAGATCCTTAAATTATCCAAGGTCACAAAACTGGCAGGGGTGGAGGCAGTATTCTAGCCCAGGAATTCCCGCCCCAGAGCCCGCCCTCTCCGTGGTCATGCCTTGGTGCCTCTCTTGTGGGAGGATTTCTGGAAGACATAGCAAATCACAATGCCAGGCTCCCATGAGCGTCACCTTATTAAAAACAAAGACTCCGGGGGCCCTTCTCTAAATATCTAGACTCACATTGTCTAGAATGGGACCTGCAGCTGATTCAACGCCTAAATATTTCAGTGCTCACCAACCTTCTCAGAACTCCTCAGTATACAACTACACGATCCCATTTGGCTAGTCAGGGGAGGTTAGAGTATGCTGCAGTGACCAGAAATCTCAGTGGCTTGACGCACGGAGGCTCACTTCTCCCTCCTGTCTCAGCCTGATGCCGGGTAAGCGGTCCTCCTCCACCTAGAGCTGAGCCATCTGCAACACGTGCCTTCCTAAGTCACCGCTGCAGGGCAAGGGAAAGAAAGGAGCGATCACGTGAATGTCTGTAAGGGTCAAGCCTGAAAGTAACTCACATCACACCCACCTACACTCATTGGCCAGAACCCAGTCACAGGACCTAATATAACCACGAGGGAAGCTGGGAAGTGTGGGGAGCAAATGAATATCTAGTGAAGCCCATCAACGCTCTGCCACATCCATTATTTGCTGGTAAGGATATGCTATTTTGCATATTTATATGTTCATCTTGATTTCTCAGTTAGATATAAGCTCTTTGAGGTCAAGAACAACCTTTAACTTCTCCCCTATAGGGCTGATCACTTGGTCATTGCTAAATATGTTCTTCTAGACAAACTGGTGATGCGATAGTTCCAAGGAAGTGAATAGTGCATGTGTGACATAGGTCTGACAAATTTGGGTGCAAATCCACCCTCTCTCCGCAAGTTTCTGAGCCTCAAATAGGAATGATGATAACTGCCTTAGAAGGTGATTATGGGGACTGAATGAAATTATTTAGAATATGAATTACCTGCCACACTCTCATGCAACAGAGAGAAGTCTTAAAAATGATAGCTATTATGATCTACTAAACCAGAAGTATTAAGAAGGATCAGCATGTAGGAGGCCTGTGAGCTCCTTGAAATTATTTGCAAATATTTTGTGTATGCATGAATCCATAGGGATCTTCTCCCATGCACCTTTTTCTTGTTTATTTATAAAAGTACACATGTAATAATTCTCACTGTAAAATGTTTAAATATTACAGATCATAGGGCAGGTGCAGAGGCTCACAGTTGTAATCCTAGCTCCCTGGGAGGTTGAGGCGGGAGGATCGCTTGAGCTCAGGTGTTTGAGACCAACGCAAGCAAGAGTGAGACCCCGTCTCTACTAAAAATAGAAAAATTAGCCAGGTGTCTTGGCACATGCCTGCAGATCCAGCTACTTGGGAGGCTGAGGCAGGGGATTGCTTGAGCCCAGGAGTTTGAGGTTGCTGTGAGCTATGATGATGCCGCTGTACTCTAGCCAGGGAGATAGAGCAAGAATCTGTCTCAAAAATAAAAAAACATTACAGATCATAATAGCTAATGCATATTAAGTGCTTCCTACGTGCCAGCCACTGCTCTGAGTGCTTTATATGCATAACTCGTTCAGCTCTCACATGAAACCCATGAGGTAGGTATTATTATTATCAGCCCTATTTTACACATGAGGAAACAGATTCACAGAGAGATTAAGTTGCAGAAGGGCCCACAGCCAGTGAGTAGTTGATTGATCTCGACTCAAACCCAGGCAGGCTGACTCCAGAGCACGTATTGACTAATGTCAGTGGTGCTCGGACCAGGGGCAGAAGCAGCAGCTGGGAACATGTTAGAAATGCAGATTCTTCAATCCCACCCCCAACGTGCTGAATCAGAACTGTTTTCTAGGGAGCCCTCCAGTGATTCTGATGTGGGATAAAATGTGAGAACCTTACATGTGTTTGCCTTCTGTTAAAAAAAAAAAAAAAATGTGAGAACCATGCATTCTGCTACGGTGCCGCTTCTCTATCCCCCCAGTTAGTCCTCCTGGCACCCAGCGTAGGCCTGTAGCTTCCTAAATGAGCACATTAACACTGTCGCCTATTCATCACTCTCGGTCAAAGCCCTTCGTCTTGCATCTGGTATCAGAAGCCATCAGAGGGCAAAAGCCTACCCCAAATGCTTTGGAAAGTGTCCTCCTTTGTCCTGTTGGGGGCGCTGTCTCCTCTAGCTCTCCTCAAACTAAACAACTCAGCCGTCAGAGCACACTGCCAGTCAAAACCGGGCCAAAGCCCCATGTTCCCTGCATGCCAAGGAGGAAGGCAGATAGTGACTGGGTTGGACCCCGGCGATGCTATTTTATTCCTTGCCAAAAACCATGCATGTCAAACGAGCGTGCAGCACACAGACTGCAGACGGGGACTCTCCTGACCCTCCGCCCCAGCTGTTCCTGCCCCCACCCAGCCCCTTCCCTGTGCTCTCTGATATCCAGATGGCAGCAGACACAGCAGCACAGGCAGCTCCAGGCAAGCAGCTCCCAGGCCAGCTGTGTATTTGATTAACAAGAAAGCCAGGCAGATGCAGCTTATCGGGAGGGCTCACAAAGGCAGCGCGCAGACAGCTGCGGAGTGCCAGCCTGCCTTATCCTCTGCTTAGCCAAGGGAATTTTTCAGGTTGATTCCGGTGTTTATTAAATGGCACTGTAATGACAACCACTGTGACTGAGCACTTACTATGGGTCGGGCGTCCTGCATTGCAACAACCCTTTGGTGGAGATAATGTTATTATTATCCCTAATTTACACATAAGGAAACTAAAGCTTAGAGTGGCGAAATAACTTACCCAAGGTCACAGAGCTGGTGAGCAAAGGAGACAGGATTCAGACCGGAGTCTGTTGGGCTCTGCGTGCATGCCTATACCACTAATCACTGCACTACACGGTGCAAACCAGCATGGTGCACTTGAACTTGGGCCTGAGCTGGCCGGTTGTGGCTCTTTTTGCAGCTATGACTTACCTTCCCAGCTTCCTGGAAAGCATCTCACAAAAGCTGCTAATGCTTACAACTGTGCATGGAGCAGATCCTGTCTTTGTGTGGAATTGTGATATTTTGTTGATCATGGAGGCTTTTTTGCATTAATTTTGATTTTTAAGAATATTGAATTAAAATATTATTTGTGCTGTTTCCCGAGCTTTCTGGCACCCCCTTAAATTTTGTGGCCAAGGCAAGTGTCTCACTCACCTCAATCAGGTCCCAGCCCTGTTCAGCCCTGCAAGGCAGGTGGTGATGCACCTTGAATACATTACTGCACATTTACAGATGGGGAAACTGAGACCTGAGGGGGCAGGGATGGTAGATAAATTATCCATGGTCATACTGCAGGGGGTTTGGGCTGGATTCAGTCCTAGCCTTGTCTGGCCCAGCACCTCTGTTCTTTTCACCCCACGAAGCTGGCCCCAACGCCTTTCCTCAGACTCATTCAGCTGCAAGGCCCCACAAGAGGCCTGCATGCACTTCAATCTGGATGGCTGGGCTCTTGGAGCTGCCCTGCAGAGATGGCTGGAAACCCACCCTGGGGCTTTCCGACACTCTGGTGGATTCTGCAGACCCACAAGGGCACGTTGGCTCTGCTCACACAGACGACTCCTTGGCCTGTAGCACAGAGGGGAAGAGAAGGAAGGGGCTTCACGCCAGAAAGGCCCTGGGAGAGGCAGCTGCTGTCGTGGGGCTGGGGCTGCACTGAAGTGCTGGGGTGGCTGCCACCAACTCTGTCGCCCACCCGCCCAGCAGCGCGAGAAGGATGAGAACCTCAGGCTCTTTGTCTCTTTTGTCTCTGGTTTCCCCGCAACTCTCTAAGGAGCTACACGATCTGTTGGATGGAACGGTGGAGGCACTGTGAGTGGGAAGGCTTTGTTTTCCTTCCCACTCAAAGGGAGGTGTGTACTGTTCCCAAGGAGACAGCTGGGCTGGGAGGAAGGGGAATTCTTCCTTGCTGGGCTGGGCTGTGTCTTGGCTCTGGAGTCATGACTCATAGGCTCTCTGGACATGGGCCGCTCGAGCCAGGTTAGGAGCCCGGGGACACAACAGGAAGGGCAGCCAACGCTTCCAACCCACAGGCGGCTCAGCTTTGCTTCGGAGACTCAGAGCAGAAGGTGGGGTCCCAGCGGCCATCTCAGGCCATCTCAGGTTTATATTTATAAACCACTCTCCAGGAGGGAAGAAGGAGAATTTAGCCCCAACACAAGCCATCTTTTCACTGTTATTGGCATCTTCTGGCCTCAGGCCACCTTTCAGAGGGGTTGGTCACCCACTTCCGGGGCAAGGAAGCCTCAGCTCCCAGCACTGCTGCTACAGGGCACTAGAGGCCAGCGATTTGGTGAGCTGCAGTCTCCTCCCTGGATCCAGACCCAAGTGGGAGGTCTTCGAACATTCAGGCCTCCCACTGCCTCTGGGCCTTGAAACACAACAGAGTTCCAAGGAAGATCTGGCTCTCTCACCCCTGATGCCCAGCCCAGGAGGACTTCCCTGAAAGTTTAAGAGAGCAACACTTTAACAAATAATGGTAGAAATGATACTGGGGTGAGGTATCATTTGGCTTATGTATGGAGTTATTTATTGCTGCATAATAAATTATCCCCAAACTTAGTGGCTTAAAACAACAACATTTATTATCTCATAGTTAGTATAGATCGAGAACCCAGGCACAGCTCAGCTAGGTCCTTTGTCTCAGAGTTACCCCAAGGCTGAAATCAAAGTGTTGGATGAGGCTGTGGTCTCATCTGAAGGCTCGTCTGTGAAGGGCTCACTTCCAAGCTCACACAACTGTTGGTAGGTTTCAGTTTCCAGTTGTTGGTCACCCACAGCTCCTTGCCAAATGACCCTCTCCACTGGGGCAAATGTATGAGAAGAAGAGGAGAAAGAATACCAGCAAGACAGAAGTCATATCTTTTCCAACCTAATGGTGGAAGTGACAGCCCATCCCTTTGGCCATATTCTAGTGGTTAGAAGCGGGTCACCAGGTCTAGCCCACACCCAGAGGGAGGGGATCACACAAGGGGGGGAATACCACTAGGCAGGGGTCACTGGGGGGTCATGTCAGAATCTGCCTTCCATAGCTTGTTTGGGCTGAACAGTCTGTGCCAACAAGCTATACTTACATCTTTGTGGAAGCCCTCAACTACCTGCCGGGAGTGCCTTATACATGGTGGCCGTAACGACACTGGCCATAATGGATTGGACCAGAGAGGGATGCCTGACTGAAGACAAACCTGGTGGGGGCTCCACCCCATCAGATCCCATGCCATGGAAAGTTTGAATGGAGAACACAGAGAAAGACAAAGAGCATTCACTTATTCCAAAGTATTCCAGGCACTGGATATACAACAGTACACACAACAGGCACAGCCCCTGTCTTCACAGGTGGGATAGGCAGGACTGGAGAGACGCACAGAGCAAAGGCAGTAGTCAAGAACTGGGAAGGCCACTGGAGGCATGAGAAAGCAGCAGCTGTGAAGGAGTGAGAAGAGGAGAAAGGTGGTCAGTAACGCACGGGGAATAGAAGCAGAGCCACCCCAGTGGCAAGCCCAGGTATAAACAGAAATGGATACCTGCTCATTAGCTTAGCAACTCCACTGAAGAGATACCATCTTTCCTGAAAATTCTGCAGATCAAGGAGGACTCTGATTGGTCCAGGGCAAGTCACTTGTCCATCACTGAACCAAGGGACCTGAGTTCCTGACCTACTACCTCTGAGTTACCCACTAAACTAGAGGAGGGTGGAAGAGCTGGGATCAGCCTCAAACCACATGGCAAGTGGGTGCTGCCTCCAAAGGTAGGGATCCCTGTGCAGCTAAAACAGCAGGTGTCTACTATATATGGAGTTTAGAGAAGGGACAGTAGGAGTTGTTGGGTGCTAATGTCTCTCTATGAGGCATCACTGGATGGGTTTTGGGTAATTGTTCTTCAGTTTCCACAGAGCTCTGAGACATTATTTCTTCCAATGGTCCTTCCACCTGCAACATCTGCAGGTCATCCTCTCAACAGGTGCTGGATTCTGAGCAAACAGAGCAGCTTTTGGTCTATGGGCCAGTTGTGTAACTCAGAAACCCAGATGTTTAATTCCATTTCTAGCTTATTGGTTTCTATAAGGTTATATGTTGGAAATTTTCTAAATTGGTACCCTTTCATTTAAACTTGGGTTTTTTTCCTAATCCTCTATTGCAAATCAGAAGACATTAAAAGAGAGAAAGGCTGAGTCTCCCATGACGTTGGCTCTGGGTCTACTCCAGAATACTCTTTGAAATCTTCCTGGAGTACCTATAGATTCATCCTTACTTTCCTTTGTAACTCTGATTCTTCGTCCAAGCTCCCCTGAAGCAGTGGTTCTCTGGAAGTGGCTTGCACTGGCTCTTGAGACTTTACCCAATGCAGCATTTCACGATGTCTTGTTGTTAGCTTGACATTGGCCATGGTGGGAGCATTTACACCACAGAAATCAAACATGACACTTCACAGCTTTCCCCTACTCCATCACCTTCCAGAGAGCTGGTAGTTAAATATTTACTAGCATGCCACTGCCTTCTGAAATTATCTTATTTTAATAACTTTCCTATTTTTCTTGTCCGAAATCAGGGCCATTTAAAAAACTGTGGTGTAGCTTGGGTTATTTCATTTCTCTCCTTATCTCTCCTACACTGCCACGTTTTAACATCTTCCCTCACCAGAGGGACTTACAACCCAGTGAGCTAGTTGCTATTAATCTGATAGCCCGGGAAAATCAGTGTAACAAAAATCCTGAACCCTACAGCAAATTTCAGTCTTCCTTCCTGAGGTTTACAAAAATACTTTAATTATATCCCTCAATTTAGCTCTAGACCATGATTAAAATTCAACTTCTATAGATAATGCCTTCTGGTCTAGGAAATTTCAGGAGCTATTCTGCAATGCGATTATTCTTTTCCTGAGACACACTCACTTAGGAGGCCAGGAGAAAGGGCAGAGGGAGTGGAGGGACACAGTGGTGGTGACGATAAGGAAAGAGAGCAGAGCACACAGGACAGAATTCTGAAAGTGTGAGCAGGAGTGAAATAAAGAGCCCTTAGGACAGACTATATCATAGTCAGTATTCTGTTTTGAGCCCTTAGCAAAGAAGCTGATGATTGAATTTTAAATGCATTTTCCTCATAATTTTCTTTCTTTCTTTTTTTTTTTTTTTTTTTTTTTGGAGACAGAGTCTCACTCACGGAATTCACACAGTACCTCAGAACGTGGCTGTAATTGGAGACAGGGTCTTACAGAGGCCATTAAGTTAAAATGAGGTAATTAGGGCGAGCCTTAATTGAATATGACTGATATCCTGGATACAGGAAAGGGGACCCCAAAACTGGGGTCTGGCTGAAGGCCAAGTAAGTTCTTGGCTGCAGGCAGGAAAGAATTTAAGAGTGATCTAACAGAGTGAAGCAAAAGCAAGTGTATTGAAGTAACAAAGAAACAGAAGGAAGGCTTTCTCCACAGGTAGAGCAATGGCTCTCTCAGAACAACAGAGAGTAACCATTTGTAGGGTCTTATTATTTTATACCTCTTTTTCATTTTATGTTAAGCGGAGGGAGGATTATTCATAAGATTTCTGGGAAAGAGGTGGGGAGTTTCCAGCACTGAGGGCCTCTCCCCTTTCTAAACCATATAGGGTAACTTCTGGGAGTTGCCATGGCATTTGTAAACTGTCCTGTTGCTGGTGGGGGGTTTCTCTTAGTACACTCATACATTATACGAGAGTATAATGAGCACTGAGGGTAACCTGAGGGCTTTTTTTGGTCACCATCTTGGCTCTAGCTGGTTTTAGCTGGACTCTCCACCTCCTTCTGTTTATCAAAGACCTTAGTTCAGGTCTTATGACTCCTTATTGAGCAGGGCCTGCCAATCCCCTATTTCAGCTTTATAAGAAGAGGAGATTAAGATATAGACAGACACAAAAGGAAGGCCATGTGAAGATACAGGGAGAAACCAAACCTGCCAACACCTTGATCTCACTTCTAGCCTCCAGAATTGTGAGAAAATAAATTGCTGTTGTTGAAACCACCTGGCCTGTGAGCATGGCAGCCCTAGCAAACTAATTGTTTTACTTTTACCAAGGAAAACAATTTGTTTTGCCACTTCCCAAGTGAAATGCAAATTCATATACAAAGCAGGAGTTCTGTCAGGAGGAGGTTGAAGCTTTGACACAGCCAATCCCACGACCAGGAGATCACTACAGTTGGTCAAGAGTGGAAGTGCTTATGCAGGTGGGGTATTTCAGCCAACCAAGCAGAGGGTAGGAAGGGGCCGCATGATCAATGACCCAACAATTGTTAACCTTGGAACAGACCGAACAAAGTGACCTTCTTTTACAAATTGATAAGACAGGAAGTGTTCTCATAAACTTTCAAAGGACACCCAGAGCAAACATTTTATTTTCCTTTTTGGAGGCACTGTCTTGCTTTGTCCCCCAGGCTGGAGTGTACTGGCACGATCATAGTTCACCGCAGCCTTGAATTCTTGGGCTCAAGCGATTTTCCTGCCTCAGCCTCCTGAGTAGCATGTGGCACCATGCCCGCCTGATTTTTTTCCATCTTTTTAGAGATGGGGTCTTGTTATGTTGCCCATGCTGGTCTCAAACTCTTAGCCTTAAGTGATCCTCCTACCTCAGCCTCCCAAGTCACTGGGATTATAGGTATGAACCACTATGCCCAGCGTACAGCAAAATTTGACCCATCACTTTTGCATGAATTGGATGCTGATCTCTTGACCTCCAACTCGCAGCCCTCAGGGCTGGCTTGAATTGGATTGGAATCTACGCCTCCATTGTCTCCCTATGCAGCATCTCTCATGCACTTAACAGGCACAGGACAGTCCAGGTCAAAAGAAAAATGCAGCCGGACGCGGTGGCGCGCACCTGTAGTCCCAGCTACTCGGGAGGCTGAGACGGGAGGATCGCTTGAGCCCAGGAGTTCTGGGCTGTAGTGCGCTATGCCGATCGGGTGTCCGCACTAAGTTCGGCATCAATATGGTGACCTCCCAGGAGCGGGGGACCACCAGGTTGCCTAAGGAGGGATGAACCGGCCCAGGTCGGAAACGGAGCAGGTCAAAACTCCCGTGATGATCAGTAGTGGGATCGCGCCTGTGAATAGCCACTGCACTCCAGCCTGGGCAACATAGCGAGACCCCGTCTCTAAAAAAAAAAAAAAAAAAAAGAAAAATGCAAAAGATGAAACTTTGTACAGATACTCAAACATAAACAAGAGCAATCAGCCAGGGCGAATTTATTAAAAAAAAAAAAAAAAAAAAGCAAAGCAAGCAAGAAAAGAATAAACAGATTAATGGCAAAAGTATTCATCAAATGATACACTTCTAAAAAGAAGTCCACTAATTATACCAAAAGACTGAGGTCTAGTTTCTTTGTACAAAGAGCTATTTGGTTATGAATCCTAGGGTAACAAAATAAATTCAGCGAAAACATTTAATATATGAAACATTTCAGAGAAATCTGCAGGGTCAGTAGCATTTGGGCACAGAGAACCTGGTGAGAACATCTGTTGGTCAAGGGGCCCATGGAATGCTGCCAACCGAGGGACTTCAAAACAATCTCATTGGGACCCCCGGATTTATCCAAGAAGGAGACCACCATTCAAAATCTGAGTCTCTTTCTAAAGTTTACTTAAGTAAGGAAACGCCACACTGGTGAGGCACATTTATTTCTCTGGGTAAAGCAAACTGCTTGTCTTTTATAGAATTGTCAGGAAGGGTGTTTCGGGTTGTGCTGCTTTTAGAGACAGGAGTGAGCTGATGTCAGTCTCAGCAATATGTTCACAGAAGTGAGTCCACCAGGGACCGGTTGACTTGCACGCCATGAGGCTGTCACTGACTGGCTGGCTTTCAGAGTTTTGTGCATGAAGCGACTTATGGCTCATCAACTTGTCCAAGTTTAAAACTAGCTTTTGGGTTATTTGATAAGAAGATTATAGAACTGTCATTGATGGATTAGATAGGTTGAAAAGCAGTTCTGCTGGAAACTTATTGTGACTGTAGAACAATCAATCCTTTCCTAGGAGTGCGGGAATGCCATATAACAATCTTCATATTTTACCTATTTATTGCCTGTCTCTCTGCTGGGGGGCTGAGACATACATCCTTCATGGGGATGGGGGGAGGGACTTTTATGTATTTGATCCCTGCTGTATTTCCAGCATCTAGAACAGTGCCTAGCACAAAGTAGGTGCTCAATAGATGTCTGTAAAGTGAATGAATGAGCTTGACCTCCACACCTTGAGCTGTAGAAGCCACAGGGAAGATGTGGTTTTTTTCTATTTGCATTATTTAAAAAAAAAATCTTTTACCACAAGGGCTGGGCTGGATCTAATCGTGATAAATGCTTTTGCATTGAGGGTGATTAATGAACTGTGGGACAAGGCTAAGTGTGTGGTGTGTCCGCCGCCTCCCCAGAACACATTCCAACTCTATTGATGCTGTATATGCAACAGATTTGGACACTAGTGACATCACTTGGGTCATTAATCTTGTAAAATTCCTCTTCTGGCTTTTGTTGTAATAGAGACTTTCTGCCTTTTGGTCTTCTTTTCCTGGAAAGCGAATTCCAGGAGATGGTATACAGCATAGTGACTAACAACTCAAGCTATGAGTAGTGGCGTCACTTTGAGGAAGGTCATTAAATTTCCCCTAGCCTCAGTCTCCTCCTCCGTAAAATGAGAATAACAATAGAACTCATTTCATGTAATTATTTTTATCACCATCACCGCCACTAGCATCCATTATCATCCGTGCTATGAGTCTGCATTGCACTAGCCTGAGAGGGCCCCGGTTTCAACAAGGATGGACAGAGAGGTCCTGGGCTTTTCCCAAGAGCTGACTTTGCCATGAACGTTAGAAGAGAAGAGGTGAGATAAAAGCTGCTGCTATGAATTATCATCTCCAAACCAACTATATTTCATCTACACATGCAATGAGAGGAGCTAAGAGGATCCAAGAAAGGTCATGGTGACACGTTCTTCTGTTTGACTGATTCAATACCTAACCTCCTTCCCCATTACCCAACTTCACTATAAAGGCTGGGAATGCCAAATACTTATTTTCTAGCCTCCCTTGCTGCTAGACATAGTGCTGTGACTGTTTTAGGCCAATGAAATGTAAGCGGAAGTTTGCTGGGGGTTCTGGAAAAACTTGCTTTCCTGACCACAGGGACAGAATTATTATTGCTGTCTCTTCTGCCTTCCGTGCCTTGACTTTGGACATGACACCCAGAGCTGGGGCAGACATCTAGTGATTGTGATGCAAAAACATTAGGGAACTGTCAAGAGATCGCGGAGACACCAGCCCTAACATCACTGACCCACTGGACGGAGGCCAGCAACCACTTATAGATTTTTGCTGCTAAGGAAAACAAAACAATGACAACAAACAAACCTTATTTAAGTCAGATTTTCAATGGCTTACAGCCAAAAGTATTTTTAACTGATCTGATGCCACCCTACCCAGGAATGAAGCCAGTATTGAATGAACTCTCTCACTCCGCATCCTCCAAAGATGCACGGTGTGTTGGTCTTCAGAGGGTGATCATGGTCCACTGGGGACCTATGGGAGACCTACCAAGGCTGAGGAAGTTTGGCTATAATCACTTTTGCATGCTGTAATCTTTGGGAGCCTGGATTTAGATAGAGGAGGAAAATGAAATGAGGGGTACAGTAGGTAGAATAATGGCCTCCCCAAAGATGTCTGCATCCTAATCCCCGTCCTAAGGTAATATGCTACCTTACATGGTAAATGGGATTTTGCAGTTGAGGATCATGAGATGGAAAGACGATCCTGGGTTATCCCAATCCTGGTGAACTCAATGTAATCACAAGTGTCCTTATAAGAAGGAGGCAGGGGAGTGGGAGAAGGAGCGGTGACCAGGTTGGGTACAGTGGTTCATGCCTACAATCCCAGTCTTTGTGAGGCCAAGGCAGGATTGCTTGAGACCAAGAGGTCAAGACCAGCCTGAGCAACATAGCGAGACCCTGTCTCTACAAAAAATAGAAAAATTTGCGGGACATGGTCTGCTTGGGAGGCTGAGATATGAGGATCAGTTGAGCTCAGGGGTTTGAGGTTGCAATGAGCTAGGATGATGCCACTGCACTCTAGTCTGGGCAACAGAGTGAGACCCTGTCTCAAATAAAAGAAGTGACAAGCAGAGGTTGGAGTGATGCAGCCAAGAGACAAAGCATGTGGCAACCTATAGAAGGTGCAAAAGGGAAGGAATTGGTACTCTCCTCTGGAGCCACAAGAAGGAATGCAGTTTTGCCAACACCCGTGATTTTACCCCAGTAAGACTCATTTTGTACTTCTGACCTCCTGAGCTATAAGATAATAAGTTTGTGTTTTTTTAAGCCACTGCACTGATGGTAATTTGTTACAACAATAATAGGAAACGTCTACTTTCTAATGTGCTTTATCCTTTTCCGAAATCAGGGATCCAGCTTCTATCTTATTTTAAAAATCAAAGCCCACTCTGTCCTATTAATTAGTTGTAGCCTGGAGAAAATACAATTTTCCAATAATGCACTCTAAGGCCTGTCTCTTGGGTGCTGCTGGCTCTGTGCGGGTCTGTGCTGGCCCGTCTGTGCTCAAATCCATCTGCCATCCTTTCCCGCTCTGCTCTGCACTGCAGGGAACTATGCATTCAAGAATCTCTTTCCAAGCTGGGCATGGTGGCTCCTGCCAGTAATTCCAGCACTTTGAGAGGCCAAGGCAGGAGGATTGCTTGAGGCCAGGAGTTCAAGACCA